>NC_137331.1:124962754-125464590 GCF_965287045.1 Carcharhinus amblyrhynchos
ACCCCCCCCCCCCCCCCCCCCCCGCCACTTGAGGCTGTGCCCCCTAGTCCTACTGTCCTGTCTCAATGAGATCTCCCCTCATTCTTAACTCTAACGAGTACAAGCCTAGTTTATTCAGCCTCTCCTCATAGCTCAACCCCCTCAACTCTGGTACCAGCCTAGTAAACCTCCTCTGCACTCCCTCCAAGGCCAAAATATCCTTGCGTAAGTACAGCAACCAAAAGTGCACACCGTACTCCAGCTGTGGCCTCACCAGTGCCCTATACAGCTGCAGCAAGACCTCCCTATTTTTATATTCAATCCCCCTCACTATGAAGGCCAGCATCCCATTTGCCTTCCTGACCACCTGCTGCACCTGCAGGCTGGGTTTTTGTGACTCATGCACAAGGACCCCGAGGTCCCTCTGCACTGTCGCCTGCTGCAGTTTTTTGCCCTGTAAGTATAGTCCTTCCTACCATTCTTCCTACCAAAGTGGACCACCTCGCACTTGCCAACATTAAATTCCATTTGCCAGTTCCTGGCCCATTCGCCCAGCGTATCTAGATCCTTCTGCAGACTCTCCACACCCTCCGTGCAATTTGCCGTTCCACCAATCTTGGTGTCATCAGCAAATTTCGACACCATACACTCAGTTCCCTCCTCCAGATCATCTATATAAATGGTAAATAGCTGAGGCCCCAGCACTGACCCCTGGGGCACTCCTAGTCACCAACCGCCAATCCGAATAGCACCCATTGACCCCCCCCCCCCCCCCCCACTCTCTGCCTCCTATTTGACAACCAATCCTCTATCCACGCTAACACCCTACCCCCCCCCCCCCAACTCCATGCCCCCTTACCTTCTGCAATAACCTCTTGTGAGGTACCTTGTCAAATGCCTTCTGACAATCAAAGACCACATCCACCGGCTCTCCTCTATCCACTGCCCAAGACACATCTTCATAGAACTCCAATAAATTTGTCAGACACGACTTCCCCTTAACGAAACTGTGCTGTGTCTGCTCTATCAAGCAATTCCCCTCAAGATGCCTTGCTATTTCCTCCTTGATGATGGATTCTAACATTTTACCTACAACAGATGTTAAACTAACCGGCCTATAATTCCCTGCCTTTTGCCTGGCACCCTTCTTAAACAAGGATATGTTTGCATTAGAGATAGTTCAGAAGCTTTACTGGCCTGATTCTTGGGATGAAGGGGTTTAGTTTGAGGAAACCTTAGGCCCATACTTCATAGAATGAGGTGACAAAAGGGTAGATATGGAGATGTTCTCTCTTTCTCTTCTCCACTGCCCCCCCAACCCACCCTTTAGAGGAGTAGGGGGCACTTGGGGGTTGTTGGTCTTTAGCATTCTCTACTCCAGAAAGCAATGGAGGCTGGGTTTCTGAATGTATTCAAGGCTGCTTATCATTTGGTTTGGGGTTTAAGCACAGAGGCCATGATCTAATGTAATGGTGAAAGAGATTTTGATGGGCTGAATGGTTGACTACTCCTTTGGGCAAAACAGGAGGCCATTCTACCTTTGAACTATAAAACATCAGTCATCTGACTCCCCATCCACCAACTTTTCCACAATGAGCCAACATCTTTCAGCAGCATATTCCAGATCATCAGCTATCTTCTTTTCTGAAATTTGGTCAAAACCCTTCTCGGTCAATATCATAAGCATATATATTGCAGAAGAGGCCCTTTGGACCATTAAGTCTGTACTGCCATGTGGGAAACATATTTAAACTTTCACCTAATCTCATCTACCAGCACTTAGCCCATAACCTTGAATGTTTGTGCCAAGTGATCATTCATTTAAGTTTTAAAAGATGAGTGTGAATATCTTGTGTGGCTGCTGTCCCCAAAGTCAAATTTCCCACCCCCACTTGGATATGGCTTCCTACAATGTTTGGCTCCAACTGGAATAACTTGCTGCAAGAATTGTATACTGTCCCCAGTAAACAGTTTTTAACAATAACAGAGCAGGAGTAGACATGTGGGACCTTGATCTGCTAATTCAATGCCTGCTTAATTCCTTTTCCCTGCAAACTTACCAGATTTGAATGTTCTGGTCTCGAGTGATAATTGAGAAATGTACATAACATGTCATGGTATGAATTTATCATGGCATTCCTCTTCCTTTAACAACAAAGGGATTGTTAATATTTGCCTGTGCTTAATCATCACTTGTTTATCACTGTCTGTATGACAATTTGGGTGAGGGTTGTCAAATTCTTGAGTCTTCATGCCCTAAGACTCTGCTAGTCATGTGCACTTATGACCTGCCAGTTAATCTAAACTTCACTTTCCCTTTTTAGGTATTTGCACTGAATGGAACTTGTGTTTGGTATGGAGAATGTGGGACAGATCCAGTCACACACAAACGGTATAACTGTAAATATAGTGGCCCACCAAAACCACTGCCTAAAGCAGGATATGAATTAATTGATGTAAGTAACCTATGGATTTTGCTGATGGATCAAAATTTAAAATCTGCTAAACCTTGGAGGCAGTTTTGCAAACTAACAAAATATTTACAATTTGTTGTAGATTGTTTTCCTCTTGGAGGAGCCATGAATTAGGATCTTGATCCCTTTCGGAGCATTTGCTCATAAAATGAGCAGGTTAAGTGCAGCTGACACCTTGCATCTTAAGGACTGATTGGGGGGAAAAAAAGATGTTGCTGAAGCATCTTATCTTGCACTCATTGTGGCAGATGCAAGAATGACAATTTATTTCAAAGGGAGCAGTAACTTGTACAACATGTGAAGGGAGATTACAGGACCATACATCAATTCCAAACAATGGGCCAGTGTAGTATACTTAAGATTTTCCAGCCCTTGTAGATTAGCAAGCACAGATGCCTTTGGCTCCAGGTACAGCAGTACTATTGAATTCTAGCACATGCTATTCAGCCTAACTGGCACATGGTGTTAATACTTCACTTGAATCTCCTCGCAATCCAGTATTGTAACTTCTTAAATCCTGTATGGCATGTTCATTTCAATGCATTGCATTCATCTTGATTGATTCTCCACATTCCCTTTAGTTTATTGGTGGGCTCTTCCCCACCAAGTCCACTCTTTCAAAATTGGTAATATATATTGGTTCATCCTTGGCTCTTAGGAAAAGACTAACAGGCTGAATCTCTAAATCAACCTGGATATTTCTGATATCATTATAAATGCCCTTTCCAGTGTTTCCTACCACCAATGAAATTTCTAATCTGCAGCTCAACTTGCTATCTCTACTCAATTCTGGCCTATTAAACATTCCTTCTGGCCACCACTTGGCCATGCCTTCAGTTGCCTAGGTATGATGGTCAGGAATTCTAGAATATAGAACATAGAAAACCACAGCATAAACAGGCCCTTCAGCCCACAAGTTGCACCTATTGAATGCCTACCTATAACCCTCAAACCCATTAAATCCCATGTACTCATCCAGAAGTCTCTTAAAGACCCCAACAAGTTCACCTCTACCACCACCAACAGCAGCCAATTCCACTCACCCAACACCCTCTGGAAAAACTTACCCCTGACATCTCCTCTGTACCTGCTCCCCAGCACCTTAAACCTGTGTCCTCATGGTGAACATTTCAGCCCTGGGAAATAGCCTCTGAGAATCCACCTGATCTATACCCCTCAATCTTATAAATCTCTACCAGGTCACTTATCTTTTGTCTCTCCAGGGAGGAAAGACCTAGCTCCCTCAACCTAGCCTCATAAGGCATGCTACCTAATCCAGGCAACATCCTTGTAAATCTCCTCTGCACCCTTTTAATAGCTTCCACATCTTTCTTGTAATGAGGTCACCAGAATTCTCTCCACTTGTGTCCATAAACATTTTGATCACCTAATTGTCAAATTATTACAAGCATTTCTGAAATACTTGATCTTTAATGAGCAAAAGCTGGTTGTATCATTAGTAATATAAAACCATTCTTTGTTCTAAGCATTGCCCTGAATCATGCCAATAATTACTGTGCATTTTACAATTGTGGTGGATTTTTTGTGGGCTGTAACTTTAAATTGTGCCCTGATGCCATCACTAACTCTCTGTCCTTTCTAGGAATTGTGCCCTAATTTTCACTATGGGAATCTTGAACTTTGCTGTGATGTTCAACAACTGCATACACTTAAAGATAATATGCAGCTACCACTGCAGTTCTTGTCCAGGTATCCAGTCTGTCTTTTGCTTAAAATATGGTCAGATACAAGCCAAGCATGTATTTGTATAACCTTGAGGTTCCTTCAGGATTGTTATTGTTTCCTTAAAGGAGTAATTTAAATTTGTGCTTAATCTTGATGTGAGCATTGTTGTAGGTGGTGGTGCCCTTGTCCTTCAAGGCAATGGAAGATACTGTCAAAGCAGCCAAGTTGCCACAGTGCAACTTGTCAATAGCACCCCATCTACATGTACCAATCAACTGGGTTGCTTTGTCCTGGACTGTGTCCAGGTTCTTAGTGTTGCAGTAGCACTTGCCAGGCAAGTGGAGAGTATTCAATCATGCTCCTGGCTTGTCCTATAGATGGTGGATAGACTTTGGTAAGTGAGAAGTGAATTAAATTCACACTTCCAATATGTAACAACAGTATTTACATAGCTTGTCCAATTCCACTTCTACTCAGTGGTAACCCCCAGAATGTTAAGTGGAGGGATTTTGTAATGCTATTGAATTCTTCTTGAAGAGCAATGACACTTATCCACACAAGACAGAATTGTTTCAGTTTCTTGAAGAATTGCAAATGTTTCTGAACCAATGTACCCACCCTGTGAAGGAACAGTCATTGGTTAAACCCATGTTATTCAATTCCAGGCACATAACTTGTGGAATCTGTTGGCCTCGGGGGTGCAGCATGCACTAGAATGCTGTGGCTCAAAATTAAATGAAGATAGTTTTAATAGAAAATTGAAGGATGACAATCTTTAGAGCCTAGTAGATTTTGGAACTTTAGTGGTGGAAATCAAACCTTCCCTCCCTGTCTTTAAAAACATGCTAAAGGCTCCAAAGGGTCAATTGAAAATTTCAGTAATAAATTGTCAGATGAATAAAGGTATTTGGGGATATGAAACCAAGGCAGCTTACAACTCAAAGGCTGAATGACAGAAAACAGGATTTATCCAGCTATAAGACATAAAAGCATATTTAGGCTGCTCAGCCATTCAATCATGGTTGGTATTTTTCTCATCCCCATTCTCCTGCCTTTTGCCCTTGCTAATCAGAACTCTTATCTATGTCTTAAAGACACTGAACCAGACCTCAAGTCTTCTGTGGCAGAGTTCCACAGATTCTCTAATTTCTGGCTGAGGAAATTGTTTCCTTCATACCAAAAACTTAACCTCCATCTTTGTCTTACAGGTGTCCATCTTGCTTTCACAATTTCATGACCTTTTACTGTGAACTAACCTGCAGTCCTGCTCAAAGCTTGTTTCTGAATGCCACCAAATTCGAAGCATATGTTCAGAACCAGACCAGCATCACTGAAGTGGAGTATTACATTGGATCAAGTTTTGCAAATGGTGAGAATTCCAATTTTTGTTTTTTTTTTAGAATAAAGGAATGCTTTTGACAGACAAATGAGGGATTTTGTTCTTGACAATCTTTGGTAGTAAAATCTCAGTGTTGCAGCCTGGTTAATGACTGGATACCATGTAGTAATTCTACACTTCCCACTGCCTCAGTCAGCATAATCAAGGACCCCATCAGGAAACAAGTCTGAGGTCACCTAACTGACTCAAGAACAGCTTCTTCCCTGCTGCTATCAGACATTTAGAATGTAGAACATTGAACAGTACAGGCCCTTTGACCCTAGATGTTGTGCTGAGCTATGTCTGAACCAAAGATCAAGCTATCCCACTCCCACAGCCCAAAGATGTGGGTTAGGTTGACTGGCCATGCTAAAATTGCCCCTTAGTGTCCCTAGATGGTTAGCTTAGAGGGATTAGTGGGTAATAATATGTAGGGCCTAGTGGGATTGTGGTCAGTACAGACTTGATGGGCTGACTGGCCACTTTCTGCACTGTAGAGTTCTATCATTGTGTTCCATTGTGCCTATCCAATAACTACTTGACTTCCTAAGTGTCTGACTCCACTATCACAGCAGGCAGTGCCTTCCACACCCAACCACTAAGTAAAGAATCTACCTCTGACATCCCTCTATCTCCCATCATGAACCTTATGGTTATGCCCCCTAGTACCAGCTACATTCATCTGAGGCCCACTCAAAAGTGCTTTCCTATCTTGCATTAAGTTTTCTTTACACCCTGTCTATGACATAGAACACTACAGCACAAAGAAGCCCTTCAGCCCACAAGTTGTGCCAATCATATCCCTACCTACCAGGTCTATCTACAACTCAGTCCCATGTACTCATCCAGAAGTCTTTTAAAAGACCCCAGCGAGTTCACTCCTACTACCACTGATTCCACTCACTTGCTACCCTCTGAGTGAAAAACTTGCCCCTGGCATCTCTGTACCTGTTCCCCAGCACCTTTAAACCTGTGTCCTCTTGTAACAACCATTTTCAGCCCTGGGAAATAGCCCTGTGGATTCTTGGAGGCTACCTATACCTCAACATTTTGTAAACCTCTATCAGGCCACCTCTCAATCTTCATCTCTCCAGGGAGAGGAGACCTAGCTCCCTCAACCATCTTAAGGCATGCCTCCAATCCAGGCAACATCCTTGTAAATCTCCTCTGCACCCTCAATAGCTTCCACCTCTTCTTGTAAGGTGACCAGAACTCTGCACAGTACTCCAAGTGGGGTCTGACAAGGATCCTATGAAGTTGCAGCATTACCTCCCAACTCCTAAACTCAATTCCTCAATTAATGAAGGCCAGTACACCATACACCTTCTTGACCACACCCTCCACCTGAGGCTGATTTGAGTCCTATGGACCTGGACCCCAAGGTCCTGCTCCTCAACACAGCTAAGAGTCTGACCCTTGATATTGTACTCTTTCATCCCATTGGACCTGTCAAAATGGACCACTAAACATTTGTGTTGAAGTCTATCTGCCACTTCTCCACAGTCTTGCATCCTATCTGTCACACTGCAACTTCTGACATCCCTCCAGACTATCCACAACTCCAGCAATCTTTGTCATCAGCAAACTTACTAACCCATCCCCCCACTTCCTCATCCAGGTCATTTATGAAAATAACAAACAGCAAGGATGCTAGAACAGATCCCCAGGGCACTCCACTGGCGACTGACCTCCATGCAGAAAGACCAATCCACAACCACTCTGCCTTCTGCAGGCAAGCCAGCTTTGGATCCACAAGGCAACAGCCCCTTGGATCCCATGCCCTCTCTTTTTTTTTTTAAGAAGTCTTGTGTGGGGGACCTTATCAATGCCCTGAAGTCCATATAAACCACATCCACCACTCTTCCTTCATTTGTGTTCAGTCACATTTTTCAAAGAACTCAATTAGGCTTCTAAGGCACAACCTGCCCTAGACAAAGCCGTGCTGACTATTTCTGATCATACTAAACTTCTCTAAATGTTCACAAATCCTGTCCCTCAGTATCCTCCATCAACTTACCAACCACTGAGGTCAGACTCACCAGTCAGTAATTTCCCAGGCTACCCCTGTTCCCTTCCTTGAAAATAGGAACACTACACTGACCAGAACACTACATTCTGTACTCATTTCCTATATGCATTGTCTCCTTAGTACATAAGAAACAATACTTGGTATACCAATACAAGTGTTAACATCCAGCAGGACCTTTGCTTTTTCCTGCTAGGATAGCAGTTTACACTTGTGCTGCTGCTATGAAGCTCATTTACTCTACAAGCAGGGGACTGAATCTGTCCAGTCTAACTCTGCAATGCATTTTTCATTGAGTCCACATTCCTAATCATTTGGGATGAGGAAGTGGGTTGACAAAATGGAGTACTACTGTTATGGTGAATGGGCATCTGAGCATCCAATAGTGAGCTCACTTGTGCACAATTTTCAATAAATTCAAATAGAAGGCTTTTATCTGACTGCAGATTGGTTTCCAGTCATGCATCAACTACAGCTAAGTGGTATCTGCCACTCCTGGCTGGCTTGAACATCAAGTGAATCTTGAGATTAGAAAAGATCCACTTGCAAGTATTCATAGCATTCAGCACTAATATCAGCTTGATGTGCATACTCAAAGGGCTAAAATACAAGTTCAAATTTGAACTTTGACACTGCCACAAAGTTACTGAAAGAATTTTTTTTCTTTATAGCTATGTATAATGCCTGTAAAGATGTTCAGTCACCTTCAAGTAATGACAAGGCTCTGGGGCTACTTTGTGGAAAAGATGTGAAGGACTGTAATGCAACCAACTGGATTCAGTACATGTGCAGCACCAATAATGCTCAGACTCCCTTCAACATTATTCCCATCTTCAGTGGTAAGCCTTTGCAACATAGTGTAATGTAGAAATATTTTTGATCAATCTTTAGCAAAGGATGTATCACACTTGTGATTTGAACCAGTAGTTGCCTAAGCAAATAGCTGTGTTTTTTTTAAAAAAAAAGTTGCATCATCCTGTACAAAGTTACTGATTACTCAAGTGTATTTGACCAGCATTCTGAACATAGGAATTGCTTTGGAAAGAACTGGTTAATCAATGTTTGTCTCCAATTGGTAATTCAAAAATACATGGCTTATTAGGCTGAAGATCCAACCAGATTGGACTTGGGTGTCACTAGTAAGCCCTAAACTTGAAGGGAGAGTTGAACCAGTGCAGGTACATCCTTGGATTTCCAGGATTTTGACCTGTCTGGATCTTCTGATTTAGAAGGGGGACCTTGGAACATCAGTTACTTGGCTTGAGACAATTGAATTGGGGGAAGGGAGTCAGGAATATTGATTCATTCTTCACTTGTGTATTAGGCAAAGATTTTAAATGGTCAAAATTCAGAACTTCTCATCCTTAAGAACTAGGAGTAGGCCATCTTGCTCCTCAAGCCTGTTCTGCCATTTCAATAAGATCATGCCTGATCTGTGGACTCAGCTCTGCTTACCTGCTCACTCTCATAACCCTAAATTCCTTTACTGCTCAAAAATTTATCTATCCTTGCCTTAAACATTCAACAAGGTAGCCTTAGCTGCTTCACTGGACAGGGAATGCCACAGATTCTCAACCCTTTGTGTGAAGTTCCTCCTCAACTCAGTCCTAAATCTGCTCCCCCTTTTATTTCAAGGCTGTGCCCCCAGTTCTAGTTTTCACCTACCAATGGAAATAACCTCCCTATTTTTCATCTATTCCCTTCATAATTTTATATTCTCAAATTCCAATGAGTATAGTCTTGGTCTCTCCTCACAAGCCAACCCTTAAGTCTAGAATTCAACCTAGTGAATACCCTCTGCACCATCTCCCAGTGCCAGTATATCATCAGTAAGGATACCAAAACTCTACCACAGTACTCCAGATGTGGCCACACCAGCACCTTGTACAGCTTTAACATAACCCCACTTAAACTCCATCCCCCTAGCAATGAAGGAAAAAATTCCATTTGCTGCCTTTATTACCTGCAAACCAATTCATTGAGATTCTGGCACAAGGCCACCCAGGTCCCTCTGTACTGCAGCATGTTGCAATTTTTAAATTTTAAATCCATTTTGCTGTTATCAAATTAGATGACCTCATTGTACACCATCTGCCAGACTCTTGCCTATTCTCTACCTATATTGTTCTGCCACTCATCAAATCATCTGTAACACACAATACTTGGTCTGCAACTAAATGCTGTGTAAATTGCAGTCCCAACACTGATCCCTGAGACACCTAGTCACTGCCAATCAAAACACCCACTTACCCCCACTTAGCTTTCAGTTAGCTAACCAATCCTCTATCCATGCTATACACTACCTGTGACACCATGCACCTTTTATCTTGTGCAGCAGCCTTTTGTGTGGCATCTTGTCAATACCTTCTGGAAATCCACATCCACAGGTTCCCTACTGTCCACTGCATATAATGTCCTCAAGATTTCCACTATATTAAACTGTAATAGTGGTGGTGACTTGTATCAGTACCAGAGTTTTCTTTTGATAGATCATCCAGTTGGAAGAATGATCCCCATGAATAATGAAACCAAAGGTTGCAATGAAACATTAGATGATGGTTCCCCACCTTGCAGTTGCCAGGACTGTTCACTAGTCTGTGGCCCAAAACCAATTCCCCCACCACTACCTATCCCATGGACTATCTTTGGTTTGGATGCTATGGCTGTTATAATGTGGATCTCCTATCTGATCTTCTTGGCTGTCTTTGGTGGAGCAGTCATCAGCATGTGGTACTTAAGGTAACAATCTTACTTTAATTCCACAAATTGAGTATGTTAAATGCTTACATTTTTCTTGCTGTCTGAAAATTAATTTTTTATTCAACAGAAAAACACACATTGCTTCTGAATATGCTCCAATAATTGATACCAGTGCAAACCATTCAGTCAACAGTTATGACCTAGGTAGGTTATTCAATTTACTGTTTATTGTGGCAGTGATGTGACAACATGGGGGTGGGGAATGGCTGCCCCATGAAGTTACCATGTCTGTATAGCTGGTTCTTCATGAGGTGGATCATATTGGCTTGCTTCTGCCATTAATGCAATTTTTCTTCCTTTAATTCAAACAGGTAGAGATTTCCCTCTTGACAATTTGCTTCCTGATTTCTCCTCAGATAACAAATCTTGTTGTGAACAGCTTGGTGCAAAATCTGAAGCGCTCCTGCGTGATCTGTTCCAATGGTGGGGGTCCTACTGTGTGAGAAATCCTGCTCTAATTATTGGGCTGACTGTTATTGCAGTTGGAATCTGCAGCTCTGGTCTGGTATTCATGGAAATCACCACTGACCCAGTTGAAATCTGGTCTGCACCATCCAGCCAAGCTCGCAAGGAGAAGTATTATTTTGACACTCACTTTGGGCCATTTTTCCGTACTGAGCAGCTAATTATTACAGCTCCCAATAGCTCTTGGACCAACTACTCTCCTTATCCATCAGGATCAGATGTGCCATTTGGCCCTCCATTGGACAAAGACATCTTGCATCAGGTTGGTTTTGGAATCATTTAGCTAACACTAGGAAGCTGGACCTCATTGGAATCTAGCAGAAGGGTCATAACCTGAAGACCACTTCCAAAACTAGAAAGACATGGTGTGGTGTTCTGATTTGAAGCCTTCTCTAGAAGTGGGAAGGAGCAGGGAGAATGGAATTGGAACTGGCTGGTTCTTTGAAGGCATTAGCTGACTTATGCTGTACAAGTTCTAATCAGTGTTCCTCTAAGCTGTCTGCTCTTTCTGCGCAAGAATAACAAACAAGATTCAATATAACTTGGAGCTTTTATCACCTAAGTATCTTGTATTTTTAGGTACTGGATTTGCAGGATGCTATTCAAGATTTGGAAGCTCATTACAAGAATGAAACTGTGAAGCTGCAGGACATCTGCTTGGCACCTTTGGCTCCATATAACAACAACTGTACCATACTGAGTGTCTTAAACTACTTCCAAAACAGTCATGCTGTCCTTGATCATTCTGTTGGTGATGACTTTTTTGTCTATGCTGACTACCATAGCCACTTCCTGTATTGCACTCGGTATGTGACCACCACCAGCTCTTATTCTAAGGATATCCTGTGTTCAACTTCCTGGCCAGCAACATTGATGCTTAACCATAAGATCAACTGGCAGGGAATGTGATACTGAGGATATTGAGATTGCTTTTTTTTTAAAAATTCCAGAAGATAGATCATCCCTACAGTATGCCATTGAGTCACCAATTCTACCCAGGCTTACCCATAACACCATGGGTAGCAGTCATTTGCACTGCTGCCTCACAGCACCAGAGACCCAGGTTCAATTGTCAGCTGGCTCACTGCAGAGTCTGCACATTCCCTCTGGCTATGGGTTTCCTCCCACAGTACAAAGATGTGCTGGTTAGGTGCACTGACCTGAACAGGTGTCAGTGGTGACTAGGTGATTTTCACTAACTTATGTAAGCATTAACTGACTAAATTTTAACTCTTACCCCACTATTGCTTTAACCTATATCTTGGGGCAATTTACACCAGGAGGAAACCTGCACAGACATAGAATGTGCAACACTGGGATTGAACATGGGTCCCTGGAGCTGAGACACCATGCAGTCAGATGCTTGCTGCTGGGTTTTTTTTTTTGTGATCTCTAGGCTGTACTGCACATAAGATGGTTGAAGCGATTCAGTAACCTTAAATGTGCAGAACCATGGAGGGGAACTGGCTAAATCTGATGTACACTTCATGCCTGTTGAGTCACTAGACTTTATTACCAAGTGAATGATCCTCTCCAGGAGAAGCATCTTTCTACTTCTGTAGAGGGTCCTTGCCACAATGTGCAATTTCCTAATCAACTGCATTCTCCTTTTTCAACACCTAGGCTACAACATGATTCCACACAGCTGCTGGAGCTCACAGGATTCAATCCCTGCAATACAGGAGGCCATTCAGCCCATAAGTCTGCACTGACCACAATCCCACCCAGGCCCTATTCCTGTTTTAATAACATTACCCCACTAATCCCACCACCACTGCTGCCCCCCCCCCCCCCCCCCCAAAAAACACTAGGGGCAATTCAACATGATCAGTCCACCTAACCTGCACATCTTAACTGGGAGGAAAACTTGTACAGTAACTCAGGTCCCTGGCACTTTGAGGCAGCAGTGCTAACCATTCTGCCACCATGCCATGTTCAAGCTGACATGATCACTTGTTCCACACCAAATGCATGCCACTGAGTGTAGGAATTTGACATTGTCCTTTTTTAGCTTCAATATTTATCCCACAAACTAGAACATAATTTTCAATTTTTTGATTTGCAACTTCACACTAGTACTTCAGTCAGTTACAATAGAGGCCCTTCAGCCCATATCTGTACTAGCACCTATGACATTAAATGTTGAGGGCTTATGCTTACTGTCCTTTCAGGCAGAGTTCCTGATTCTGCATTCTCTGGGTGAAAAGGCCTTTTTCTCAGAATCCCTCTATCTCCTGCCCCATGGTTGATCCTTCACTAAAGGAAAACTGTCCCTCAATTTTGTACACCTTTGCCATCCCCTCACCTGATTTTCTCAGTCTTCTCTCTGCTAAAGGAAAATCCTAGCCTCAATGCTTACTCAGATGAGCAACTTTTTTTCATGCTTGAGCCCTGAATAAATTGTTTCAGTGGAGGGTGTAAAACATTTTATACTAGCAGGCTTCCTGTGGTGAAGTTTGTGGTCATGTATATGTGGCTTGCTTACAAGCCAATAAGATGGTGATCTGGTCTGACTGCAAACATTGATCACAGTTGTAATTTCAATGTTGCCATGCAGGAAACTAAATTTAATCTTAAACTCTGTTTAAACAGGGCTCCAGCTTCACTGAATGATACCACTATGCTTCACGATCCCTGCTTGGGCACATTTGGTGGACCAGTTTTTCCTTGGCTGGTTTTGGGAGGATATAATGGTAAGCAAGTCTTGCAGGAACAAATTGTTTCCAACCCTGCCCTAACTGCTACAGAGTGGCAGGGTGATTGCTGAGAAGCAGTAGCATTTCATGCTTAATTAGCAGGCAACCATTATAGTCAGTTTGAGCTGAGCAATTTCTCATGGGTGGTGGCCAGCATTATTGCCCATTCACTAAATGCCTTGTACTTGATTATACTGTTGCTGGAGTTGCATTCATCCAGATAAGTGAGTATTTCATTACTCCTGACTTGTGCCTTGTAAATCATGGATAGGTTTTGGGAGTCAGGCAAGTTGCATTCAGTATTTCCTAACCTGTGTAGCCACAATGGATAATCCATAGAGTTCTCTGAAATGCTGTTTGCCTGGCACAAGACTGAAATATTATTCAGGCTTTGCATATGGATACAGAGTCCTTCTCCACACTCACACTCTAGCACTGCAGCTCCTTGATGCTTCACTTGATCAAATGCTGCTGTGATGTCAAGGGCAGTCACTTTAATCTCAACCTTTTTATCCATATTTGGACCAAAGCTGTAATGAGGTCAGGGCCAGTGAATCTTTGGTTGAAGATTATTAAAGAACATGTAGCCCAGATCTTGTGGATACAGCAATATTTTGCCTGTGTCCAGAATTGCTCTGGATCCACAACAGGTGGAACACTTGTCTGACTCCAAAAGTGAACAATAACAAACCACACTAAACTAGTAGGGATTGCTCTACATAATTCACTCACCTAATCTGGATTCTCTGCATGGTGTTGCTGAGTCAATGCCAGATTTTCTACATTTGCTTGCTTAATGACTTCACATGGGCAGGGAAAATCAGATCACAAGCTAGCTGCTAAATCATGTGCATCTTGCTCATTTGACTTGTGTCAAAAGAAGTGCAGGGTAAAGGGAAATTGTACTTCCTTAAACTGTATGTACATTCCCAAGCTGATGCTACTTTGGAACAGAAACACCCTCTGCTTACTGGATATGGGAATGCTGTAGAAATGAATAACTGAAGTGTAGAAGCTAATTCTTACCACTTGATCCCACAGGTGATGATTATAACAATGCTACAGCACTGGTGATCACTTTCCCTGTTAATAATTATCACAATGACACTGAAAAGTTAAACAAAGCTTTAGCCTGGGAGAAGGTGTAAGTAATCCTTTTTGCATTCCAGCTTGGTTGAAGACATTAGATTTGTTCTGGTTTGTGGAACACTGGATGATGTCTCTTTTTTTTTTTCAGATTTATTGATTTTCTGAAAAATTACAATGAGTCCAACTTGACCATTTCATTCTCTGCTGAGAGGAGCATTGAAGATGAGATAAATCGAGAGAGTAACAGTGACATCAACACAATTATCATTAGCTATGCTATAATGTTCTTGTACATCTCCATTTCCCTGGGACATATTAAGAGCTGCTGGACTTTCATGGTGGGTGAACTGGAATGCACAGTTTAATAAGGGAATATAAAGCTGCAATTGAAACTTTTTTGGGCTGGAGAAAGACTAGCCATGCTAATGGAGGGGGGGGGGAGGAGGTGGTGGTGGCAGGGGCATGCAGTGCAGTGACATTAATGGCTTGTACAATTAAAAACATGAGCTCCTGGTAATGAACCAAGGGTTGTTAAATGAGGAGCACAATATTCACTTTTTTCACTCCACATCAGGAGACTTGGTCCTCTTTTTAACTCTAGGATATTAAAGATTGAAGTTTTCCAAATACTTGACTGAAATATAAACTGAGCAACTCCTCAGTGAGGCCTGGATATTTTAATTGTCTCTTTGCAATCTCTTTTGTAGGTGGACTCTAAGATTTCACTGGGAGTTGCTGGTATTGTCATTGTCCTGAGCTCTGTGGCCTGTTCTCTTGGGATTTTCAGTTATGCCGGTATCCCCCTCACACTGATTGTGATTGAAGTCATCCCCTTTTTGGTCTTGGCAGTTGGTGTCGACAACATCTTTATCATCGTTCAGACATTTCGGGTATTGTTAATATTTTCAGGCACAATAATGTTTTTACTAACACCCACATGATTGATTGTTTGCATGAAGTACAAATCTTTCTTCCCCCTTCAGAGAGACCAACGTTTACAGAACGAAACAATTGACCAACAGATTGGCAGAGTGCTGGGGGAGATAGCACCAAGTATATTCCTTTCATCCTTTTCTGAGACTGTAGCATTCTTTCTGGGTATGTGATGCTTTATTTGTTTTTTCTGGGGGGAATTACAGTGGAGGAAATGTTGCAAATCTTTGTTCATACACAATTCAAAATACAAATGGATTAGCTTTGTATGTGCAACTTAATTGATTTCATGAAACACTACCATTTCCAGTCACTGGCATAAAAGGATATCTATTTAAGGGAGATTAAGTATTCATTTGGAGCACAGTTTGGCTAGTATTGTAATTTCATAACTTTTTTCTTTTTCAGGCTCTTTATCAACAATGCCAGCAGTTCGCACATTCTCCATGTTTGCAGGAATGGCTGTATTTATAGATTTCATACTCCAGATAACCTGCTTTGTAAGTCTCTTTGGGCTGGATGTCCAGCGACAAGAGGTGAGTGAGTCTCCACTGGCATGGGCTCCCTTAGTCAGCCTCCTATCTTTCACCCTTTTTGTTATCCCATATTTAAACCAAGTTTCATTCAGCCTTTTACTTGGCTCCCAGTATAGTAACGAGTTCTCAAAGCAGATCCATGTCATGCCCCTATCTCTCTACTACAGCCCCCCCTTTCCATTCTGACCACTTGCATATCTCCCCTCAACAAATGTTCCAGTGCAGCACCATTGATAGCTATGCCTTCAATTACTACAGCTGTTATGCCTACCTAAATCCTCTCACTACTCCCTCCAGATGTGCAGCTTTCTTAACTTGATCACCTGTTCAGATATCATTTGTGGTTTGGTATCAAAGGTGCTACATAAATGTATTCTACACTTGCAGAGTAATCGTATGGATATTGTGTGTTGTGTGAAACAAGAAAAAGTTAGCGATCATTCAGAAGAACTCCTCTTCAGAGGCTTCAAAAACATTTATGCACCATTTCTATTAACTAACTGGATGCGACCCACTGTAGTAAGTATTGGGGTTCTATATGGACTTTGGACAGCTCTAACAAATTGTAACTAAGTGTTTGATAAATCCAAAAGCAGAGGAGGCTGGTTACTGTTCTAACTTGACCCTCAGTTTGATTTGAAATGTTTAAGTTTTAAACTTAAATGAAGTACAGTCCAGAGACAGCTGCAGGGTGACCAGAGATGGGAACTAAACATCCAATAGTATTAGTAAGGGAAGTGGAGTTGCCTTGTTAACACAATAGCTAATTAGCCTGTTTCAATATTGTAAACCTTTTTCTCTATTGGTAGAATCTCCATGGGAAGAATAAACAGCAAGGGGTGGAGAAACCTTGTGTGGGTATATAGACACCACCCCCCCCCCCCCCCAAAAAAAAACTGAGATGGCATTAAACAAACAATGCATGTGATTAAAAAGAACATCTCATGGGTGACAAATCAATGGAGTAACTCGTAGTGTACAGAATGGTTTTCTGGACCAATCAGAGGGAACAAGTAATTCTAGACTGGGTATTGCCTAATGAAAAGAATAATTTGTAATCTAAGGCTCCTTGGCTAAGTGACTATAACATAAAATTCTTTCAAGATGAAGACTGTGGTTGCAATCTAAAAAGAAACTAGTTAGTTATGATGGATGGGGAATGTTATTTAAAAACATCATAAGTTTAGTGGTACATGTAGACTTGCATTAACATTGCAGTGAAGTTGCCTTTGCTATTGTCATAGCAATGGTAAAAGATCAATGGGTGAACTGCAACAATTCATCCCTGTCTAATACAAAATGGGGAAAATGACAAGACCATGGCTTACAAGGAAATTAGACCCAAGGAAGGAAGAGGATACAAATTGGGCAAGGAAAACTGAGGATTGCCAAAGGCCAAACTGCTACCAAAGGAGGCCCAGGGGGTTGAATGAAAAAAGCTTGCAGGGAACCTTCTAATAGTGTAAGGGGAAAAAGTAGTACGTTGCAGTCAAACAGGGGCGTTTTATAATGGAGAACTTTGTGCCCTGAAAACCAAAACACCAGGAATATTGTAACTGAGGGAAACCAGTAACAGGAAATTAGGATTGAAAGCTGATTATTTCCCAGGACTTGATCTGCATCCCAATTCCACTTTGAAGGAAGTGGATGCATTCATGGTCACCAAGATTCCAGAAAAAGTTCCCTGTTTTCTCTTCCTAGTAGTAACTATAGACAAATCAGCCTGATGTTGATAGCAGGGAAAATGCTGGAGTCCATGCTAAAATTTAATAGCAGGTGGGGTGGGGGGGAGGGGGAAAGGTGTCAGGATCAGACAGTCAGCATGGATTAATGAAAAGGAATGTGACAACTGACATCCTTGAGGATGTAACTAATGTTGGAGAAGCTAGCAGATGTGGCTTATTTGCAACATTCCACCAACATCTTTTCCAAATGGCAGGAATAACTAGTTGGTACTGCATGGATCAGTGCTAGGACCCCAGTTCAGTATATATTGGGGGAACTAAATATAACTTGCAGATGAGACAAAGCTGGGTGGGGGTGAGCCAGAGGATGCCAAGATGCTGAGTTAGAGATTGAATAGGTTAGGACTTTATTCCCTGCAACATAGAATGAGGGGAGATTTGATAGAGGTAATATTTTGGGTATAGATAGTGGAAAAAGACTGCTTGATTCACTGAAGCTAGGGGAGGGAAAAAAACCAGAGGGCATGGGTGAAGGGAGAAAAATTTAAAGGGAATATTAGGGGGGCTTCAGTGGTAAGCTGCCAGATAGTGGTAAATGCAGGGTCCCTTTTTAAGAAAAACTTGGATGGGCTCATGGATGAGGGGTGTAGAGGGATATGGTCCAAGTGCAGGTCAGTGGGACTAAGCAAAAAAATTTGGCACAGACAAGGGCCAAAAGGCCTGTTTCAAACTGTAATTTTCTATAGTATAATGAGGTTATGCACATTAGCAGCAAAAAAAAACTGAAGGCAGATTACCTAGTTATAGATTGAAGAACAAATCTTTAGAGGAAGCCCAGATCTTAACTTAATACAAGTCAGTCTTGCAGCATGGAGAAGCTGTTCAGTCAGTTGGTACATGATCTCAGATTTTAGTATCTTTCTTTCCCAACAAGAGTACAGCCAGGTTCTGTGGGGTCCTTGACTATGCTGGTTGCTTTTGAGGCAGTGAGAAATGTGGATGGAAGGCTAGTTTGAGAGAGTGGGCTACGTTCACAATTCACCAGTAAACATGTAGGTGAAGGCAAATGGTTTGGTCTGGTGAGGATTTGAGTACAGATCAGATGTCTTGCTGCAATCATACAGGCCCTTAGTGAAACCACACCTGAATACATTGTAGAAAGTTAATCTAACAGGATTTCACTGGATGCAGGAAGTTCCTGGGAGGGGACACAGTCTGAGTATACAAATGAACTCACTCAGTGGTGAGCTGTGACTATAAATCTTGACAGTGTGAACTGGTTACAAGAATTGGATCATCTACAATAAATGGCAGTTGGCTTAGACCATTGTCTTTGTTTAAATTTTGAAGTTAGAATGTGGGGCTCAAATCAGTAGGCAGTATTTGTACTTTTTTTGCTTTTCTCAAGCTGTTGGCACTGATCTGAATTTTACTTTGATCTCTAGATATCAGTGTTTGTTGGTCTCCTGTCATTCAGTATTGCAGTATTAAACAAAGTTGAGATTGGACTGAATCAGAGTTATTCAATGCCAGATGTAAGTGCAAAACTTGAGATTCATTCATTGTTCCTTCAGCAGCTGTGCATAGTACAATTCAGATAACAGGATTATTTTTCCTTCCCAGGACTCATATGTGTTGCACTACTTTGATTCAATGGCACAGTACTTGCATGCAGGCCCTCCTGTCTACTTTGTGATTGAAGAAGGACATAATTACACTTCTCTAGAAGGACAGAATACAGTGTGTGGTGGGGTTGGCTGTAACAATGACTCTCTTGTCCAACAAATTTACACTGCTGCTCTGCTGGACAACTAGTACGTTCCTTGTGCACCTTGTTAATTGCATGTTTTCCTTTAGTCATTGCCAGTCATGCTGCCCCCTCCTCGTATCCAACATACTAAACTTAGCAGTGCAATTGTTTTGTGACTGCCTAATAACAAAGATCCATTGTCATCAACAGAATATTCAGGCTGGTCCACTCAGATGGTTTTGCTGCCAGCCAGCTGTGGTGACAAATCACATCCCAGCAGGGACTATTTTCTGGATTATGAAGTGTTTAATTAAACAATCTATTCTGACCTTGAATTGCAGTCTGCTAAATCTTGTTTACTAGGCAATGTGTACTGAACAGAACATAAGAAATAGGAGCAGGAGTAGGCTATCTAGCCCTCTGAGCCTGCCCTGCCATTCAATAAGATCATGGCTGATCTGAAGTGGCTCAGTTCCACTTTCCCACTTTCTCCCCATAATCCTTAATTCCCTTGCCTACCAAAAACCTACCTGTCTTAAATATATTTAGTAAGGTAGCCTCCACCACTTCAATGGGCAGAGAATTCCAGAGATTCACCACCCTTTGAGTGAAGAAGTTCCTCCTCAACTCCATTCTAAACTGCCCCTCCTTATCTTGAGGCTGTGCCCTCCTAGTTCTGCTGTCCTTTCTGATAACTGGCATTACAGAAATCCTCATACCATTTCCAATAAATCTCCTTTGCACACCAAGGCTGTGATGTCTTAAGTGTGGTAGAATTGGACTGACCTGATCAGGTGGATGTCCAGTTCTTAAAAATAGGAACCCTATGCTTTGCAGACAGGCTGAATGGCCTAAGATGTAACAATTGTGATTTGAATAATACCCTTATTTTTTTGTTTGAAGTATAATTGTTTGATTTCCCTCAGCACAAAAATTGGTTTTCCTCCTTCATCATGGATCGATGATTACTTTGACTGGGTGAAGCCACAATCCTCTTGCTGCAGAGTGTACAATACTTCAGAGAAGTTCTGCAATGCATCAGGTGACATTCTACTCTATTATGATATACCCAGACTGTGTAGGCCAAATATAATTTGGGCTAGAGGCAAACAATATGCACTGGGAGGGGAGTGTAGAACAATAGGATATCTAACAAAATAGAGCATGGTCACTTGAGGGAATATCCAAATGCACTTCAAGGCAATGGAAATCAAACTTGCTCCAAATCCCTTCAACTAAGGCTGGGAGGGCCAGTGGTTGGCCCTGCTGCCTCAATGCCAAGGACTCACATTCAGTTCCTAGCTTGGTCACTGTCTGTGCAGACTCTGCACATTCTCCCTGTAGGTTTCCTCCCACTGTCTAAAAGATGTGAAGGTTGGGTGGATTGGCCATGCTAAAATCTCCCTTAGTGTACCCAAATAGGCACCAGTGGCAACTAGAGGATTTTCACAGTAACTTTGCAGTATTAATGTAAGCCTCCTTGTGACCTAAAACAAACTTTAATTGCAAAACCATTCTCCATGTTTCATTATGGATTTGAGTGGCTAAATGGGAGTTGATCAACAGCATTGTAGAGCTGTCAACAGGGTGATCACCAGGTTGGGAATGTTTCTGGAACATGAGGCATTGGGTAGATTAAAGTTTCTGTTCCTAATGTCACTTTGGATGAGTTAAACTTTGGCTGAGATGCTCCAGGTGTAAACTTGCTGATTCAACTCAAACTAACACACTTTGTGCTCTTATAGTTGACAATTCATCATGTGTCCACTGCCGTCCACTCACTAGAGAAGGAAAACAAAGGCCCTATGGAGAAGATTTCATGACTTTTCTCCCCATGTTTCTGTCTGACAATCCAAGTCCAAAATGTGGCAAAGGGTAAGGAACTACAATCTTTGTACTTCTAGCAAGATTAAGATTTGGATTTAAGAATGACTTGGTCCTTTACTGTTTGCAAACCTCCTACAATAGAGCTTGTGAACTAGCTACAATTGCTTTACAAAACTCTTTTGGCAGGTTTGAATGCAAAAATGTTTAACTTGCAGGTAGTCGAATTTGGTGGCTTCATCTACTTGCCATTTAAAGAATCATTTGGCTAAAGTAGTCCGTCCATATGCAGAAGACCTGGACAACAGCTTGGTCTGATAAGTGGCATGTTTGACCACATGCAATGACCCATCTCCCTTTGTTTGTATAACCATCACTAAATCCTAGCTATTAGCATCTGGGGGTGTTGAACTGAACCAGCCATGTAAACATTGGCTACAAAAACAAATAAAGGCCAGAGGTTGGAAACTTGCAGCCAATAACTCCAATGTGGTGAAATGCTCACCACTTGACTGGATGAATGCAGTTTCAAAAGTAAGCTTGTTTGGTGCTCCCATCCACTACACCATATACAAGATACCCTGCAGCAAGGCTCCTTTGACACCACCTTCCAAACTTGCAATCTCTACCAGGACAACAGATGCACAGAAACACCATCTGCCAGTTCCCCTCCAAGCCCCACACTTTCCTGCCTTAAAACTATATTGCAATTCCTTCAGTTTGGCAAAAAGCCTGGAACTCCCTTATCACTCTCTCGGTTTAACTAGACAAAACTGATTTGCAGTGGGTGGCTCACTAACTTTTTACACGAGCAATAAAAACACATGGATGACCTAACCAGTGATGGCTAAATTAACAAGTAAAAAGTCTGACAACACCAAGTTTTAGTCCAACCGATTTATTTGATAATAGACTCGGTTAATAAATTGGTTGGACTAAAACCTGGTGTTGTCAGACTTTTTACTGTGTTTACGCTAGTCCAATGCTGGCATTCCCACATCATAAATTAACAAGCAGAATTGGGCCATTTGACCCATCAAGTTCACTGTCATACAATCATCATGGCTGATGTGCTCCTCATCCCCATTTTCCTGCATCCTTTCTCACCCTGTAAGCTTTCAACCCACTACCAATTAAATCTATTCCTCAATTTTTTTTATTCAAATCCACCACACTTTGGTAGCATATTCCACAGATTCTCTACCCTTTAGGAGAAGTAGTCTCCTCAACTATATTTAAATTTGCTACCCTTTATAGAACACTACAGCACAAACAGGCCCTTCAGCCCACAAGTTGAGGGTTGAACTGAATAAACTAGGCTTGTACTCATTAGGGTTTAGAAGAATGAGGGGAGATCTCATTGAGACAAGATGATGAATGGGATGGATAGGATAGAGGTGGAGAAGCTCTTCCCACTCAGGACAGTAGGACTAGAGGGCACAGCCTCAAGATAAAGGGGGGGGGGGGGCGCAGTTTAGAATGGAGTTGAGGAACTTCTTCACTCAAAGGATAGTGAATCTCTTATTCTCTGCCTGTTGAAGTGGTGGAGGCTGCCTCGCTAAATATATTTAAGACACAAGTAGATAGCCTTTTGATAGGCAAGGAGATTAAGGGTTATGGGGAAGGTGGGAAAGTGGAACTGAGCCACAACAGATCAGCCATGATCTTATTGAATGGCAGGGTGCCCTTGTGCCCTTCCCAGCAAGTTCACCTCTACCACCACTGACAGCAGCCAACTCCACTCACTCACCACCCTCAGTGGAAAAACTTGCCCCTGACATCTCCTCTGTACTTGCTTCCCAGCACTTTTTTTAGACCTGTGTCCTCATAGCAACCATTTCAGCCCTGGGAAATAGCCTCTGAGAATCCACCCTAATCTATTCCCCTCTCATTTTATAAACCTCTATCAGGGCACCTCAACCTTCATCCATCCCTCCCTCCAAGGAGAAGAGACCTAGCTCCCTCAACCTATCTTCATAAGGCATGCCTCCCAATCCAGGCAACATCCTTGTAAATCTCCTCTGCACCCCCTCAATAGCTTCCACATTCTTCCTATAGTGAGGTGACCAGAACTGCACACAGTACTCCAAGTGGGGTCTGACAAGGGTCTTATAAAGTTGCAGCATTACCTCCTGACTCAAACTCAATCCCTCAATTAATGAAGGCCAGTACACCATATGCCTTCTTGACCACATCCTCCACCTGCAAGGCTGATTTTTGAGTCCTGTGGACCTGGACCCCCAAGATCCCTCTGCTCTTCAACCCAGCTAAGACTCCTACCCTTGATATTGTATTCCTTCATCATTCATCTTTCCAGAGTATAGCCTAAACTGTTCAATCTCTTCTCACAACAAACCGCTTATCTCTTGAATTCCAATGAACTACCTCCAATGCCACTACATCTAGGGAAATTTCACTAATTTATTGCAGTGTAATGTAAGCCTTAATTGTGACTAGTATACTTTAAACATTTCCTCAAATACAGGGACAAAATGGTGCACAATACTCCCAGGTGTGGCCACACCAAGTCTTATAGTTGCAACAATAGTTCCTTACCATTTTTATATTCTCTTTTAGCTCTAAATGCCAATATTCCTTTTGCTGCATGTTATGAAGGAATGAAGCTTCCTAGCAAATGTTTACTATCATGGTTGGCAGAGCTCCTGGTGAAGTAGTCCTGCAGATCTTGCCCACTTTGCTTGAACTATTGGGTGTGTCTTTGAACAGTGCTGGTTTTCATGGTTGAGTTGATACTTATGAAAAACCAACACTCACTTCAAATACAAGCCTTGCTTCGTGGGAACAGTTTTTTGTGTAAAATGTACCTGACTGTTTCCCTTGCAACTCCATTGGTTCTCCTGACTAATCCAACTTCCATATTTGTAGGACACAAACATCACTGCCTGGCCAGCACTCATTGCCCTTGACTTGTACCAAATTTGATAACTGGCTGGCCATTTTGGAGCTAGTTGGGTTTTTACATCAACAATGGTTTCACAGATCCTTACTTGCATTCAAAACTCCATCTGTCATGATGGGATTTGAACTCGGGTCCTCAGAACACCTAGCTGAGTTTCTGAATTTATAGGTTTTAGTGTCACAGCAGCTTCATTGTAGTGTCTATGAAAATTGCCCAGTCACACCACACACACTGCCTATTCAAGAACATTTGAGGGAGAGGAATGTAGTATGGCCAGTGGACCCTTCCAACACTTCAGACTGGAAACTGGAGCACCAGGAGGAAACCCACAGGCAAGGAGAACATTTAGATGACTGTGACCCAGCTCCTTGGCACTGAGGGAGCAGTGCTAACCACTCAACATGCTGCCTCATAAATTAGTGATATGAAAGGTCATCACCTTACCACAGAACTCTTCAACCATGCTGTTTTCCATTTTTGAAATATTACTGGCTTTCTCCCCACCCTCCCAATTTCACTGGCAAAATATTTGATAGCTGTTTGTACATGTGACCTCTATTCCAAATACAGCTTGTTGTGGTTGTGGGAAATACTTCCCCATTTTGAGTCAACTGCTTGACATTGAATATCCCACTTTTGTAAGAATTCAAAGATGTACTTTTAGAAAACTAATGCAACTTTTTATCCCCTCTGTAGGGGTCATGCAGCATATGGCTCTGCAGTGAACCTACTTGAGAACAATACAGCTGTGGGAGCCACTTATTTTATGACTTTTCACACTGTACTGAAAACATCTGCTGATTTCATTGCTGCTGCTGAGAATGCACGTAGTCTTGCTGAAAACATAACTGAATCCATGGGCATTTCTCACAAAGGCTACCGTGTCTTTCCATACAGGTAAACTTCTGCTCATGGCCACTTCCTCCTCTTTACCAAAAGACTAGCATCTATTAAATGAGTATGGCTTTAACCAAAAACAATGGACCATCCACTTCCATTCATGGTCCCCACAAACAAACCAGTGCATTGCATCCCACCTTGGGCTTGATACAACTCTTGGCCAAAAGGCTAAGAAGCTTTCAGTAAGCAGATCAGTTGTCACTTCCCTAATTACTAGTATCTTGTACTGCTTCTGACTTTCTGGAACAGAAGTTGGTGGCAAGCAACATGTGATCAACACAAGTTCATCTCTAACTTGGTGAACTGTTCTTAGAAATGTTTCAAGCAGTTGGTGAGGAAGTCCAGAATGAATTTCATAGTAATCAGCCACTATCTAGTTGAATGATGGAATCCTCTTCAAGGGATTGTGCTCTGCTCTTGTTCCTATGTTTTGTGATGACTACAGACACTAGTGGGTGGGAGGTGAAAACCAGGATAACAATGGGTGGGTTTTGATAGAGGCACAATGATGCTTTCCAGTCAAGACTACAAAATTCTCAACTCAGATATAAATTGCTAACACTCCAGCAAAAGTACCTCAGCTAACTGATCATTGCTTCTGAAATGCTTAAAGTTGAATATAGATAAAATGTCTTTTTGGATAAAGAAGGCTTGTGGAGAACAGAACATAATGTTGGATTCTTCTCTTTTTCAGTGTATTTTATGTCTTTTATGAACAATATTTCACAATAGTGAAAGATACAGTTTTCAACATCTGTATATCACTGGGAGCTGTGTTTATTGTGACCACTATCCTGCTGGGCTGTGAAGTCTGGTCTGCTGTCATCATCTGCATTACAATTTTAATGATAATCACCAATATGTTTGGAGTTATGTGGTTGTGGAACATCAGCCTGAATGCAGTCTCATTAGTAAACCTGGTTATGGTAAGTGGAGAATTACAATAAGTTATTTCCTGATGCTCCAAGAAACAAGAGTTGGCCATTTTAGTCCTTGTGATCATGGCTGGCTCCCTCTGCCATGTGATCTATCCCCACATCTTTTAATCTGATTTCACAGCCCTCTGTGATGGATTCCACTGAGTGAAGTTTCTCATCTCCAAGGCAAAATAGTCACCTGCATATCCTGAGACTCAGACCACTCTTTCCCAGACACCACCCAGGAAACATCCCTGCATCTGGTTTGTCCACTTGCCTCCATTTTTGTACACTTTCACCCAGATCCCCTCAACTTCAGTGAATACTGGTCCAGTCTTGCAATGAAGGCTAATGTGCTATTTGCACTCATTGTACCTGTGCATTTGATTTCACCTGACTGGTGTGGAGGACATCCAGATCCTCTTTGTGCTTTGTTTCTATCTGAAGTGGACAACTTCACACCACCAATCTGTTGGACATTAACTGTCAAATGAAGCAGTTGTCCCATGCAAGCAAAGCTAGTAACTCAGAACCATAGCTGTAGGAACACCTTGTGTAGTGATCTTCAAATAGCTACTTAGGATCAAGCAACCTTGTACTGCTAATACAAACATTAGCAATTCCATGAATTTCAATACAGCATTGAGTTTTGCATCTGCAAATACTGCTTTAGTTGGTATGAAGATTGAATACTGTTTAAAAACTGGCTGCAGATTTTAATGTGTAATTTTAAAGTTGACAGGCTTTCATTTTCGGTCTTTTTTCTTCTCAGTGCTGTGGCATTTCAGTTGAATTTTGTAGCCATATTGTACGTGCATTTTCTGTCAGTATGAAGAAAACTAGGGTGCAGCGTGCTGAGGAAGCACTGGCAAATATGGGCAGCTCGGTAAGTAAAACTTTAACAAGAGCCATGATTTTTAAAACTAGGAAAAATTTGTCTGAAATCCTGATTGGAAAACCTCCATGTAAAGTTGGCAGTTAATGGCATTTACTAATTCAAACAGTTTTCAGTCTTTAAGTACAAACTTGGGCCCACTGATCCTCCAGGTTCTTCATGCCATACAGAAAAGGCCCATCAAGTCTGTGCTGACAACAGCATTAAATCTACACAAATCCCACTTTTTCAAGGCTGTTATGACATGACATTTTAAGGTTGTTTCTTGTCTCTTTTGCTCCCAGGCAGTCCATCTCCAAATTCCCACCACCCTCAGTGAAAATTCTCCCCAGTCCCTCTAGACTACCTTAATTATGCCCATCCTCCCTCCTTCCAGGAGCAGCTGCTTCCTGTCCATGCTGCCCCCCCCCCCCTCCCCATCAACCTCAATCATGTCTCCCTCAGCCTGTCTTCATAACAAACACTCCAGCCCAAGCAACATCCCAAATCTCCTCTGTACACCCTCCAGTGCAATTACATTCTTAGTGGGGTGGTGACCAAAACAACACCTGTGGGCCTAAAAGTTTTGTACAACTCTCTAACTTCTCCCTTTTTACACTAAGATAGTTAAAGCAATCTTGCTACCTTCAGTGATTGCTGGACAAGCATCCAGATTGATAATTGGGTGCTTGGGCTATGCTAAATTCTCCCTCCAGTGTAACCAAACAGGTGCCAGAGTATGGAACTAGGGGATTTTCACACTACTAAAGTTACTGTGAATGTAAGTCTGACTAAAATTTGTCTGTAGTTGTAACATAATCAGATGCTGAACTTGCAATTTTCTCCTAGGTATTCCGTGGTATCACACTGACTAAATTTGGAGGTATTGTGGTCCTAGCATTTGCCAAATCCCAAATTTTCCAGATCTTCTACTTCAGGATGTACTTGGCAATTGTGCTTTTGGGAGCTGCTCATGGCCTTGTATTCCTTCCAGTATTGCTTAGTTACATAGGTAAGGCAAGATTCTTGAAACATTGCTGCAATCAGGCTGTCACTGATCAGCTGAGTTAACTTTATTTGCCTTTCTTTGTGGAATGTTACCACTGAAAGATTCTACTAAAGTTGAACACCTCAACCTGAGGACAACTAGTTACAGCAGACAAAACATTAGATTTGTATCTAATGCAGGCAAAGTACATTTAGGCCAGTGTCTGTGGGAGTTTGCACATTCTCCCCATGCTTGAGTGGGTTTTCTCCAGGTGCTCAGGTTTCCTGCCACATGCCAAAGATCAGCTCTTAGGCTGATTTTGGTATAACAAATTGAGGGGAGACTAATTTGGGGACAATCTGGTTTTCATTGTGGAGTGCTATAAGCATAGACAAGGGTCATGGGTGGAGAGGGGACTCAATGTTGAAATGGCAGCATGGGCTCATTGGGCCAAAGGGCCTGTTTCCCATGCTGTTCTTTCTACATGGTTAGAAGGGCCTTGATGCAAATCACTGACCTGCTCAGATCATTTGAGAGTACAACTTTTGTACTCTACAATAAATCTGCCTAAAACTGACCTCCATTGATAGGCACCATGCTTTCAGTCCAGCAGATCTGATGGATCAGAGTTGGGCACATCAATAGATAAAAGCAATGCTCTGGGAAAGAGTTGGGGAGAATAACCATTTGGAAGGGATAAATTAATCTTACAAATGAAGATAATCTGACCTATTTGAATAAACTCAGTCAACATGAGCTTGACTGCATCTACCCTGTGCATGACTTGATTTCAAGTAAACTGCAAGTCACATTCAGCACTCAACTGAAGATCACTTTGCTCATTAGACTGTGTTTCAATGCTCAACCTTGAGCCTTATCCTGAAACTGGTAACATGTTACCAACCTTGGGCATAGTTGGCTTTTTACATCCAGCAGAACATTTTTTAGGCTGCAGATTTTGTACTGTTTTGGAATTAACTACTCAAATTTTTGTTTAGGACCACCTATGAACAAAGGGAAGGTCTTTGCACTGCACAACCACTACATCAGCACTGAACGGGAGCCACTGCTGAAATAAACCAATATTGACAGGACTTCAGGACTGACACGATATTTGAAGAATGTTGAATTTTTTTAATGCAGGTTGTACTTTGAACTCAGGAAATTGGCTAGTTTTGCTACAGCACAAACAAGGTTCCCAACTGCATCCAGTTTTATTGGATTAGTAATATCTTAACTGGCTGTTCTGTAAAAGCAATGCAACTTTTTCTCCTCTCTCTCTCTCTCTCTCTCTCTCCAGTTGATCTGTAAAAGAATGACACTGGGAAATGACACTATTGCATATTTTTAATACATGCCAAAATTGTGTAGATAATTTTTATGGTTTTTTACAATGCACATAATAAAGTTTCTAGACATCCAATAATTGCTTTCTGGAATCCTGTTCATACAGCCATTGGTGTCAGAAGTGCTTGTTCACCAAAAAGTGCTTTGAAATGGTTGACATGTTCTTCACAGTGCTCTCCTGAAATTTAAAAGTCCACAATGTAAAAATGTGACCCTGGATTAGATCAGTGAGAACATTTTAATCATGGAATAGCTAGCATGCACATTTCCTCCCTATAGGACATAACCAGATTTTGTTCTGACAAGTGGACAAATTTGAATCTAGGTCCCCAGAGCATTACCCTGGATCTGATGTAAAACATAGGCTGGATGGCCTCCTGCTCTGCCATTCATGATCATGGCTGATAATCCAACTTGGCCTAATCCTTTCTCCCCATAACACTTGATCCCATTCACTAAGTGCTATATCCAGCCTCCTTGAACACTGAATACTTGCCCAGTGATAATACAATTGCCCCAATGCTAACTTTTTTTTTCTAGTTCACATTACTTGATAGCTAATGCAACTTGGTACTTTAAATGAAGTGAAATTCCAGTTGGGACTTAAATAGGCCCTAATGAAACTTGACATACTCAGGTTAAACACTTGACTGACAACAGCTAGGGAAAATAAGTCCCAAAAGTTGATTTCTAAATTGGAGCAAGGCCAATTTTGATATTAGGGTAGGAACTTTTAAGTTAATTGGGAGTCTGTGGGAAGGAAAAGGATGTCTGGTAAATGGTATGCTTAGTGTTAACCAGGGTTCGAGGTAAACCTTCCTCAGGGCAAGATGGCATAAGTCAGGATATTGAAGCCCTGGTCAAGAGGCACATAAGCAGCTGGGATCAAGTGAATTTAAGAGTATAGGGGGTGTGGGTGTAGTCAAGAGAAATCAGGAGGGCAACAAGGGACAAGTCTTTTGACAGAAGACAAAAGAGAATCCAAAGAGCCCCTAGAAATTAAGAGCAAAATAACAAGGGAGAGTGTAAAGCCTCTTGAGGTCATCTTAAATGGGTGAGACCCTAAATGAATATTTTTCATCAGCTTTTAATGAAAAGCATAGATGGTAGGAAACTTAGTGATGTCTTGAGTGTTCATATCATAGGAGGTGCTAGAAGTCTTGAAGTACATCTAGGTAGATAAATCTGCAGGACCTGAAGTGTATCCCAGGGCACTGCAGGAGGCTAGGGAGGAAACTGTGGGTCCCCTAGCAGAGATATTTGGATCATCAGTTGTCACAGGTGAGGTGCCTGAGAATTAGTGGAAAATGTTTCCCCTTTGGTTAAAAGGCCTGCAGGGAAAAGCCTGGAACTGTAGGCTAGTGAGCCTCACATCTGTGGTGGGTAAATTTGTTGGAAGGTATTTTGACAGGATCTACAAGCATTTATAGACAGTCAGCATTAGCTGTGTGGAAAACCATGTTTCAAATGAGTTTTTAGAGGTAATAAAAGGTAGATGAGTGCCATTGATATCTACATGGACTTTAGCAAGGCCTTTGACAAGGTGCCATATAGTTAAATCTCTCAGGGTCCTGGGTAAGGTAGCTAAATGGATACAAAATTGGCTTCTTGCCAAAAGCTAGAAGGTGTTGTAAAATTCTTCAAACTGGAGGCCTGTGACCAGCAGTGTGCCTCAGATCAGTGTTAGGTCTATTGACCACTTGTCATCAATAAAAATGATTTGGATGAGAATATAGGAGGCATGGCTAGTAAGTTTGCACATGATACCAAGATTTGGTGGCATAGTGGACAGTGAAGAAAGTTATCTCCAATTGCAACAGATCTTTATCAATTGGGCTGACATGAGGTGATGCATTTTTGTAGATTGAACCAGGGCAGGACTGATTCAGTTAATGGTAGGGTGATGAGTGAGGTTATAGGGATCTAGGGTTATAGAGATCTAGGGGTACATGTTATGACTCCTTGAAAGTGGAGGCACAGTTGGACAGTGAAGGCATTCAGCATGCTTGGTTTCATCAGTCAACATTGAATATAGGAGCTGGGACATCTTGAAGTTGCATGAGATGTTGGAAAGGCCACACTTGGAATACTGTGTGCAATTCTGGTCACCTTTCATCTTCATAGAAAGAATGCAGAAAAGATTCAGTAGCATCCTAGTAAGAGTTGATTTGGATTTGAGTTATAAGGAGAGGCTGAATAGACTGGGACTTTCCTCCTCTGGAACATAAGAGGCTGAGGAGTGACCTTTTATAGAGGTGTATAAAATAATGAGCATAGACAGAATCCCCATCTTTGGGAAAAGATATTGACTAACACTAGAGGGCATAGGTTTAAGGTGAGAGGGGAGAGATACAAGTGTCCAGAGGGGGTCATTTTTTCAGAGGGTGGTGAGTATCTAAAACAAGCTACCACAGGCAGTAGTACAGGTGCATACAATTTTATCTTTTAAAAAGCATTTAGACAGTTGTGGGTAATTGGGATTAACATAGCCTTTTTTAAAAAAGAAAGGCAGCATAGGCCAAGGGCCTGTTTCCATGCTGTAAACCTCCTGACGCTGTAGTTGGAGAAACTTGGTTTGTTCTCACTGGAATGACAGTGGTTGAGGGGTGACCTGATAGAAGCCTACAAGATTGAGGGGCATGGACAGTGTATAGTCAAGAGTCAATTACTAGGGAGTTTAATGTGCAAGGTAAGCTTTTTTTTGAGGTTGGTAGGCCAAAGGGCTTGTCCCTGTGCTGTAATTTTCTTGTCTGAAGACCAAGATATCTTGCTTTATGGTAGCTAAATAGTGTAGTCCAGCTGACTACCCTCAAAACATCTGCTGTAGCCAAGATAGCAGAGAGGGGATGGATCTAAAGACTGAGGATTGGGTAACAAGAGGGGTTTTGCTGAGTGATTAGCTTGTGAATTAATTAAGGCAGTACCTAAAGCAAGAATATCAGTCTTTGTTGGAGAAATGGGTGAAATTCATGGGGCACCAGTACTGAACACCAGGAGCTGTACTGCAGGAACCACTATTCAGCCATTGAGACAATTATTTTAAACTAAATGGGAGAGATCATGAAGATGTGATGACTTGGGTTGCCTCATAGGCCATTAACATTCTGTATGCCCCATCCTACATGTTATCATGGATGATTCCAATCTGCACTAGGAAGGCATTTTGGATGAGTTTATGTTAGGGTCATTTTCCTAAAGCAGAATGTTCTAGAGCCAGCCAGGCTATTCTGGATCTGGCAAACAATCTTATTGTGAAGGTAGGAGTGATTATAATTTTGAGGGAGCTAGGAGTAGACAAAGAACAATACATTACAGGAACTGGCCCTTCGGCCCTCCAAGCCTGTGCCGCTCATGTGCCCATCTACAGCATTTGTTCATATCTAGATAGCCACATGAACAGACTGGGAATAGAGGGATAAGTCTTAAACAATCCCAGCGTGTCCACCTCAACCACCTTGTTTGGCAGTGTATTCCAGGCCCCCACCACCCTCTGTAAAATACATCCCCTTGACATCTGTGTTGAACCTTGTCCCCCTCACCTTGAACTTGTGTCATCTTGTGTTCATCACCTCTGACCTGGGAAATATCTTCCCACTGTTCACCCTATCTATGCCCTTCATAATTTTACACACCTCTATTAGGTCACCCTTCATTCTCTGTCTTTCTAGGGAGAACAACCCCAGTTTACCCAATCTCTCCTCATAACTAAGACCCTCCATACCAGGCAACATCCCGGTAAACCTTTTCTGTACTCTCTCCAAAGCCTCCATGTTCTTTTGGTAGTGTGGCAACCAGAACTGGATGCAGTACTCCGAATGTGGCCTGCTATTCTATGCCCCATCCAATAAAGGCAAGCATGCCGTATGCCTTCTTCACCACTCTCTCCACCTGTGCTGCCACCTTTAAGGATCTGTGGACTTGCACACCCAGGTTCCTCTATGTCTATACTCCTGAAGGTTCTGCCGTTTATTGTGTAGATCCCCCCCTACATTAAATCTACCAAAATGCATCACTTTGCATTTATCTGGATTAAATTCCATCTGCCATTTCTCTGCCCAATTTTCCAGCCTATCTATATCCTACTGCATTCTCTGACAATGTTCATCACTATCCGCAACTCCAGCAATCTTTGTGTCATCTGCAAACTTACTGATCACACCAGTTACATTTTCTTCCAAATCATTTATATATATATATATCACAAACAGCAGAGGTCCCAGTACAGAGCCCTGCGGAACACAACTAGTCACAAACCTCCAGCTGGAAAAAGACCCCTCCACTGCTACCCTCTGTCTTCTATGGCCAAGCCAGTTCTCCACCTATCTAGCTAGCTCACCTTTCATCCCGTGAGATTTAACCTTTTGCACCAACCTGCCATGAGGGACCTTGTCAAACGCTTTACTAAAATCCATATAGACGATATCCATGCCCCTTACCTCATCAATCATTTCTGTCACCTCCTCAAAAAACTCCATCAAATTTGTGAGGCATGACCTCCCTCGTACAAAACCATGCCGTCTATCGCTAATGAGATATCCTATTTCTAAGAATCTACTCCAACAATTTCCCTACCACTGGCGTCAAGCTCACTGGCCTATAATTACACAGGTTATCCTTGCTACCCTTCTTAAATAACGGGACCACATTTGCTATCCTCCAATCCTCTGGGACCTCACCTGTGTCCAGTGAAGAGACAAAGATTTCTGTTAGAGGCCCAGCAATTTCATCTCTTGTCTCCCTGAGCAGTTTAAGATATATGCCATCAGGCCCTGGGGATTTGTCTGTCTTAATGTTTCCTAAAAAACCTAACACTTCTGCCCTTGTAATTGAGATTTTTTCTAATGGGTCAACACATCCCTCAGAGACTCCCAGTCAACACGTTCCTTCCTTTGTGAATACTGATGCAAAATATTCGTTTAGGATCTCACCTACTTCCTTTGGTTTTAAGCATAATTTCCCTCTTTTGTCCCCGACAACCCTCTTCTTCCTAACATTGTATAAAATGTCTTAGGGCTCTCCTTAATCCTGTCTGCCAAAGACATTTCGTGATCCCTTTTTGCCCTTCCAACTCCCTTTTTGAGTTCTTTTCTACTTCCTCTGTATTCCTCCAGTGCTCCATCTGTTTTAGCTGCCTGGACCTTACATATGCCTCTTTTTCCTTTTTGATTAGACCCACAATTTCACTGGTTATCCACGGCTATCAAATCCTACCTTTCCTATCCTTCCTTTTTAAAAGCACATGCCTGTCCTGCAGCCGTATCAACTGCTCCTTAAAAGACTCCCACATGCCAGATGTGGATTTACCCTTGAACAGCCTCTCCCAATCAACAGCCACCAATTCCTGCCTAATCTGGCTATAGTTAGCCTTCCCCCAATTCAGCACCTTACCCACTGGACAACACTCATCTTTTTCCATTACTATCCTAAAGTTTACAGAATTGTGGTCACATGTTCCCCTACTGAAACTTTGATGAGCTGACCAGGCTCATTCGCCAGTACCAGGTCCAGTATAGCCCCCTCTCTAGTTGGACTATCAACATTGTTCCAAAGAACCTTCCTGTATGCATTTTATAAATTCTTCCCCGTCCAGACCCCCAGACTAGAGTTTTAAACTGGTGGACAACTGAAGGCTTGAAGATAGAGCAGGCAGTGAACTGGGATAGGTCAAGATGGTGGCAAACATTTAAGCAGTTATTTAGGATACATTCCAGTGAGATACTTGAAGGATGCACAATCAAGCAGGCCAGTACACTGAACAAGGCAAAGAATAAGGGAGAGTTGGAGAGTTTTTACAGAACTTAGATAAATGTGAGGTGATACATTTTGGTAGATTGAACCAGGGCATGACTTGCTCAGTTAACGATAGGGTATTGGGGGGAGGGGGGGGCGGCGGCAGGGAGTTATAGAACAAAGATCTGGGGTACATGTTCAGAGTTCCTTAAGTGGAGTCACAAGTGGATAGTGGTGAAGAAAGCAGTCAGCATGCTTGGTTTCACTGGTCAGAACATTGAATACAGGAGCTGGGATGTCTTGAAGTTATACAAGACATTGGTAAGGCCACACTTGGAATACTACGTACAGTTCTGGTCTATTATAGAAAGAATATTATTAAACTGGAAAGACTGCAGAAAAGATTTATAGGATGCTACCAGGACCTGATGGTTTGAGTTATGAGGCTGGATAAACTGGGACTTTTTCTCTGGCGTGTAGAAGGCTGAGAAGTGATCTTGGAGCTCTATAAAATAATAAGGGGCATATATCAGCTAGATGGTCAATATATTTTCCCGAAGACAGGGGGGTCTAAAACGAAAGGTTTAAGGGGTAGCGTCTGGAACAAGTGGCTAGAGGCAGGCATGATTCTTTTAAAAAACATTTAAACAGTTATATGGATATAGAGGGATATAGACCAAACATGGGCAGTTGGGACTAACTTAGTGGTTAAAAGGGGCAGCATGGACAAGTTGAGCCAAAGGGCCTATTACCATACTGCAAACCTCTGACTCTAAACCACATTCACCGGTTCACCCTCAACTTCAATTTTCTATGTAGTTGCATCCTTGAATTCCAGTAGATTTGTTAAGCATGATTTCCCTTTCATACATCCATGTCCAATCCAGCCACTGTTTTCCCAAGTGCAATGCTATTAAATCTTTTATTATGGACTCTAGCATTTTCCCCACTACCAACAGTAGGCTGACTGGTCTATAATTACCTGTTTTTTTTCCCTCTCACTTTTCAAAATAGCTGGAGTACTGTGTGCAGTTTTGGGCGCCGTACTTACGCAAGGATATTTTGGCCTTGGAGGGAGTGCAGAGGAGGTTTACTAGGCTGATGCCGGAGTTGAGGGGGTTGAGCTATGAGGAGAGGCTGAATAAATTAGGCTTGTACTCGTTAGAGTTTAGAAGAATGAGGGGAGATCTCATTGAGACGTATAAGATGATGAATGGGATGGATGGGATAGAGGTGGAGAGACTCTTCCTGCTCAGAAAGGATAGTAGGACTAGGGGGCACAGCCTCAAGATAAAGGGGGGGCGGTTTAGAACAGAGTTGAGGAGGAACTTCTTCACTCAAAGGGTGGTGAATCTCTGGAATTCTCTGCCCGTTGAAGTGGTGGAGGCTACCTCGCTAAATATTTTTAAGAAGCGCGTTGATGGGTTTTTGATAAGAGAGGGGATTAAGGGTTATGGGGAGAGGGCGGGAATGTGGAACTGAGCCACGACAGATCAGCCATGATCTTATTGAATGGTGGGGCAGGCTCGAAGGGCTAGATGGCCTACTCCTGCTCCTATTTCTTATGTTCTTATGTTATATTAGATATCCTCCCCCTCTCACTTTAATCTATGGAAAATATATTGACTGTCTAGCTGATCTGTGCCCCTCATTATTTTATTTTCCTTTTTGTCCGTTCCTCCTAAATATCTCTGGATATTTTGATCTCATCTAAGGGTATATATGCTAGCAATCTAAAGGGTTCCTCCTTTCAGGAAAGCTACTGTTTGAATCTTTTGAAATATTGTGGTTAATCACCTTTTTGTAGTGTTCTCCCTCCCCGTCACCATGCCTGAAGCGATTTGTATTTACCTGGTGTAAAATGTGAACTTCCTCGTAACCTCTGATTCCTCTGCTCAAAAAATTTGAACGTGGTGTAGAACAACATTGTATCTCCAGTCTGCCGCGCTGCATCCAAGAACTTGCGTGCTGATATATTATCATGGCTGCCAACACTTCGAACAAACCTCAGTGCACCTAGAACTTGGTGTTTGGATAGTAAAACTTCCACAATCTCATCATTGGCTGTCGAGAGTCGCTGCAATAGTGAAATTTCCAAAAGCCATTCATCCTGAGCCATGTCCATCACATTACCAACAAATGCATGCAGTGTTATAGTGCTTTGTAAAAGGAGCAATTGCTTTGTCAATATGAATTCAGCACTGTTGGTCAGATTAGTATTGCTAAAGCATTTGATAACAGAGAATGGCTACAGTCAGCTCCATTCATTATGTTATTGCTGCTTTTTTTAGACAATCAGGTGGGAGACCAACCATGCCAAAAGATAGTTCACTACAAAACTTGTCTGTTGTCTCAATCCATGGCTCCGTTTTCACAAGGAATTTTTGCATTTGAGCAGTTGATGGCGAGTCATCACCTTGAATTGCTGCAGTCTGTGTGGTGTCAGTACACCAAGATTCTATTAGAAAGGCGTTACATTTTGACACTGATAATCCCAAGTCAGGAGAACATGTGGTTTGGAGTGGGCCTTGCAGGTTGTGGCGTTTCCACGAGTATGATCCCTTCTAGGGAGGAGAGATCACAGGAAGTTTGGCCCGTGGCAGTATGCACCTGTTAGATGAAACTGCTGCCAGCGTGCACCAGCAGTGGAGGGAGTGAATGTTTGTGGATGGGGTGCCAATCCAGCAGCTGCTTTGTCCTGGATGGTGTTGAGCTCCTTGAGCGTTGCAGCTGCACGGATCCAAGCGAGTGAAGAGTATTCTATCACACTCCTAACCTGTGCCTTGTAGATTGTGGAAAGGTTTTGCACTGGTTAGCAGTGCTGCCTCTCAGCTCCAAGGACCCAGGTTTGATTCTGGACTTTGAGTGACTGTGTGGAGTTTGCATGTTCACCCTGTGTCTTCGTAGGTTTCCTCCCATGGTACAAAGATAATTCAAAGAGGCCATTCAACTCATCAAGCCTGCACCAACAATAATCCCATGCAGCTTGGATGGATTGGCCATGCTAAATTGCCCCTTAGTGTCCTAAAATGTGTAGGTTGGATGGATTAAGCATGGGAAACATACGCAGTTATGGGGATAGGTCCTGGGTAAAATACTCTGTCAGGGAGTCAGTGTAGACTTGATGGGCTGAATGGTCTCCTTCTGCACTGCAGAGATTTTATGATTCTAAGTCAGGAGGGGATTACTTACCACAGAATTCCAAAATGTTTATTGCCTGACACTTAACTTTCAAGTAACATTTTACCACATAGAAGCCCAATTCCAAATGCTGTAAAGTCCTGCTACGTGTGAGCATAGATTGCATCTTTCTCTGAAGAGTTGCAGATACTGAACACGGGAATAAATATCCCCATTTTTAACTCTGTGATTGTGGGAACGTCATTGAAGAGGCTAAGTAAGACCAAAACCAGGGTCTTGCTAACCCGAAGAATTTAGTTTCGCATCAAATATTATTTCGTCAGCAAGCCATTAGAGGAAGTATATAAGCCATTGTATTAACAAATTCACTTGGGCTGCCAGAATCAGATATCCACTTCAAGATAACTGCTTCACCGGATACATCACAACTTGCATTTATATAGCACCATTAGCATAAATCCCAAGGCGTTTTAACAGGAGTGATCATCAAACAAAATTTGTCATTGTCCTCCAAAATTAGAGACAGATGACAAAAAATCTGGTCAACAGTGACCAAAATAAACATTTGTAGGACTTTGGGGAAAGAGCAGCACCTTCAGAAAGATAGTACAGGCCGGATGGGTCAAATGGCAGGGGGAAGCGGGGATAGGAGGGAAGGGAGAGGGGTGTGTGTGTGTTTGGGGGGGCGGCGGGGTGGTGATCAAGATTCGGTTAGAAAGATGCCACCAGAAAGAGTTCCTACCTTCAGCATGTCAAGGGACAGTTGATGTGCAGGAGGGTAGGTGCTCTCCAGTGATAGAAGCAGACAGGCCTGGAACATAAAACACATCAAAAATCAACATCATTTTTGCACACAATTCTGAAGTTGAATGTGCCTGTCCTACACTTACTAAATGAAAAATATTTTCACATGGCTCCCAAATCAAGATTTGCACTGACCTTACAATAGGTCACCCCAGGAGAAAACGGTGTAAGACAGGGAGGGACACATGGGAGGATGAATTATTGAATTTTTAAGGGTCGTGAAGAGTTCCATCTCTAAGAACCTGAATTTATATATCACAAGATACTTTGCAGGAGAGTTATCAAACAAAATTTAACAAAAAGCCACATAATATTGGACCAGGTGACCAAAAGCTTCATCAAGACATGAGGTTTAAGGAGTCAAGGTTTAGGGAGGGAACTCCTGAGCCAATTAGAGGTATGGCCAGCCATAGGAGAAAAATGGAAATGTGATACAGAAGAGGTTAGAGTTGGAGGAGCAGAGAGATTTCTGGTTGTAGGCCTGGAAAGTTGATCTTTCTCTGTACCCTAGCTATGACTGTAATGCCACATTCTGCACCCTCTCCTTTCTTTCCCTATGTACAGTATGCTTTGTCTGTACAATGCACAAGAAACAATACTTTTTATTGTATTCTAATAAATGTGACAATAAATCAAATCAAAGGAGATTACAGAGATATAGAAAAGGGTGAGAAACAAAAACAGAAAAAAGCTGGAAAAACTTGGCAGATCTGGCAGCATCTGTGCAGTGAGAAAAGAGTTAACTATGAGCCCTGAAAAATCATATGGACTCAAAACGTTACCTCTATTTCTCTCTCCACAGATGCTGCTAGACCTGCTGATGTTTCTCCAGCATCATTCACAACCCTTCAGATACTGAAGCAGTCTGTGCCCATTCATAGGGTCTGAGTGGGATTGTCGTCGGTGCAGGCTCAATGGGCCGAAGAGCCTCCTTCTGCACTATTGGGATTCTATGATTGCAGCAAGACCTGGACAACATTCAAGCTTGGACTGCTAAGTGGCCAGTAACATTCCCAGGTAATGATCATTTCCAACAAGAAAGAATCCAACCATCTTCGCTTAACATTCAATAGCATTATCATCACTAAATACTTTTATAGACACACAGAGGGACCTGGGTGTGCAAGTCCACAGATCCTTGAAGGTGGCAACACAGGTGGAGAAGGTGGTAAAGAAGGCATTTGGCATGCTTGCCTTTATAGGACAGGGTGTAGAGTATAAAAATTGGCATGCGATGTTGCAGCTGTATAGAACATTGGTTAGGCCACATCTGGAATACCGGGTCCAGTTCTGGTCGCCACACTACCAGAAGTACGTGGAGGCTTTGGAGAGAGTACAGAGAAGGTTTACCAGGATGTTGCCTGGTATCGTAGGTCTTAGCTATGAGGAGAGATTGGGTAAACTGGGGTTGTTCTCCCTGGAAAGACAGAGAATGAGGGGAGACCTAATAGAGGTGTATGGATAGGGTGAACAGTAGGAAGCTTTTTTCCCAGGTCGGAGGTGACAAACACGAGGGGTCACAGGTTCGGTGGGGGGCGGGGGGGGGGGGGGTGCGGTGGGGGCAGGGGCGAGGTTTAACTCAGATATCAGAGGGACGTATTTTATACAGAGGGTGGTGGGGGCCTGGAATGCACTGCCAAGCAGGTGGTGGAAGCAGACACGCTGGGATCGTTTAAGACTTATCTGGATAGTCACATGAACAGACTGGGAATGGAGGGATACAAAAGAATGGTCTAGCTGGACCAATGAGCAGCACAGGCTTGGAGCGCCGAAGGGCCTGTTCCCTGTGCTGTACTGTTCTTTGTTCTTAAATCCTCCACCATCAACATCCTGGGGGTTACCATGGACCAGAATCTGAATTGCAATGGCCATAAAAATACTGTGGCTACAAAAACAGGTCAGAGGCTGGGAGTGGATGAGTGTAGCTCCAACAAAATTCAAGGGCGGCACAGTGGTTGGCACTGCTGCATCACAGTGCAAGGCATCCGGTTTCAATTCCGGCCTCGGGTCACCGGATAAAAGCAAATTGCTGCGGATGCTGGAATCTGAAAACAAAAGAGAAAATGCTGGAAAATCTCACCACATCTGGCAGCATCTGTATGGAGAGAAAAGAGCTAACATTTCGAGTCCAGATGACCCTCTGTCAAAGCTCAGGTCACGTCTGTGTGGAGTCTGCACATTCTCCCCGTGTCTGCGTAGGTTTCCTCTGGGTGCTCCGGTTTCCTCCCTCAGTCCAAACATGTGTAGTTTAGGTGCATTGGCCATGCTACATTGTCCCTAAATGTCAGGGGGATTAGGAGGATAAATATGTGGGGTTACGGGAATAGGGCCTGGGTGAGATTATCGTTGGTGTAGACTTGATGGGCTGAATGGCCTCCTTCAGCACTGCAGATTCTAAGAAGCATGACACCATCCAGGAGAAAGCAGCCCACTTGATTGTACTTCATCCACTATCTTTAATATCCACTCCATCCACAGTAGCAGCAGTGTGTACAAGGTGAACAGCAGCAACTCTGGAATGCTTCCTTTGACACCACCTTCAAAACCCTTGGCCACTACCACCTCGAAGGATGAGGGCAACCTGCAAATTCCCCTCCAAGTCACTCACCATCTTGATCTGGGAATATATCATCATTCCTTCACTTTCAAGATTATCGTCATTCCTTCACTGTAAAGATGCTGAGATGATATTCCAGGAACTCCCTACTTATTGGCACTGTGGATGCACCTATACCATATGGACTGCAGCAGTTCAAGGTGGTAGCTTACCACAAACCTTCTCAAGAGGCAATTAAAGTTGGCCAATAAACATTGGCCAGAACCAAGTGACGCCCACAAGTAACAGAAGCAGAAGTTAGCCACCAGGCCCTTCCACGTGCCCTGCCATTCAATACAATCATGGCTGATCTAAGGTGGCCTCAATTCCTTATTTGTGCCATTTCCTTATAGCCCTCTATTTCCCAATCTATCAAATATTTATCCATCTCCACTTTAAATATTTCTAATGATCCAGCCTCCACTTCCCTTTGGGCAGATAATTCAGAGATTGTCTGCAAAAAGAAATTTCCACGCACCTCAGTTTTAAATGACCGGCCCTTTATCTTGTAGCTCTGTCCCCTTGTTCAAGACTCTCCCAATAGTGAGAGCATCTCACCATCTACCCTGTCAAACCCCCCTGAGGATCTTATTTGTTGGAATATGGTCAACCCTCACTCTTCTAAACTCCAAGGAATATACAGCCAGACTATTTGGTCTCTCTTGGTAGGACTACCCTCTTATCCCAGGAATTAGCCTGCTGAATCTCCTTTGGACTGCCTCCAATATTACTATATCCTTTTCAAGGTAAGAGGACCAAAACTCTGTGCCAAAAGTCCACATCTCATGAAGGATTAAAAGAAAAGAAAGCGGATGGATGGAAAGGACAAAAGTGACAGTCTGTGATCAGCGGAGGGTGGGAGTGGGGGGGGTCGGTCAGGAAGATTAAATGACAAAAGGGATGATTGTGCTAGACCAAGTAAAGAAACAAAAAGTGGTATCTGAGGGGGGTACAGATAGCAAGATCCTGAATTGCTACCAAACATAAAGAAAAGGAAATAAGAGAGACAAGAGGGGGAAAAAAATATAAGAAAAAGGAACTGAATGGTGAAAGCTTATGATCTAAAATTCAAGGATGGCACAGTGGTTAGCACTGCTGCCTTTTGGTGCCAGGGACCCAGGTTCAATTCCCAGCCTTGGGTCACTGTCTGTGTGGAGTTTGCACATTCTGCCCGTGTCTGCGTGGTTTCCTCCCGGTGCTCCAGTTTCTTCCCACAGTCCAAAGATATGCAGGTTAGGTGGACTGGCCATGCCAAATTGTCCTTTAGTGTCAAGGGGACTAGCAGAGTAAATACACAGGGTTATGGGGCTACGATTGTTGTTGGTGCAGGTATGATGGGCTGAATAGCCTCCTTCTGCACTGTGGGGCTTCTATGGTTTTGTGATTCTAAAACTGTTAAAGTGAATGTTGAATTCAGAAGGCTATAAAGATGCTGAGATCCTATTCCCCAAGTCTGCAATGAGCCCACTGCAATACCATACCAGCCCATTGACACTTTATATGGTCTAACACCATGAAATCCTTTATCATTTAATCTCAATTGCCTGCCCAACCTACCAGAGCCCTGGCACCCCATTGAAGATAATGTCTATCCTTCCTCCCTCCTTTCAGCTCTTCAAAACCAATTACGTTTCCAACTTTCCCCAGTTCTGACCAAAGGTCACAGAACTAAAACGTTCACTCTGCTTCTCTCTGCACAGACCTGAGTATTTCTAGCAGTTTGTTCCAGCTTGGATTTTCCAGTGTTTTGCTTTCATAGTAAAAATAGTAAATGAATATTGTCGACTAGGTTAAAGCTCAATTGAAGTGAATAGTTCAGAAAGCTTACCAGTGGTTTGGAATCACTAAGCACGTGGTACTGGAGAAACTGGTGAAGCATGTAGAACAAGCTGTGCTGGACGAGGGTTTTTATAACCAATTCATACAAGTAATGCTGTATTAAAATAAAATGTTTTAAAGCAAGTAAGTAATTCAGTTCCACAGATGTTGATACGACTGATTGAAGTGAGGGGGTTGGATTACCTGGACTGTGATCTGATACTGATTGAGAGACCGGATGTATTCCATCAATACTGCACTAACAAACTTGTGGGGAAGACCCTGCTAAAAGAAAATCAAGTATGAAATGAGACCATTCAGCCCATCAGCACCATTTTCAGCAGCAGGTAAAGACTGATATTGTAGAGACAGTGTGTTTCCAGGGCTCTTGTAATACCATTCAGGCCACTGGAAACTCCAGGATTTAAAAAAAAGGTTGACCCAGAATTTGCATTAATAATAATGGTGAGGCTATCACCTGGAGTATTGTGTCCATTCCTGATGTGACATCAGATAGGTGGGAAGACTGGGAAAACTGGGATTGTTTTCCGTAGCGAACACAATGTTGAAAGATGATTTCAACGGTCAGAACATTGGATATAGGAGTTGGGACATCTTGTTGAAGTTGTACAAGACATTGGAAAGGCGACATTTGGAATACTGTGTGCAATTCTGGTCACCCTATTATAGAAAGGATATTTAAACTAGAAAGAATGCAAAAACGATTTATTAGGATGCTACCGGGACATGATGGATTGAGTTATAAAAAGGGGCTCAATACACTGGGACTTTTTTCTCTGGAGCGAAGGAGGTTGAGGGGTGATCTTATAGAGGTCTATAAAATAACGAGGGACACAGATCAGCTAGATAGTCAATATCTTTTCCCAACGGTAGGGGTCTAAAACTAAAGGGCATAGGTTTAAGGTGAAAGGGGAGAGGGACAATTTTTTCACAAAGAGGGTGATGAGTGTCTGGAACAAGCTGCCAGAGGTAGTAGTAGAGGCGGGTACAATTTTAACTTTTAAAAAGCAATTAGATAGTTACATGGGTACAATGGTTATAGAGGGATATGGGCCAAATGTGGGCAATTGGGATTAGCTTGGGGGTTTAAAAAAAAAGGGTGGTATGGACAAGTTGGGCCGAAGGGCCTCTTTCCATGCTGTAAACCTCTCTGACTCTCTGATAAAGATGTTCAAAATCATGAGGGGTCGGGACGGAGTAGATGGGGAGAAATCTTCCATTGTTGGAAGGATTGAGAAGACAGCAGAGATTTAAGGTGATTGGTAAAAGAAGCAAAGGCAGTGTGGGGAAAGGCTTTCTAAAAAAAAATCACAGCATGGGGATAGGATCTGGAATGCACTGCCCAAGAGAGAGTGGTGGAGGCAGGTTCAATTGTGGCTTTCAAAATGGAATCGAATAAACACTGGAAGGGAAAGAAAATTGCAGCGATACGGCACAAGGGTGGGGGAGTGGTGAGTAGTGAAACCGCTTTCGCAGAGTTGGATTGGATCCGACAGGCCCAACAATCTCCTTCCTTTTGCGCTGTAACAATTCTATAATCATACGCTCAGTGTTCTTACAAGGAGAATCAGATAACTCTGCCGTCAACAAATGCACAGAAATCCAGAAGTTGCTGTCAGAGGTAACCCACCTGCTACAAGATATGCTGTTGCTGTCCTCACTGATAGGCTCACCATTGAAAGATGTGTTATAGTGTGAATTGTTTTTACGCATTCATGAGACTTGGGTGTTGCTGGCTGGGCCAGCATTTATTGCCCATCCCTAGTTGCCCTTGAGGGTGGTTGAGAGTCAACCACATTGCTGTGGCTTTGGAGACACATATAGGCCAGAGCGGGTAAGGATGGCAGATTTCCTTCTCTAAAGGACATTAGTGAACCAGAAGGGTTTTTCCGACAATTGACAATCGTTTCACGGTCATCAGGAGACTTAATTCCAGATTTTTTTAATTGAATTCAAATTCCACCATCTGCCCTGGTGGGATTTGAACCCGGGTCCCCAAAATATTAGCTGAGTTTCTGGATTAATAGTGATAAATACCACTGGGCCATCGCCTCCCCACGATTAGCATACTTGCCCATGAGTTACCAGCTAACAGCCTCTCTCTAGCCCCAAAATTTAAATTTTTACAAGGGTGGAGTCCATATCTTCTGAACTAAACATTGCCGTGGGCCAGGAGTGTGCTGGGAGTGTGCCATTTGACAGGAGTTCGCTGGTTTCGCTGTTTGCATATTGATTACCACTTTTCTTACTATATAATGATTCAAAGAGTACTTAATTTTTGTGTTGGGTATTGATAATTCTTCTGGGTAAGCTCCAAGGGGTGCAGGAATCAACAGATTAGTTTGTTCACATTGTACCAGTGTATCACTGTGTGATCGGTTCTTCACCAGTATTTGGGATGTCCTGAAGTCACAAGAGGTGTTATATAAATGCAATTTCTTTTTTAATCCAGCATCTAAATTTAGCCACCAATTAGGTGGACGTTGAGTATTAGTATTGAGTCAGCTTCTCATATCTCCAAGATTGCTAATTCTCTCTTTGGGATCAAACGTCCCATGGTTCATTGGATTAGACTGCTTTCTGCTTCATTTTGCTTTGTAAGAAGTCTCACAACACCAGGTTAAAGTCCAACCAATTTATTTGATAGTAAACTCACAAGCTTTTGGGGTTTGCCCCTTCATCAGGTGAATGGAGAGTTCGAGCCTCAGATACAGCATATAACAGCACATACAGTTTACAGATTAGAACAAAGAACAAAAACAGCCCGGGAAACAGACCCTTCGGCCCAATGAGCCCGCGCCACCGTTTTAACATTACCAGTCCCCCCCCCTCCACCCATGACCCTTATCTATGCTTATGGCATTCCACATTGAGGGAGACTAATTTAGGGACAATTTATTACCTCCAATCAGCCTAACAGCACATCTTTGGGGTGTGGGAGGAAACCGGAGCACCCAGAGAAAACCCACGCAAGCACGGGGAGAATGCGCAAACTCCCACAGACGCTGGCCCCAATCCATGTGTCTGCACAGCAAACAGTGATAGTCACTGAGCTGTCATGTTGCCCAGCATCTGGTCCAGTTTAAGCGCACACTAACGACATGAAGCACTAACTTCGCTTACTGTACTATCTGGAGGCAATACACATCTCTTTAACCTATGCCTAATGCTCTTTCCACTCACATTGTCTGCATCTTTAAGATTTGAATAGCAGGTTAGTTGTAAAGACTCGCATTCTCATCAGTAATCTGTAAACTGTGTGTGCTGTTATATGCTCTGTCTGAGACCAGAACTCTCCATTCACCTGACAAAGGGACAAACCCCGAAAGCTTGTGAGTTTACTATCAAATAAATTGGTTGGACTTTAACCTGGTGTTGTGAGACTTCTTACTGTGTTTACCCCAGTCCAATGCCGGCATCTGCACATCATTTTGCTTTGGTCAGATTTTCCTTTCTCATATTTAAATGAATCTCATTCAGCAGCACTAACCTTTTTCTCAGTGAACACAGACAAGACGTGGGTGTACATGTCAGATTGGTCAATGACAGCCTGTGTTCGCACTGGCCTCTTCTGGGTTGAGCTACTGCGACTTGTTCCAGACTCCATTGCCTGTGCAAAACAGAAATGCTCATTCAAGATAATTACTTTCAATTTGGCTAGAAGGAGAAAGGAAAGATTCTGTCCAGAAGGCAAATATGGGATCTTTTACAAAGATAAAAGATCCCTTGGCTCTATTTCAACGAAGTGCAGAGAGAGTCTGCCCCTTGGTCTTTGCCCAAATTCCTCTCCCAACCAACGTCATCACCAAATAAAATTACCTCGTCATTCTTACAATGCTATCTGTGGGATCTTAATGTTTGTAAACTGCTTGCCGTACATACTACATTGCAACAGTTCACAAGGATACTTTATTAGCTTCGAAGCACCAGGATATGAAGAATGCTGTACAAATTCAAAGCCCTTCTAGTATTAGTGAAAAAAGAGACATGCTGTCAAAGTTTTTGTCTTGCACTCGTCAGAACAGATGCACAAATACCAAATTTCAAAGGGAACAAAAACGTGGACTGCAGGAGAAAACAGTGTTAATTAGCAGTTTTGGGCCCTTTTCTCAGGCAGCACCAATTGCTGCTCCCTTTGAAATTTTGTATTCTTGCACCTGTCCTGATGACTGCAAGACTAAAAGCTTTAACAGCATGTCTTTTTTTCCCAAGCAAAATTCTTTATTTTTCCTTATTTTAAGGAGATGCGGACAACAGCTCTCAAAATATTTGAGTGATGTATCTAACTGACAACGCAACTATGCTATGAATTTCACAGGTGGGTCACCAATAATGGAGGAATCAAAGGGCAGGAAGATTCCAGCCTGCGCTTCTTACTATATGTATTCCAGCAGTAAATTAGACTGTATCCTATAGGGCAAAATACCAGACTAAACATTATGGACAGATAATGCTCTGCAGGAGGTTCTCACCAAGGCATAGCTCTGCTCAGCTTCTAGGTATTCCTTGTAGACCTGATTGAGTTTATCAAATATGGTGGCAATCACAGGCAAGCTACCACGTTCAGCTGTACTCAGCACTGAAATGAAAAAGTGTAGAGAATTACAGGGTAGCCTCAGCACATGAACAAAACAATAATTAGCTCATTCCTTTGCAATATGCCATTAGGAACAGGAGGAGACCATTCTGCTTGTTCAGTTAGATCAATTCAATTAGATCATATCCAAGTTATATCTTTTAACTCTAACTCCTTACCTTGGTTCAATAAACTTAAATCCCCTTACCCAATAAAAATCTACCCCCCCCCCCCATCTTCACATTTTCAAGTGATTTTCAATCACATTCTGGAGGGAGAGAGTTCCTATTTCCACCAGCCTGTGTGTGAAGAGGTGTTTCCTGACAGCACTCGAGTGGCCTAGACTGAACTTTAAGGTTCTGCCTCCTTGTTCTGGACTCCCTCCATCAGAATAGTTTCAGTAAACCGCATCAAACCCTTCAATCATCATAAACATCTCTATTAGATCACCAATTACATCTCTTTTACTTGCAACCAATCCTTATATAAATTAAAGGGGTGGCACAGTGGTTAGCGTTGCTGCTTCACAGCTCCAGAGACCCGGGTTCAATTCCGCACTTGGGTCACTGTCTGTGCAGAGTCTTGTAAGTGTCCGCGTGAGTTTGCTCCGGGTGCTCCAGTTTCCTCCCACAGACCAAAGATGTGCGAGTTATGTGGATTGCCATGCTCAATTGCCCATAGTGTACCGGGATGTGTAGCTTAGAGGGGTTAGCAGGGTAAATGTGTAGGGTCGTGGGGACAGTGCCTGGGGTGTGAGATTGTTGTTGGTGCAGACTTGATGGGCAGAATAGCCTCCTTCTGCACTGAAGGGAATCTATGATTTCTACGAATCCTCTAATCTGACAGAGTAAATAACACAACATCAGCATCTCTTCAGCAGCAATTTCTGGTTTTATGACGTGTAATCTACACTGTTCACGCAATATTATAAATAAACTTTACTAGTGATGAAAATGGCCGTCATAAAATAGGAGCAGGAGCCATAGAACGGAATGTTCCTGTCCTGCCCACCATGGGAAGTGTAGTGGGCAGGACATGGACCATGCAAAGGTCCACCGACTTCGAGCGGGATTTTCTGGTCTTGGGGTTAGAATCATACAACACAGAAGGGGACCTTCAGCCCATTGAGTCTGCACCAACAATAACTATCAGTTATGCGGGGGATGGTTTTTTCACACAAAGGGTGGCGAGGGCCTGGAATGCGTTACCAAGCAAGGTGGTTGAGGCAGGCACGCTCGGATCATTTAAGACTTACCTAGATAGCCTCATGAACAGGCTGGGAATAGAGGGATACAAACGGATGGTCTAGTTAGGAACACATGATTGGTGCAGACTTGGAGGGCCGAAGGGCCTGTTCCTGTGCTGTATTGTTCTTTATAAAGTCACGCTAATCCCATTTTTCAACATTTGTCTCATATCTCAGAACGTTAAGATATTTCAAGGGCTCATCCAAATATTTTTTAAAGGTTGTAAGGTTTCCGGTCTCCAGTACCTCAGTGCATTCCAGGTTCCCATTACCCTGAGTGAAAAAACGTTTTCTCAAATCCCCTCTGAATCCCCTGCCCTTCACCCTTAAACTATGTCCCCTCATGATGGATCCTTCAACCAATGGGAACAGTGGCTCCCTACTCAAGCTAGCCATACTCTTCATAATTCTATACACATGATGGTTTGAGTTATAAGGAAGAGCTGGACAGACTGTGATTTTTTTTCCCTGAAGAGTATGAGAATTAAGGGTGACCTTATAGAGGTCTATAAAATAATGAGGGGCACAGATCAGCTAGATAGTCAACATCTTTTCTCAAAGGTAGGGGAGTCTAACACTAGAGGGCATAGGTTTAAGGTGACAGGGGAGAGATACTAGTGTCCAGAGGGGCAATTTTTCACACAGAGAGTGGTGAGTGTCTGGAACAAGCTGCCAGAAATAGTAGTAGAGGCAGGTACAATTTTGTCTTTTAAACAGTTACATGGATAACATGGGTATAGAGGGATATGGGCTAAATGTGGTCAACTGGGACGAGCTTCGGGGTTTTAAAAAAAGGAGCTGCATGGACAAGTTGGGCCGAAGGGCCTGTTTCCATGCTGTAAACCTCTCTGACCTCAATTTATGTTCTCCACCCCCCCCCCCCCCCACCCCCGCAGCCTTCTCTGATCCAGAGAAAACAATCCAAATCTATCCAGTCTCTCCCTTAACTCAAATGCTCCATCTCCATCCTGGTGAATGTCCTCTGTACCCCCTCTAATGCTATCAAATTTATCCTATCGTGAGATGACCAGAATGATACACAGTACTCCAGCTGTGGCCTGATCACTGCTCTGTACAACTCCAGAAGTAAGGCATTCTGGACAAAGCAAAGCATTCAGGTTAATTTTAAAATGAGGAATTCTTGATTTACTATTTATGTACATTCCAGACTGAAAACAGTAATGGTTCTGACTGATTGCAAGTGCAGCCAGATACTCACTCTGACAACACACAGACAAGATGACCATCTTGCAGTCTTTTCTCTGTAGCAGGAAATCCATCAACCGTCCCTTGTCCTGGAGCATGTGGACTATCGGCTGCAGCTTTATCTGGAGACACCACAAGTAACCTATGCACAAACCACAGAAACCAGTCAAGTAAAAAGCTGCAGAAAAACAGAAGTTACAATAAACCTTAATAAAATACAGCTTGCACCTCAGCTGGAGTTGCAGATATGCTCCAAAAATAATTCAGGCTTAAGAGTATGATGCACAGTTTTAGTCTCCATATCACAGAATCCCTAGGGTGCAGTCGGAGGCCATTTGACCCATCAAGCCTGCATAACAAAAATCCCACCTAGACCCTATCCCTCTAACCCCACATATCACAAGAAGGATATAGAGATAGCGGAGAAGATGCAAAGATGATTTCCTAGAATGAGCTGTAAAAGTACAGATCTGAATATGGAGTGAACAGACTGGGGTTCTCTTCTACTAAAGGAAAGGCTTGGGGTGAATGGAATGGTTTTTAAAGCTCTGAGGGGTTTGAAAGGGTCAACATTGAGACAATGTTGATAAGAGCTAAACTTGTGGCCTTAAATGCAAATCATGAATAAATCCAAATAGGCATTCAGCAGAAATCTCCTTCCCCTTCCGTGAGAATGCACAACTCATTCTCACAGGGGTGTGGTTGAGATGAATAATATAGATACATTTAAGGGAAAATAAGGGAAGGACATATGGGAGAAAGGAAAAGAAGGAAATATTGATTGGGCAAGAGAAAATGGGTGGGAAGAGGTTCATGTGAAGGGCAAACAATGGCACAGACCAGTTGGACCTGTTTCTGTGATGTAAATTTTACGTATTTGACTGTATATAGTTTCATAATTCAGAGGCAGTGGGGGGTACAATTGGAGGAATTCTGCAAGCAATATAAGAACATAACGTAAGAACATAAGAAATAGGAGCAGGAGTAGGCCATCTAGCCCTTCGAGCCTGCCCCGCCATTCAATAAGATCATGGCTGATCTGAAGTGGATCAGTTCCACATTCCTGCCCTCTCCCCTTAACCCTTAATTCCCCTGTCTATCAGAAACCTATCTACCCGTGACTTAAATATATTCAACGAGGTAGCCTCCACCACTTTAATGGGCAGAGAATTCCAGAGATTCACCACCCTTTGACTGAAGAACTTCCTCCTCAATTCCGTTCTGATGATATAGCTTACCCTCACCACCAAAGCTCTTTTCAGAGCTTGTGTTTAAAAATGAGTAAGGCAAATATTTATCTGGTGCTTGGAAATAGTGAATAGAGAACTGCAAAACGCATAGTGAATTCAGCCAACAATATTGTTGTTGCTTTGGTTGTTTTCTAGGCATTATCTGAAGGACTTTAATTTCCCAAACATCGACTGGCATATCCCAAGGGTAAGGGGTTTGGATGGGGAGGAGTTTGTTAGGTGTGTTCAGGAGGGTTTCCTGACACAGTACGTGGATAAGCCTACGGGAGGAGAGGCTGTACTTGACCTGGTGCTGGCTAATGAACCAGGACAGGTGTCGCATCCCTCGGTGGGAGAGCATCTTGGGGATGGAGATCATAATTCTATCTCCTTCACGAAAGCATTGGAAAGAGATAGGATCAGGCAGGCTAGGAAGGTGTTTGTCTGGAGTAAGGGGAAATATGAAGACATCAGGCAGATAATTGGACGAATAAACTGGAAGGAGGCGTTCTTGGGGAAAAGTACTGAAGGAAGGTGGCGGATATTCAAGGAATGTTTGACAGGAGCTCTGCACGATAACGTTCCAATGAGACAAGGAGGTTTCGGTAGGGCGCGGGAACTGTGGTGCACGAAGGTTGTGGTGAACCTGGTCAGGAAGAAAAGAAAGGTGTATAAAAAAGGTTCAGAGAGCTAGGAGATGTTAAGGATCTAGAGGGGTATAAGGCTTGTAGAAAGGAGCATAAAAAGGAAATTAGGAGAGCCAGAGGGGTCATGAGAAGGCCTTGGCAGCTAAGATTAAGGAGAATCCCAAGGCCTTCTACAAATATGTAGAAAGTAAATGGATGAGAAGAGAAGGGATAGGACCTATAAAAGGTGAAGGAGGAGAAGTCTGTGTGGAACCGGAAGAAATGACAGAGGTGCTTAATGAGTACTTTGCCTCGGTATTCACGGTAGAAAGTGATCTGGGAGGTTGTACTACAGGTTTGCGGCAGTCTGAAAAGATTGAGTATGTGGATGTTAAGGAAGAGGATGTGTTAGAACTTTTAAACTCTATCAAGATAGACAAGTCGCCGGGACCAGATGGGATGTACCCCAGGTTACTGTGGGAGGTGAGAGAAGTGATTGCAGAGCCCCTGGCGATGATCTTTGCGTCGTCGATGGAGACGGGAGAGGTTCCGGAGGATTGCAGATGTGGTTCCTATTTTCAAGAAAGGGAACAGGGATAGCCCGGGAAATTACCGACCAGTGAGTCTGATCTCAGGGGTTGGTAAGCTGATGGAGAGGCTTCTGAGGGACAAGATTTATGAGCATTTGGAGAAGTTTAGAATGATCAAAAATAGTCAACATGGTTTCGTCAAGGGCAGGTCATGCCTTACAAGCCTAGTTGAGTTCTTTGAGAATGTCACTGAACACATTGACGAAGGAAGAGCAGTAGAAGTGGTTTACATGGACTTCAGCAAGGTGTTTGATAAGGTCCCCCATGCAAGACTTCTTGAGAAGGTGAGAGGGCATGGGATCCAGGGGGCTTTGGCCTTGTGGATCCAGAACTGGCTTGCCTGCAGAAGGCAGAGAGTGGTTGTGGATGGGTCTTTTTCTGCATGGAGGTTGGTCACCAGTGAAGTACCCTAGGGATCTGTTCTAGGACCCTTGCTGTTTGTCATTTTCATAAATGACCTGGATGAGGAAGTGGAGGGATGGGTTAGTAAGTTCGCCGACAATACGAAGGTTGGTGGTGTTGTGGATGGTCTGGAGGGATGTCAGAAGTTACAGCGGGACATAGATCGGATGCAAGACTGGGCGGAGAAGTGGCAGATGGACTTCAACGCAGATAAGTGTGTAGTGGTCCATTTTGGCAGGATCAACGGGATGAAGGAATACAATATCAAGGGTAGGAGTCTTAGCTGTGTTGAAGAGCCGGGTCCATAGGGCTCTTAAATCGGCCTCGCAGGTAGAGGATGTGGTCAAGAAGGCGTATGGTGTACTGGCCTTCATTAATCGAGGGATTGAGTTTAGGAGTTGGGAGGTAATGCTGCAACTTTATAAGATCCTCGTCAGACCCCACTTGGAGTACTGTGCGCAGTTCTGACCGTCTCACTATAGGAAGGACGTGGAAGCTATTGAGAGGGTGCAGAGGAGATTTACAAGGATGTTGCCTGGATTGGGAGGCATGCCTTATGAAGATAGGTTGAGGGAGCTGGGACTCTTCTCCCTGGAGAGACGAAGGTTGAGAGGCGACCTGATAGAGGTTTATAAGATGTTGAGATGAATAGATAGGGTGGATTCTCAGAGGCTATTTCCCCGGGCTGAAATGGTCGCTACGAGGGGACACAGATTTAAGGTGCAGGGAAGCAAGTTCAGAGGAGATGTTAGGGGTAAGTTTTTCACTCAGAGGGTGGTGAGTGAATGGAATCGGCTGCTGTCGGTGGTGGTGGTGGAGATGAACTCGCTGGGGTCTTTTAAAAGACTTCTGGATGAGTATATGGGATCTAATGGGATTGGGGGTTATAGATAGGTCTATGGCTTAATAGATATAGATGTGATCAGCGCAACTTGTGGGCCGAAGGGCCTGTTTGTGCTGTAGTGTTCTATGAGTAATAAAGGAGACATGTCACGTTGGCACAGTGCCTCACAGCACCTAGGAACCTGGATTCAATTCCGGCCTCAGGTGACTATCAGTGTAGAGTTTGCACTTTCTCCCTATGTTCGTGTGAGATTTCCTCCCACATGGTGGAGGCTGCCTTGCTAAATATTTTTAAGATGCGGGTTGATGGGTTTTTGATAAGCGAGGGGATTAAGGGTTATGGGGAGAGGGTGGGAATGTGGAACTGAGCCACGACAGATCAGCCATGATCTTATTGAATGGCGGGGCAGGCTCGAAGGGCTAGAGTGCCTACTCCAGCTCCTATTTCTTATGTTCTTATGATGTGGGGATGCCGGCGTTGGAATGGGGTAAACACAGTAAGAAATCTCACAATACCAGGTTAAAGTCCAACAGGTTTATTTGGTAGTAAACGCCACTATCTTTCAGGGTTTGCCCCTTAATCAGGTAAGTGGGAGTTCCGATCATATAAAAGGCACACACAGTTTACAATACATATCTCTTTCACCTGTGCTAAATGCTCTCTCCACTCACATTGTCTGCACCTTTAAGACTTGATTAGCTGTAAACACTCGCATTCTACTCAGTATTCTGTAAACTGTGTGCGCCTTTATATGCTCTGTTTGTGATCAGAACTCCCCACTCACCTGATGAAGGAGCAAACCCCGAAAGCTAGTGGCGTTTACTACCAAATAAACCTGTGGGACTTTAACCTGGTGTTGTGAGACTTCTTACTGTGTTCCTTCCACATTGTGGATATGCCGGCGTTGGACTGGGGTAAACACAGTAAAAAGTCTGACAACACCAGGTTTTAGTCCAACCGATTTATTTGATTGTAAACTCACAAGCTTTATATGCTTTATATGCTCTGTCTGAGGCCAGAACTCTCCATTCACCTGACGAAGGGGCTAACCCGAAAGCTTGTCAGACTTTTTACTGTGTTCCTTCCACATCACATGGAATACTGCAGTTCAAGGCGGCAGCTCACCACCACCTTCTCAAAAGCAATTAGGGATGGGCAATAAATGCTGGCCTAGCCAAAGATGCTTACATCCCATGAATGAATTGAAAAAAAAAATCACTGGCTGCATAAGAAAAACATAAATTTACCTTTTTTCCTTTTGCAAATTACCATGCTTCTTGAATTGTTAGATAGCAACAGGTAAAAGGTAAAGCTAACTTCACCATTAACCATAGGTACTGAATGGTGGTGATTTGAAGCTGGGTCACCACACCTTCAGCAAGGGGCCAGGTTGAGAAGTCAGGGACTTTATGAATAACCTCAGGAATTGAAACTGTACTGTTGGCATCACTAACCAGCTGTTCAGCCAATTGAGATAAGCTGACCCCTATGTAGATGACTGCGAGGACAGGGCAGAGTGGCTAAAGGTGAAAATGGCAAATAAATCACACACAAAATCTGACCTTGAACACCAGTGCTCTGGATTCACATTAAGACTAACCTTGTAACAGTTGGCCACAAGGAAGCAAACCACTACCTTTCCAGAAGATTCAAAACCAGTACAGGCTGGGTTAGACATAACTGCAAACCACTTTAATGACACTTTGCAAGTTTATAAATGCCCACAGCACAAATATAATGAACTCCCAGAATTCACTCACCTTCACTTGCATTGATTATAATATCAGGTTGAAACACAGTCCACGAGGAAGAATCTAGGTGTTAAAGAATGCACGACACCACTGACATGATCGTTACACCTTTACTGAATTTAAGTGCACATGATATTAAAGAAAGATGGACTTGCATTTATACAACATTTTACACGACCACCGGATATCTCAAAATGCTTGATGGTCAATTAAATTAGTGTACAGGGCACTGGTGAGGCCGCAGCTAGAGTACTCTGTGCAGTTTTGGTCGCCGCACTTGCGCAAGGATATTTTGGCCTTGGAGGGAGTGCAGAGGAGGTTCACTAGGCTGATACCGGAGATGAGGGGGTTGGACTATGAAGAGAGACTAAATAGACTGGGTCTGTACTCGTTGGAGTTTAGAAGGATGAGGGGGGATCTTATAGAGACGTACAAGATAATGAAGGGGATGGATAGGGTAGAGGTAGAGAGATTCTTCCCGCTCAGAAAGGACAGCAGGACTAGAGGGCACAGCCTCAAGATAAGGGGGGGCGGGGTGCAGTTTAGAACGGAGTTGAGGAGGAGCTTCTTCACTCAAAGGGTGGTGAATCTCTGGAATTCTCTGCCCGTTGAAGTGGTGGAGGCTACCTCGCTAAATATATTTAAGTCACGGGTAGGTAGGTTTTTGACAGACAAGGGAATTAAGGGTTATGGGGAGAAAGCGGGAAAGTGGAACTGATCCACTTCAGATCAGCCATGATCTTATTGAATGGCGGGGCAGGCTCGAAGGGCTAGATGGCCTACTCCTGCTCCTATTTCTTATGTTCTTATGTTCTTAAATCCTTTCGAAGTGTAGTTGTTGTTATGTAGGAAACATGGCAACTAATTTTTAAAAATGTATTTATGGGACATGGGTGTCACTGGCTGGCCAGCATTTATTGCCCATTCCTAGTTGCCCTTTGTGGGGCAGTTGAGTTAATCACATTGCTGTGGCTCTGGAGTCACATGTAGGCCAGACCAGGTAAGGATGGCAGATTTCCTTCCCTAAAGGACATTAATGAACCAGATGGGTTTTTCCAACAATCGATAATGGTTTCATGGTCATCAGTAGGTTCTTAATTCCAGATATTTTTATTGAATTTAAACTCCACTAGCTGCTGTGGTGGGAGTCGAACCTCGATCCCCAGAGCATTAGCTGAATTTCCAGATAATTGTCTAGCGATAATACCACTGGGCCATCGCCTCCCCATAAACTAATTTGTGCATAGCAAGCTCCCACAGATAGCAATGTGGGAATGATCAGATAATCTGTTCATGTGATGTTGATTGAGGGATCACTGTTGAACAGAACACCATGAATAACACCCGCGCACCCCGCCCCCCCCCCACTCTTTTATATTCACCTGAGGGCAGACAGAGCCTCGGTTTAACATCTCATCCAAAAGACTTTCTTCTTGTGTTTGGTCACACGTTTACTAAAACTCACTTCCTCAGCAATTGTCTTCTGCTCCCTTAATGTTTTTGATTCACCCAAGATCATAAATACCTCTGCGACATGCAGCATTTCTCAAGGCTTCTTTTTACATTACAGGTGCAGGCGTAGCTGACGACTTCACCTCCCAAATTACCATGGATAAGGTAGTGGTGAACTGCTTCCTTGCTCGAATGGCTTGTTTGGTCATTTCAGGAAACAATTAAATGTCAACCATTTTGCTGTGGGACTGGAGTCATAGATAACCCAGAATGGGTAAGCATGGCATTAATGAACCAGATGGATTCTGCAATGTTAACCATGGTGGCACAGTGGGTCGTACTGCTGCCTCACAGCACCAGGGACCCAGGTTCAATTCTGGGCTTGAGTCACTGTCTGTGTAGAGTCTGCACCTTCTCCCCGTGTCTGCGTGGGTTTCCTCCGGGTGCTCCGGTATCCTCCCACGGTCCAAAGATGTGTGGGTTAGGTTGATTGGCTATGCTAAATTGCCCCTTAGTGTCAGGGGAATTAGCAGGGTAAATACATGGGGTTATGGGGATAGGGCTTGAGTGGGATTGCACTCAGTGCAGACTTGATGGGCCGAATGGCCTCCTTCTGCACAACAGGGATTCAACAACAATCCGGTATTAGCTTTTTAATTATAACTGAATTATTGTGGTGGGTTTTGAACTCAGATCCTGGATCATTAATCAAGGTATCTGGATTACTAATCCAGAAATGTAAACATTATGCTATTGTACCCACTTCCTGAGATCCACACTCAATGTTGTGAGCTCTCTTGGCCTGTTTTTTCAGTAGTATCAACTCACTATCTCAGTGCTGTACTGACTTACAGTTCATTTCATCCTAAACATCACCTGCCGCTTTAACAAAACACTTCCTTTTAGATGTAAAGCATTGCAAGCTTCAATGATTCAAGAGATATAATGCCCTCCATCCGCCCCCCCCACCAATCCTGTTGATGACTCAGTCATTCCTTCCAATTACTATTGTCTTCCATCCTATCACTAACCTCCCCGTTCACCTTTCCTCCCCCAGCCCCTACGTTCTGCAAAGATGTACCTCTAACATTTTACCATCCTGATGAATTGACCTGAAACCATTAACTCAGTTTGTCTCTTGCTCTCTCCATAGATGCTGTCTGACCTGCTGAGGATATTTCAGATTCCCAGCATCGGCAGAATTGTGCTGGTTTTACAGCTTATCCCAAAATTCCCTAGAAACATATATTTTAAATGTCATAATTCATTGGTGTACAACTTCCTCTGAAGGATACAAAGTTCACACGGGACTGGACTTTGAGTTGTCACAGCTGATGGACCTGCCACAGAATTTCAAGACATTATGACAATATTACACAGAATGAAACTGTTGCGTAAGATGCAATTTCTATGTCAGGATTTAATGTCACTAGAGTGTTATCAAACAAATGTTGATACTGAGACACATAAGGAGATAACAGAACAGAAAATCAAAAACTTGATCAAAAAGAGGCACTGAAAGTTTGCAAAGGATATAGATAGATATAGTGGGCGAGGATCTGGCAGATGGAGTACAACGTTGGTAAAAGTGAAGTCATCCGTTTTGGTAGGAATAACAGCAAAATGGACTATTATCTAAATGGTAAAAAATTGCAGCATGCTGCTGTGCAGAGGGACCTGGCTGTCCTTGTGCAAGAATCATAAGGAGTTGATTTGCAGGTGCAGCAGATAATTAAGGCAAATGGAATTTTGTCCTTCATTGCTAAAGGGATGGAGTTTAAAAACAGTGAGGTTATGTTGCAGCTGTATAAGGTGCTGGTGCGACCGCATCTGGAGTACTGTGTACAGTTTTGGTCTCCTTATTTTTGAACAGTAAAGGAATTAAGGGTTATGGTGAGCAACCGGATAAGTGGAGTTAAGTCCACAACAAGATCAGCCATAATCTTATTGAATGGCGGAGCAGGCTTGAGGGGCCAGATGGCCCACTCCTGCTCCTAGTTCTAATGCTTTAATTTTCTTAAGAAAGGGTATACTGGTACGGGAGGGATTGCAGAGGAGATTCACTAGGTTGATTCCGGAGTTGACAGGATTGGCTTATGAGAAGAGACTGAGTAGATTGGGGCTATACTCATTGGCGAGGGAACGAGGGGAAATCTTATAGAAACATGTAAGATTTGAAGGAAGTAGATAAGATAGAAGCAGGGAAGTGGTTTCCACTGGCAGGTGAAACTAGAACTAAGGAGCATGGCCTCAAAATAAAGGGAAGCAGATTTAGGACTGAGTTGAAGAGGAACTTCTTCACACCATTTACCATTTATATAGATGATCTGGAGGAGAGGGCTGAGTGTAGGGTGTCGAAATTTGCTGATGACACAAAGATGAGTGGAAAAGCAAATTGTGTGGAGGGCGTGGAAAGTCTGCAGAGGGATCTAGATAGGCTGAGCGAGTGGGCGAGGACCTGGCAAATGGAGTATAATGTTAGGAAGCGTGAGGTTATCCACTTTGGCAGGAATAATAGTAGGAGGGATTACTATTTAAAGGGCGAAAAGCTGCTGCATGCTATGGTGCAGAGGGACCTGGGGGTCCTTGTGCATGAGTCGCAAAAACCCAGTCTGCAGGTGCAGCAGGTGATCAAGAAGGCAAATGGAATGCTGGCCTTTATAGTGAGGGGAATAGAATATAAAAGCAGGGAGGTTTTGCTGCGACTGTACAGGGTACTGGTGGGGTCACAGCTGGTGTTCAGTGTGCAGTTTTGGTCGCCGCGCTTGCGCAAGGTTATCTTGGCCTTGGAGGGAGTGCAGAGGAGGTTCACTAGGCTGATACCGGAGATGAGGGGGTTGGACTACAAAGAGAGACTAAATAGACTGGGTCTGTACTCGTTGGAGTTTAGAAGGATGAGGGGGGACCTTATAGAGACGTACAAGATAATGAAGGTGATGGATAGGGTAGAGGTAGAGAAATTCTTCCCGCTCAGAAAGGACAGTAGGACTAGAGGGCACAGCCTCAAGATAAGGGGGGTGGCAGTTTAGAACGGACTTGAGGAGGAACTTCTTCACTCAAAGGGTGGTGAATCTCTGGAATTCTCAGCCCATTAAAGTAGTGGAGGCTGCCTCGCTAAATATATTTAAGTCACGGGTAGATAGGTTTTTGGTAGGCAAGGGAATTAAGGGTTATGGGGAGAAAGCGGGAAAGTGGAACTGAGCCACTTCAGATCAGCCATGATCTTATTGAATGGCGGGGCAGGCTCAAAGGGCTAGATGGCCTTATGTTCTAATGTTCACACAAAAGGTTGTGAATCTATGGAATTCCCTGCCCAGTGAAGCAGTTAAGGCTACCTCATTGAATGTTTTTAAGGCAAGGATAGATGAATTTTTGAACAGTAAAGAAATTAAGGGTTTTGGTGAGTGGGCGGGTAAGTGGAACTGATCCGCTTCAGATCAGCCATGATCTTATTGAATGGCGGAGCAGGCTCCAGGGGCCAGATGGCCTACTCCTGCTCCTAGCTCTTACGTTCTTAAAAAGCACCTTAGTGGAGGAGAGGGAAATAGAGAGACAGAAGGGTTTAGTGAAGAAATTCCAGTGTTTAGGCCAGCATAGCAGAGAATAAAAGCCTCCAGAAGGGGGCAGAGGTAATGGTACTTAACAGCTCACTCGGAGGTGGGAGGTGGGAAGAACTTATTTTTAAAATTAGATCAGTTTTCAATGCAGATAGAAACTGTACTCAACAGTAAGTAAACAACCATCGAACTGTGCAAAAGTATCACTTCCGCTGAAGGTTTTTTGAGCTTACACACCTGCCCGAGGAATCTTGCATGGGTGAATGGATAGAGATGGAAGTACTTGATGATGAATCGTGACAGCTCCATCAAATTCTGCTCGCAGTTTTATATCAAAAATCATTGATGTCTGAACAAAATAAAACAAACTTCGAGGTTACATTTGAAGGCTGACAATTCTTCCCACTCTATCCGCTACAGTGACTCTATCAGCTTGGGAATTGCAGACCAGTGAGTCTCATGTCAGTGGTACGGAAACTACTGGAGAAAATTCTGAAAGAGAGAATTAATCTCCACTTGGAAAGGCATGGGTTAATTATGGATAGTCAGCATGGCTTTGTCAGAGGTAGGTCATGCCTAACAAATTTATTAGAATATTTTGAAAAAGAGATCAGGTATGTGGATGAGGGAAGTTCAGTTGATGTAGTTTAAATGGATTTTAGCAAAGCCTTTGACAAGGTCCCACATGGGACTGGTTGAGAAGATTGAAGCACATGGGGTTCAGGGAAACTTGGCGAGATGGATCAGAAACACGACTCATAGGGTGGTGGTAGAAGGTTGTTTGAGTGACTGGAGACTGGGGAGGGTCCAGGGGTGTACCAAAAGGATCAGGGCTGGGTCCCTACTGTTTGTTATATATATCAATGATATAGATAACAATGTGGGGGGAATGATAAGTAAGTTTGTTGATGACACCAAGATTGGGCAGGTGGTTAATAGTGAAGAAAATGGTCGTAGGTTACAGGAAGGGAATTAAGGGTTATGGGGAGAGAGCGGGAAAGTGGAACTGATCCACGTCAGATCAGCCATGATCTTACTGAATGGCGGGGCAGGCTCGAAGGGCTAGATAGAACATAGAACATTACAGCGCAGAACAGGCCCTTCGGCCCACGATGTTGCACCGACCAGTTAAAAAACAATGACCCACTAACCTAAACCAATCCCTTTTCGTCCATAAACCTATCCACGGATCTCTTAAACACCCCAAACTAGATGGCCTACTCCTGCTCCTATTTCTTATGTTCTTATGAAGATACAAATGGGGTTGGTCAGATGAGCAGAGAAGTGGCAGATGATATTTAATCCTGATAAGTGCGAGGTGATGCACATTAAGTAACAGGAGAAGGAAGTACTTAACAAATGGCAGGACACTAGGAAGCTCAGAGGAGCAGATTGGGTAATTATTCACAAATCCCTGAAGGCAGCTAAGAAGTTAAGACATATGGGACACTTGCTTTTATCAGTTGTGGTATAGAGTATGAGAGTAGAGAGGTAATGTTGGAGCTGTACAGGATGTTGGTTGGATCACAGCTGGAGTAGTGTGTGCAGTCCTGGTCCCTTACTACAGGAAGGGTGTGATTGCACTGGAGGGGGTACAGAGGAGATTCACCAGGATGTTGCCTGGAATGGAGCATTTGAGGAATCAGAAGAAACTGGATAGGCTTGAATTGTTTTCCCTAGAGCAGAGAAGGCTGACGGAGGATATGATTGAGATGTATAAGATTATGAGGGGAATGGACAGGGTAGGTAGGGAGCGGCTGTTCCCATTGTTGAGGGGTCAATTATGAGGGGGCAGAAGATTCAAAGGGAATTTGAAAAAAAATGTTTTCACAGAGTGGTGGGAATCTGGAAGGCGCTGCCTAGGAAGGTAGTGGAGGCCGGAAATCTTATAACCTTTAAAAAATATTTGGATGAACAGTTGAAACATCAAAAAATTCATGGATATAGGACAAATGCTGGAAAATGGGATTAGTGTGACTTTAATGGTAGTTGGTGTCAGTGCAGACTTGATGGGCTGAAGGGCCTTTTCTGCACTGAGTGACTCTATGACTCTATCGAGTGAGCTGCAATGCCAAAAGCCTTACATTAAGTCACTTTCAAAAGTTTCACAATCAAACAAGCTATCACACACTATCCTGATTAGGAACTACATTACCATTACTCAACTGTCATTGATTGGATCAAAGTCCTGGAACTCCCACCCTAACAGCACTGGCAGTGTAAGTCCACCATATGGATTGCACTGGATCAAGAAGGCAGCCACTTCTCAAAGCCAACCAGGGGTGGGCAATAAGAAAGATACCCACATCTCAAAAATGAATTAAAAAAAATACTTGTATTGGAAGCAGTTCAGAGAAGGTTCACTAGGTTGATCCTGGGATGAAGTGATTGTTTATGAGAAATATTGAGCCAATTGGGTCTACTCATTGAAGTTTACAAAAATGAGAGGTGATCTGATTAAAACATACAAGATTCTGAGGGGGCTTGACAGGATAAATACTGACAAGATGTTTCCCCTTGTGGGAGCATGTAGATTTGGGGGCATGGCTTAAAAAGGAATCTGTTTTCTCAGAGGGTCTTTAAAAGGAGAATTGCATTGGGAGAATGTGAAAGAACTTAGTAAATTCTTCATTCAGAAAGCCAGTGCAGTCATGCTGGGCCAAATGGCCTCCTCCCATGCTGTAATAATTGTGAGATTCTGTAATCTTTGGAATTCTCTTCCACAGAGAGAAGTGAAGGCTGGGCCTCTGAATACATCGAAGTCTGAGTTGGATAGATTTTTGATTGCGAAAGAAGTCGAGGGTTACAGTGATAGGCAGAGAAGTGCAGTTAAGATCACAATCAGATAACCCATGTCTTAATTAATTCTGGGACAGAATGGCCTGCTCCTTCTAATCTGTTATTCATTCTTTCCTACACTCCTGTCTTGTGCGCATGCCACATGCGTGTCCACTGATCTCCATGGAAAAAATTTCCACAGACTGATGACTCTCTGAGGGAAGAACCTCCATCTCATCTCTGTCTTAAATGGAAGACTCTTATTTTTAAACTATCTTTCCTAGTTTTAGCCTCAAATTAAATAGAGCTTTTAACAAATTCATTCTCCAAATTTAAATAGGACAAGCAGATGCCATTTGTAATTTTTATCTTGGCACTAAGATGATCATATGTCTTGTGGTGCAGTGGATAGCGTCCCTGCCTCTGGGTTCGAGTCGCACCATAGGACTTGATGGCCATTCATAAGACTATCAAAGCAGGTTGTGTGTCACCCTGCAAAATCCTTCTAAGCAGGCTGAGGGCTGGTGGTGAGACTCGGAGAGAGTACTGATCAGTCATGCTTGATGTAGAGTGGCGTCCCTCAAGCTATAAGCCTCTGGCTACAGACAAGCCAGGAAAAACCTTGCTATGGGAACAGATAAAAGTCTGCCTTGTGTACCATTGGGAAGAAAAAAATAACTCAGATGTTGCAAGATTGAATAGCAAGTAGGAAAGAGGCTAAAGGTAAATTCTTTACCTGTGAACTCTGGTGATGCACCACAACCAAATTATCAACAACGTTCAAAGCAAATTTTCCTGTGGTATTCAATTTTAATATATGCAGTTTCTTACACTGTCCATCCCTGAAATTAAAATACAGCATATATTTACAAAAACATTCTGAAATATAGTGGACGGAAAATGAGATTCCAATCAACAAATCTTACCTGGGTAAATAGTACAAGATCACTTCTGCCCCTGGGTTATTTGGAGTTCTTGGTTGGTGCTTCAGATAAAGAACGTAAAGTTGCCCATATCTGGTATAAAAGAGATTTAAAATAAATTACCATTGCATTCTTAAATTAACCCTGCAACTAGGATACATTGAGAGAAACAGAGCAACTGTAAATAAACAGTGAAGGGATTCCTTAGCACCATGGCACAATGGTTAGCACTGCTGCCTCACAGCGCCAGGGACCCGGGTTTGATTACCAGCTTGGGTCACTGTCTGTGGGGAGTCTGCACATTCTCCCTGTGTGTCCTCTGGGTGCTCTGGTTTCCTCCCACAGTCTGAAAGACGTGCTGTTTAGGCACATTGGCCATGTTAAATTCTCTCTTAGTATACCCAAACAGGCGCAGGAATGTGGCAACTAGGGGAATTTCATAGCAACTTCATTAGTGTTGACATAAGCCTGCTTGCAACACTAATGAATAAACTTTTAAACATTATTGCATCAACAGAACATGGTAACTGAAGAGTCAGGATTAAGCATAGCTGAATGTGCTTCTAGCCCGTACTGTGGATTAGCTTGTCTTGGTGTGGTAACAGTGTGAATGGTTTGCACCGATTTGCAATAACAGTCTGAGAAAAACAGCAGCTTTTCACTTACATAGTAGCCATAATAATATCAGAAAGGCAGAGGTTTCCAGATTTGGGAGAAGCAGGTAACTCAATTTCAAACTTTGACATTTTGGACATTGTTCCACTCTGGAAAGTAAAATCAGATTGATTCAAATCTCAGTACACAAACATTTGTGCCACAACTGCTTACCGTGACACAATGAGTTTGGCTGTGTGTGCTTAAACACAGCCACAGAGGGAAAATCAAGACCACTTTCTGAATAGGTAATTTGCTTAGTGCAATTGGTCACTGACCTACACTCACTCCTGACCAAGCAATATCATGAGCTCAAAATTCTAATGTCTGTCTTCAATCTCTCTACGGCTTTACAGCACCGCCCCCCTAGACAGGACAGACAAATTACAGACAACTGAAAGGTCTGCTGATCTCCGGCAGAAGTTTCTGGTCCCAGGATGCACTGGATCAGAAAATCAGAAAATCCTGCCCACAGAACCATCCTTTACACCCAGCGTTGCCAGGATGCAAATGGTTAAGAAAAGATGTGCATTTCTACAGCATTTTTCGTGACGTTAAGGTCTTCCTAAGTGCTTGACAATGAAGCTTTTAAGCACCATCACTGTCATAACGTGGGAAGCGTGGCAGCCAATTTGTGCACAGTAAGATCCCAGAGACAGCAAGGTGACCATGAGTAGATTTTCCCTCTCACGTAGGAATTCCACGTTACAGTTTAATTCCCTAATTTACATGAACTGCCACCACCTATTTGTAGGGTGGTGTATGATCCTAAAGAGCAGAAAAGGGGAGGGACCCGTCATCATTTCCATCCACGTCTGCACAGATCACCACATTTTTATTTTTTTTTAAACACGTTAAAAATTTGGGTCCACTCTCCGAGATCAGAGCTGTACCTTCCCGCTACCTCTACACTGAGTTCCTCAAAGTTTGACCAACTGTTTAATTATTAGCATTAATTCATCCCTCGGGGCCCAAATCCACTTCTGTGAGCTTATTAAGAACATAAGAAATAGGAGCAGGAGTAGGCCATCTAGCCCTTCGAGCCTGCCCCGCCATTCAATAAGGTCATGGCTGATCTGTCGCTGCTCAGTTCCACTTTCCTGCCCTCTCCCCATAACCCTTGATCCCCTCTCTTATCAAAAACCCATCAACCCGTGTCTTAAAAATATTTAGCGAGGTAGCCTCCACCACTTCAACGGGCAGAGAATTCCAGAGATTCACCACCCTTTGAGTGAAGAAGTTCCTCCTCAACTCCGTTCTAAACCGCCCCCCCTTTATCTTGAGGCGGTGCCCCCTAGTCCTACTGTCTTTTTTCAGCCGGAAGAGTCTCTCCACCTCTATCCTATCCATCCCATTCATCATCTTATACGTCTCAATGAGATCTCCCCTCATTCTTCTAAACTCTAACGAGTACAAGCCTAGTTTATTCAGCCTCTCCTCATAGCGCAACCCCCTCAACTCCAGTATCAGCCTAGTAAACCTCCTCTGCACTCCCTCAAAGGCCAAAATATCTTTGCGCAGGTGCGGCGCCCAAAACTGCACACAGTACTCCAGCTGCGGCCTCACCAATGCCCTATACAGCTGCAGCAAGACCTCCCTACTTTTATATTCAATCCCCCTCGCTATGAAGGCCAGCATCCCATTCGCCTTCCTGACCACCTGCTGCGCCTGCAAGCTGGGTTTTTGTGACTCATGCACAAGGACCCCGAGGTCCCTCTGCACCGTCGCCTGCTGCAGTTTTTCGCCACATAAGTAATAATCCTTCCTACCATTATTCCTACCAAAGTGGACCACCTCACACTTGCCAACATTAAATTCCATTTGCCATTTCCTGGCCCATTCGCCCAGCCTATCTAGATCCTTCTGCAGACTCTCCACACCCTCCACACAATTTGCCGTTCCCCCAATCTTGGTGTCATCAGCAAATTTCGACACCCTACACTCGGTTCCCTCCTCCAGATCATCTATATAAATGGTAAAAAGCTGAGGCCCCAGCACCGACCCCTGGGGCACTCCACTAGTCACCATCCGCCAATCCGAATAGCACCCGTTGACCCCCACTCTCTGCCTCCTATTTGACAACCAATCCTCTATCCACGCTAACACCCTACCCCCAACTCCATGTTCCCCGACCTTCTGCAATAACCTCTTGTGAGGTACTTTGTCAAACGCCTTCTGAAAATCCAGAAAGACCACATCCACCGGCTCTCCTCTATCCACCGCCCTAGACACATCCTCATAGAACTCCAGTAAATTTGTCAGACACGACTTCCCTTTAATGAAACCGTGCTGCGTCTGCTCTATCAAGCAATTCCCTTCAAGATGCCTCACAATTTCCTCCTTAATGACGGATTCTAACATTTTACCTACCACAGACGTTAAACTAACCGGCCTATAATTCCCCGCCTTTTGCCAGGCACCCTTCTTAAACAACGGCGTAACATTAGCCGTTTTCCAATCTTCCGGCACTTCCCCGGAATCCAGCGACGTCTGGAAAATAACCACCAAGGCATCCACTATCACCTCTGCCACTTCTTTCAGAACCCTCGGATGCATTCCATCCGGTCCTGGGGACTTGTCCACAATCAGCCCCCTCCAGTCTGTCGAGCACCGCCTCTCTAGTAACAGTAATGTCATTAAGACCCTCCAGTCCTACCACCTTTCCATCTCTAACACCCGGCAAATTATTCACGTCCTCCTCCGTGAAGACAGAAACAAAAAAGTTATTCAAGACCTTAGCCATATCCCCATCCCCTACCACTAGGTCCCCTTTCTCATCCTCTAAAGGACCAACGTTCACCCTAGCCAGCCTCTTCCTTTTTATATATTTATAAAAACTCTTGCTATCCTTTTTTATATTAAGCGCTAGCCCAGCTTCATAGTTTCTCCTACCCTTCTTTATCAACTTCTTTGTCAATCTTTGTTGACATTTCAACCTCTCCCAATCCTCTTCTCGCCCACTACTCTTAGCTACTCTAAATTCCTCCGCTTTTAATGTAACACTTTCCTTCACCTCCTTCGTTATCCACGGCTTATTACCTCTCCTCCTACGGTCCTTTTTGACCATCGGAATAAATTTCTGCTGAGCACCAAGAAAGATCTCCTTAAAGATCCTCCACTGCTCCTCAGCAGACCCTCCCTCCAACGCGCTCCCCCAGTCAACATTCGCCAATTCTTCTCTCATCCTACCGTACTCCCCTCTATTCAAACAAAGTACGCGTGTCCGGGAACCCACTTTCTCCTCCTCCATCTGCACCAGAAACTCCACCATACAATGATCACTCTCTCCAAGAGGACCCTTCACCGCAAGGTCCCTAATTCTACCCGCCTCATTACATAGCACCAGATCCAAGATAGCTCGCTCCCTCGTCGGCTCCAACACACACTGTTCAAGGAAATTATCCCAGCAGCATTCCAAGAACTCCTCCTCGAGCCCACCGCGTCCAACTTGGGTCGACCAATCAATATGCAGATTGAAATCCCCCATAACTACGGCCGTCCCATTCCCGCACGCCACACTTATTTGCACGTTAACAGCCCGCCCCACCTCCAGATCATTATTCGGGGGCCTATAGACGACACCCACCAGTGTCTTCCTCCCTTTGCTGTTCCTAATCTCCACCCACAACAATTCCACTTTCTGCTCTTTGGCTCCAATATCATCCCTTGCTACCACCTTGATGCTATCCTTAATCAGCAGGGCTACGCCACCCCCTCTTTCCTCCCGCCTATCCTTCCTAAACACTTGATAGCCCTGTACATTCAGCTCCCAGTCCCTGTCACCTTGCAGCCACGTCTCTGTAATGGCCACCAGATCGTATCCATTTGTGCTGATCTGCGCCACCAGCTCATCCACTTTATTCCGAATGCTTCGTGCATACAGATAAAGTGCTTTCATCCCAGCCTTCACCTGGACCCTATTTGCCGTAACGCCACCAACCATACTCACGCCCCCTACTCCCTCTATTATTGGGACATCCTCGGCCTCTTCCCTTACCTGTACCCTCTCCTTAACTTTAGACCTCATAACGTCACCTACCCTCACACCCTCCCCCCCCACAATTAGTTTAAAGCCCTGTCTACAGTCCTCCTTACTCGATTTGCCAGCACTCTGGTCCCAGCACGGTTCAGACCAACCCCATCCCGCCCGAACAGGTCCCACCTACCCCAATACTGGTGCCAATGCCCCATAAATTCAAACCCATTCCTCCCACACCAATCCCTGAGCCACCCATTCACTTCCTTAATCTTATCAACCCTACGCCCGTCTGCACTCGGTTCAGGCAGTAGCCCAGAGATAACCACCTTATCGGTCCTACTTTTTAATTCCATTCCCAGCTTCTCATACTCCTTCCCCAGATCCTCAGTTCGCATTTTGCCTACGTCGCCGGCACCCACATGTACCAGAATGACCGGATTCTCACCCTCCCACTCCAGGTTCCTCTGCAGCCCAGCTGCGACATCCTGTACCCGAGGACCAGGCAGACAACACACCCTTCTGTGCACCTTGTCATTGTGACAAAGGACAGTGTCAATACCCTTCACCCCACTATCCCCAATCACTACTACGTTCCTTTCCCCCTTCTCTTTGCCTATGTCCTGCTGCATCACTGTACCGTGTGCAGTTTGCTCACCAACCTCACCTGCCTCTTCCAGACTGGAAGCAAGAACCTCAAACCTGTTATGCAGATTAAGAGGCTGAGGCCTCCGCTCCTCACCCCCCTTCCTCCTCCCAGCCGCCCCCTCTTGTCCCTGACCCTTAGAGTTAGCCAGTCTAGGGGGGGGTGGATGTCACTTGCACCCCATTGACATTGGCACCCTCTCTCCCCCTGATGAGCCTCAGTGTCTGTAGCTCAGAGGCCAGCTCATCCACCTTGAGCTGGAGCTCCATCAGCAACCTGCACTTACTACAGACATGGTCACTGGGATGGACCCTGGGGTCCACCAGTTCCCACATCATACAGAAACCACACATCATATGCCCCTCCATTATTCACTGTCGCAGTTTTGAAAAAAATTTTTTTTTTCCTTGTTTTTTCAAACAAACTCACCTGGCCTTTTTTTCCTCAAGCCCTTTTTGATATTAAGCCCTATTGGCTCACTCTGCTTCCCACTCACTCTGCTACCCGCTGTCTACACCAGGCCTCCTTTTAAACCTGGCGCTGATTTAAAGCTGGCAGGCCCACAACTCCCTTCTAACCACTCCCTCAGAATTCTTAAAGCAGTAAATACAATAAATGCTTTAAACAGTTCTACAAAGAACAAAGTGCTTTAAACTTATTTTAAACAGGTTTTTAACAGGTAAAATCTTAGCTCTCTCTCTGCTCCTTCACTCGTCTGCTCCAGCAAACAATGGAAGGTTAACATCTGTATAAATTAACATCTGTATAAAGTCAAAGCTGTCTTATTTGGTTAGATTTAGAACACATTACAGATGAACTGAAGAATAAAGTATTAAAATGTTCCAGAATTCTAACAAAAACTGAAAATCTAAAACTGGGTTAGTCCTTTTATTAAAACAAAGGCACACACAAATTTTAGGATGAATTCTTCAGAACTCTAAACAGATTTTATCCAGTTATTAACTTGAGAGAGTTATCATTCCATTAAAATTCTGATTCAACACTTGGTTTTTTTCAAAACCAAGTGCCATGAAATTATTCTGCCCCAGAGATTAACTTTGATTGATTACAGGACTCTTTCCTTCTGAGTTCTTCACAATGTGCCCACATCCAATTATTCCTTTATCACGTTGTTCCCTCGCTCACTATCACAGAGATGGAATTCATCGTCACTGACTTGCCTTCCCACTGGATTACTGGCATTTTTCACTGTTGTACTCCCCCTCTGCCCAGTCATTAACTTTGAGCAATAAATATTTCTGATTCCATTTACCAAATTCCCAAGGCAAAAATTAAACAAACAATCTAACCAGTATATTTTGAGAATTGGGGTGGGCATTCATGGCAGTTAGAATTTCGGATACTTTTTCTATTCAGAAAATAATAAATTACATAATGTTTCTGCGTGAAAGTGTCTTAAAGTATTATAACATCATCACAGCAAAAACAGACCATTCAACCCACCTGATCTATCCTCCCACCCCTCTCCATCTAATCTATCGACATTTTATTCTATTCCCTCTCTCTCACGTACTTACCTAATTTTCCCTTTAATGCATTAATGCTCTTTAGTCTCAACTAGGACTGAGATGAGGAGGAATTTCTTCATTCACAAGAATGAAGCCTTTGGAATTCCCTACCCCAGAGGGCAGCAAAGACTCAGCCATTGAGTTTGTTCAAGAAAGGAATCGGAAGATTTCTAAATATTAAACTCATTGAGGGGTAAGGGGATAGTGCAGAGAAATGGCATTGAGGTAGATCAGCCATAACATAGGTGAATGGTAGAGCAGGATCAAGTGGTCTGCTCCTATTTCCTCTAAAACTTACCACCAGAAGAGTTCTAACCATTCTCCGGGTGAAGTAGTTTCTCCTGGATGCTCCATTGAAATTTTCAGTGAGTGTATTATATTTGTAGCCCCCAGTATTAGTCTCCCTACATTTACCCTATTGAACCCACTCACTATTTTAAAGATCCTCTTCAGGTCACCTCTGAGTCTTGCCTTTTCTAGCGAAAAGCTACGCAGTCCGTTCCTGCTTTCCTGATAGGCATGATCTCTGTTACCAAGCTTTTCTGCACTTTGGTGTCCCCTTTTTTCTAATTTAGTTCAAAGAATGAGGCAAAAGTTTCAGGCAGTGTGATTAGAGAAAGATATTGACTTACCCTGAAATAAAATGGCTGCAGAACATTGCCGTGCACTGTGGTAGATAGCAGGAGCACTGCAGTTTCAGGGGAATACATACACCAGTTAACATTGATGCTCTGATTTTTTAGAAGTTTTAAAGTGCGCTTGTCAGGTAATACCTGGGAATAATAAAAAACAACACCAGCTGAGGCCACATTCCAAAACATACAATTGTAACGTGCAGCAATTTGGGATTTTAGCTTGTGCAATCTGGACTAGGGCTTTAAATCAAAAAGCAATTCCTAATTACATTAGTGAAGGCAGAAGCAGCCTTGTTCTCATTTGAAGTTACAACAGTAAGGCCAAAGATAATGGAAATAAAATGACTTTTGATGCTACAAAAAAAGGTAGTGCTAAAGATTCAAGAAGTAGTTATAGCTTATTGACATGGAAAGATTACTGCTCACCTAACTGTCTAACCTTTCCACAGTTATTCAAAAAACAAAGAAAATTACAGCACAGGAACAGGCCCTTCGGCCCTCCAAGCCTGCACCGACCATGCTGCCTGACTGAATTAAAACCCCCTACCCTTCCGGGGACCATATCCCTCTATTCCCATTCTATTTATGTACTTGTCAAGATGTCCCTTAAAAGTCACTCCATATCCACTTCCACTACCTCCCCCAGCAACGAGTTCCAGGCACCCACTACTCTGAGTAAAAAATGTGCCTTGTACATCTACAATAAACCTTGCCCCTTGCACCTTAAACCCACGCCCCCTAGTAATTGACTCTTCCACCCTGGGAAAAAGCTTCTGACTATCCACTCTGTCCGTGCCTCTCATAATCTTGTAGATTTCTATCAGGTCGCCCCTCAACTTCTGTCACTCCAGTGAGAACAAACCAAGTTTCTCCAACCTCTCCTCATAGTTAATGCCCTCCATACCAGGCAACATCCTGGTAAATCTTTTCTGTACCCTCTCCAAAGCCTCTACATCCTTCCAGTAGTGTGGCGTCCAGAATTGAACACTATATTCCAAGTGCGACCTAAGGTTCTATAAGGCTGCAACATGATTGCCAATTTTTAAACTCAATGCCCCGGCCGATGAAGGCAAGCATGCTGTATGCCTTCTTGATTACCTTCTCCACTTGCATTGCCACTTTCAGTGACCTGTGTACCTGTACACCCAGATCCCTTTACCTATCAATACTTTTAAGGGTTCTGCCATTTACTATATATTTCCTATCGGTATTAGACCTTCCAAAATGTATTAGCTACATTTGTCCGGATTAAACTTCATCTGCCATCTCTCTGCCCAAGTTTCCAACTGATCTAAATCCTGCAGTATCCTCTGATGGCCCTCATTGCTATCTGCAAATCCACCAGCCTTTGTGTCGTTTGTAAACTTACTAGTCAATCCAATTACATTTCCCTTCAAATCCTTAATGTATATTACAAACAGCAAAGATCCCAGCACTGATCCCTGAGGAACACCACTTGTCACACTCTGCAATAACGTGCTCACAGACACTCAGTTTGGGTTCTGTTGAGGCCACTCAGCTCCTGATCTCACTACATCCTTGTTCCTGTAGCTAAAGTGAGGGTTCTACCTCTGACATCAAGGCAGTATTTGACTGAATGTTTGCAGTTTTGATGGGACAGCTTGATGTCACAATGAGAATGGGGGATACTCTCCACTATTTATGGGATATGGGTGTCGCTGGCTGGTCAGCATTTATCTCCCACCCCTGGTTGCTCTTGGACATGTCAAACACAGGATGGGTGACTGCTTTCTGGGAAACTTCCGTTTAGCCCACGATCATGACCTCAAGCTTCCAGTCACTTATCTTTTTAATTCTTCACCTTGCTCCCACTCTGACCTTTCTGCCCTTGGCCTGCTGCAGTGTTGCAGTGAAACTTAATGCTAGCTCGAGGAATGGCACTTCATCTTTTGAGTGCCCTCAGTTTATTGCCTCCTCTTTGTGCCTGTTTAAACATTGTTTTTCCCTTTTTTTTTACTTTCAGATGCCAGCTGTTCACCGTTCTGACGGGCACACCTGCTCTAAGCACATCTTTTGTTTATTTTCTTGCCCAAATCCATTCCCTTTGGTCCTGCAATACCAACACTTTTGTCATTTAATCTTCTGTTTCAAACTACCAGACTTTCCCTTTCGCTCTTTTTCCACCCATCCCAATTTCATCTGCTCGAAACATCTCAAACTTTCCTCAGCTTTGAAGAAACTTCATCAACCTGAAATATTAATCCTGTTTTTCTTTCCGTAGATGCTGCCTGACCTGCTGAGTACATACAACACTATGTTTCTTTATTTTAACTTTCCAACATCTGCAATATTTTGCTCCTACACTTGCAAGGGCTGGGTTCTTAGTAATCTTGAACATTCTGCTAACCTTTATACAGCAAGATGATAGTTAACTGGAACTGTCTGTGGGGAAAAATATTGGCTTTTTCCTGCCCTTGCTAAGTATAGTACATACCTGATAAAATTCAATGCCTTGGTCGGTAATAAATACAATTTCATTTGCGCTGATCCAACAGAAACTCAAGATGTTCGCATTTTTAGTCTACAGAAGGAACAAAACAAAGATTTTTTTCACATGGATAGGAAATTAAATTTTACAACTGTACAACTTTTAGTTATAATTATTACCTTGCATTCCTGAGAGTATTCTGTTTGCGGCAGATCAGGAATGAAGTTAATAAAATCCTGCAAAAAAAGAAAAAAAAAATTTAGCATGTGCTATGACAAGTCTACTTTCTTCCAATCCCAAATCTTATTCAAAAATGATAGCCTTACCACAGCCTTTGGTGTTCTCTGCACAGCCAGAATCTTGTTCCCAAATGAAAACTTGATGCATTTCACTTCTCCTTTGTCCTCCATTCTTTGAGAAGAATAATATAAAGATGATTTTAGAGACTTGAGCATAAAATCTGTCATTACAAACTGGCAAATGGCAGCTTTATGGTTCAAAACGTTAAAGTTTAAGTTTATTTATTAGTGTCACAAGTAGGCTTACATTAATATTGCAATGAAGTTACAGTGAAAATCCCCTAGTTGCCACACTCCAGCGCCTGTTCGGGTACACTGAGGGAGAATTTTGCAAGGCGAATGCACCGAACCAGCACGTCTTTCAGACTGGGAGGAAACTGGAGCAACCCGAGGAAATCCACGTAGACATGGGGAGAACGTGCAGACTCTGCACAGTCACCCAAGCTAGGAATCGAACCTGAGTCCTTGATGCTGTGAGGTAGCAATGCTAACCAATGTGCCACTGTACTGCCCACAGACAAAGCACAGGTATTACGTTTTAAAATCTACTGCTCTTTTCTTAGGACTCAGTCCGGAGGGAAGTTAAATTTAATCCTAACACAGCAAAAGTGGAGACCTGTGTACGCTGTTTCCGCTTGCCAATAAAACCGAGTATAAATATTCGCAGCAGGGTTTAAAGTTGGTCCAGTTTACTTTTCATGGCTGCCTCACTCAGTATAGTCAGAGAATCCTCGGGTGGATGTAGCTGTTACTAGGGGGATAACTATAAGGTTCATGGTGGGAGATATAGGAGGGATGTCCGAGGTAGATTCTTCACCCAGAGAGTGGTTGAGGTGTGGAATAGACTGCCTGCTGTGATAGTAGAGTCAGACACTTTAAGAACTTTCAAACGGTTATTGGATAGGCACATGGAGCACTCCAGAATGATAGGGAGTGGGATAGCTTGATCTTGGGATTGGACATAGATCAGCACAACACTGAGGGCCGAAGGGCCTGTACAGTGCTGTAATGTTCTATGATTCATCAGAAAAATAATCAGGTTTGATACCAAGTCAATGCTGTTCTGCAAGTGACACTCTTGGTTTAGGAGTTAACCAAAGTTCTCACTTCTGACTGCTTTCCAGGGATAGAGACATAAAAATGAACATCCTTGGATATCAGGCAGGGAATAGACAAGCCTCGATTTAAACAAAGTGCTGACGCCATCAAATCAAGGTTCACTCATGAATAATGTCACTATGGAAAGCTGACTGACACGCAAGGACAGGAGGAACGACCTCTGGAATCTGTACCATCACACATCCATGATTAATCTGTAGCTCAACTCCATCTAGGCTGGTACTTTGGTTCTTTCATTGTTAATCCCCTCACCCAACAAAAAAAAACTATCAATCTCAGTTTCAAAATTTCCAACTGATCCCCTAGTCTCAACATCATTGCGTGCGCGCGCGACAGAGAGTGAGAGAGTGCAAGAAAGAGAGAGTGAGAGGAAGAAAACAGAGAGAGAGAGAGAGAGAGCGAGGGAGAGAGAGCAAGAGAGGGAGAGAGAGCAAGAGAGGGAGAGAGAGCAAGAGAGGGAGAGAGAGCAAGAGAGGGAGAGAGAGCAAGAGAGGGAGAGAGAGCAAGAGAGGGAGAGAGAGCAAGAGAGGGAGAGAGAGCAAGAGAGGGAGAGAGAGCAAGAGAGGGAGAGAGAGCAAGAGAGGGAGAGAGAGCAAGAATAAGAGAGCAAGTAAGAGAGAGAGAGAGAATTCCAGATATCTGTGTGTGGAACTTGCATGTTCTCTCAGTGTCTGCGCAACTTTCCTCACACATGCCAAAGATATATGGGTTAGGTTGATTAGCCATGTTAAATTGTCTCTTAGTGTCAGGGGATTAACAGGGTAAATACATGAGGTTAAGGGGATAGGGCCTGAGTGGGATTTTTGTCGGTGCAAATTCTATGAGCCGAAAGGCCTCCTTCTGCATTATAGGGATTCTATGATCTAGAACCCACTGTGTGACGTGCCTCCTGACAACACACCTGAAGGAATTGGCTCTAATTTTAGGGTTATGTCCTTGCTCTGGACTCCCTCCCTCCACTACTGAATCCGTTAATCATATTTAACACTTCAATTGAATCAGTTTTCAGTCTGCTAAACTCGAGAAGAAACAAGCCAAGTCAATATAAGTAAGCTTTTTAGCCCCAGAATCATTCTGTACCTCCTCTAAGGCTGATAGCTCTTTCCTGAAGGCAGGGGTGACCAAACTGAACACAGTTACTCCAGATAGAACCTGACCAAAGCTCTCTGATACACGAAACAAAAACAAAAAATGCTGGAAAGTCTCAGCAGGTCTGACAGTGGGCAGCACAATGGCATAGTGGTTAGCACTGCTGTCACGCAGCACCAGGTTAAAGTCCAACAGGTTTATTTGGTAGCACAAGCTTTCGGAATGTTGCTCCTTCATCAGGTGAGTATACGGCAGGCTTTGATCTTTGGGTCCTCACTGTCCACGGGAGTAGTGCCAGAGGACTGGAGAGTGGTGAATGTTGTTCCGCTTTTCAAGAAAGGAAATGGGAATGACCCTGGTAATTATAGGCCAGTTAGTCTTACTTAATGGAAAAGGTCCTGAGGGATAGGATTTATAACCATAAATCTTGCCTCACAAACTTGCTTGAATCTTTTGAGGAGGTAACTAAGTGTGTGGACAAAGGTAGAGCAGTTGATGTCGTGTATATGGATTTTATTAAGGCGTTTAATAAGGTTCCCATTGGCAGGCTCACGAAGAAAGTAAGGAGGTGTGGGATAGAGGGAAATTTGGCTGATTGGATAAGTAACTGACTGTCTCACAGAAGACAGAAGGTGGCGGTGGATGGAAAATTTTCAGACTGGAGACCAGTTACCAGTGGTGTACTACAGGGTATCAGTGCTGGGTCCTCTGCTATTTGTGATTTTTATCAGTGACTTGGAGGAGGAGGCTGAAGGGTGGGTCAGTAAATTTGCTGATGACATCAAGATTGACGGCATGGTGGATGAGGTGGAGGGCTGTTGTAGGCTGCATAGATACACTGACAGAATGCAGAGATGGGCCGAAAAATGGCAGATGGAGTTTAACCCTGATAAATGCGAGATGATTCATTTTGGTAGGACAAATTTGGATGCGGATTACAGGGTCAACTGTTCTGAGGAATGTGGAAGAACAGAGAGATTTTGGGGTTCATATCCACAGATCTCTGAAAGTTGACACTCAAGTGGATAGAGCCATGAAGAAGGCCTATAGTGTGTCAGCATTTATTAACAGGGGGTTTGAGTTTAAGAGCCGTGGGATTATGCTGCAATTGTACAGGACCTTAGTGAGACCACGTTCGGAATATTGTGTGCAGTTCTGGTCACCTCACTATAAGAAGGATGTGGAAGCATTGGAGAGAGTGCAGAGGAGATTTACCAGGATGCTGCCTGGTTTGGAGGGTAGGTCTTATGAGGGAAGGTTGAGGGAGTTGGGGCTTTTCTCTTTAGAGCGGAAGAGGATGAGAGATGGCTTATCGGTTTATAAAATGATGAGGGGGATAGATAGAGCGGACGTTCAGAGACTATTTCCTCGGGTGGATGTAGCTGTTACTAGGGGGCTTAACTATAAGGTTCATGGTGGGAGATATAGGAGGGATGTCCAGGGTAGGTTTTTCACCCAGAGAGTGGTTGGGGTGTGGAATGCACTGCCTGCTGTGATAGTGGAGTCGGACAGTTTAGGAACTTTCAAGCAGTTATTGGATAGGCACATGGAGCACACCAGAATGATAGGGAGTGGGATAGCTTGATCTTGGTTTCGGACAAAGCCCGGCACAACATTGAAGGCCGAAGGGTCCGTACTGTTTTATGATTCTAAGAGTGAGGAGTTATGTTCCAAACAGGCCATATAAAGACACAAACTCAATTTACAAGATAATGGTTGGAATACGCGTCTTTACAGGTGATCAAGTCTTAAAGGTGCAGACAATGTCAGCGAAGGGAGGGTTAAACACAGGTTAAAGAGATGTGAATTGTGTCCACACAGATCAGTTAGTTAGGTTTTGCAAACCCAGGCAAGTCATGGGGGTTACAGATAGTGTGACCTGGATGAGGAAATGGAGGGATGGGTTGGTAAGTTTGCTGATGACAAAAGGTTGGACGTGTTGTGGGTAGTGTGGAGGGATGTCAGAAGTTGCAGTGAGGCACTGATAGAATGTAAGACTGGGCAGAGAAGTGGCAGATGGATTTCAACTCAGATAAATGTGAAGTGGTTCATTTTGGCAGGTCAAATAGGATGACAGAATATAATATTAATGGTAGGACTCTTGGCAGTACGGAAGCTCAGAAGGATCTTGGGGTCTGAGTTCATAGAACGCTCAAAGCAGCTGCGCAGGTTGAAGCCGTGGTTAAGTTGGCGTATGGTGTACTGGCCTTCATCAATTGAGGAATTGAATTTAGGAATCGAGAGATAACGTTGCAGCTTTATAAGACCGTGGTCAGACCCCACTTGGAGCACTGTGCTAAGTTCTGGTTGCCTCATTACAGGAAGCATGTGGAAGCCATAGAAAGGGTGTAGAGGAGATTTACAAGGATGTTGCCTGGATTGGGGAGCATGCCTTATGAGGATAGGTTGAGGGCGCTCGGCCTTTTCTCCTTGGAGGGACAAAGGATGAGGGGTGACCTGATAAAGGTGTATAAGATGTTGAGAGGTATTGATCGAGTGGATAGTCAGAGGCTTTTCCCCAGGGCTGAAATGGTTGCCACAAGAGGACACAGGTTTAAGGTGCTGGGGAGTAGGTACAGAGGAGATGTCAGGGGTAAGTTTTTCACTCAGAGAGTGGTGGGTGCATGGAATGGGCTGCTGGTAACGGTGGTGGAGGCGGATTCAATAGGGTCTTTTAAGAGATTTTTAGATAAGTACATGGAGCTTAGTAAGATAGACGGTTATAGGTAAGCCTAGTAATCTCTAAGGTAAGAACATAAGAAATAGGAGCAGGAGTAGGCCATCTAGCCCTTCGAGCCTGCCCCGCCATTCAATAAGATCATGGCTGATCTGTCGTGGCTCAGTTCCACATTCCCGCCCTCTCCCCATAACCCTTAATCCCCTCGCTTATCAAAAACCCATCAACCCTCGTCTTAAAAATATTTAGCGAGGCAGCCTCCACCACTTCAACGGGCAGAGAATTCCAGAGATTCACCACCCTTTGAGTGAAGAAGTTCCTCCTCAACTCCGTTCTAAACCGCCCCCCCTTTATCTTAAGGCTGTGCCCCCTAGTCCTACTATCCTTTCTGAGCGGGAAGAGTCTCTCCACCTCTATCCTATCCATCCCATTCACATATATGTAAGGACATATTCAGCACAACTTTGAGGGCCGAAGGGCCTGTATTGTGCTGTTTCTATGACATGAACCCAAGATCCCAGTTGAGGCCATTCATGTGTGCTATCAGCTTCTGCTCAACGATTCTACGTTGTCATGTGTCGTGAAGGCCGCCTTGGAGAACGCTTATCCAAAGATCAGAGGCTGAATGCCTGTGACTGCTGAACTGCTCCCCCACAGGAAGAGAAAACTCCTGCCTGGTGATTGTTGAGTGGTGTCCATTCATCTGTTGTTGTAGCGTCTGCATGGTGTCCCCAGTGTACTATGCCTCGGGACATCCTTTCCTGCAGCGTATCAGGTAGACAAGATTGGCTGAGTTGCAACAGTTTGTACTGTGTACCTGGTGGATGGTGTTCTCACGTGAGATGATGGCATCCGTGTCGATGATCCAGCATGTCTTGCAGCGGTTGCTGTGGCAGGGTTGTATGGCATCGTGGTCACTGTTCTCCTGAAGGCTGGGTAATTTGCTGCGGACAATGGTCTGTTTGAGGTTGTGTGGTTGTTTGAAGGCAAGAAATGGGGATGTGGGGATGGCTTTGGCGAGATGTTCGTCTTCCTCGATCACATGTTGAAGGCTCCGGGGAAGATGTCATAGCTGCTCTGCTCTGGGGAAGTACTGGACGACAAAGTGTACTCTGTCCGCCATGTCCCGTGTTTTGTCTTCTGAGGAGGTCAGTGCAGTTTTTCGCTGTGGCGCGCTGGAACTGTCGATCGATGAGTCCAGCGCCATATCCTGTTCTTATGAGGGCATCTTCCAGTGTCTGTAGGTGTCTGTTGCGATCCTCCTCATCTGAACAGATCCTGTGTATACGGAGGACATGTCTGTAAGGAATGGCTTCTTTAAAGTGTTTAGGGTGGAAGCTGGAGAAGTGGAGCATTGTGAGTTTATCCATGGGTTTGCAGTACAGTGAAGTGCTGAGGTGACCGTCCTTGATGGAAATGCGTGCCCCCAGTCCAACACCGGCATCTCCACATCATGCCTCACAGTGCCAAGAACCCGGGTTGGATTCCTGGCTTGTGTCGCTGTCTATGTGGAGTTTGCACATTCTCCCCGTGTCAGCATGGGTTTCCTCTGGGTGCTCCAGTCTCCTCCCATATTCTGAGAGACATGCTGATTAGTGCACTGACCTGAACAGACGCCGGAGTTTGGCGACTGGGGGAATTTCACAGTAACTTCACTGCAGTGTTGACATCAGCCTTTCTTGTGACTAATAAATAAACTTTAAACTGTGGCTCTATTCGCTCTCCACAGATGCTAATGTTTCGAGTTTGGATGACCCTTGGTCAGAGCTAAGGGCAAAGAAAATCAGAAACATTTAAACCATAAGGGTGGACCAGGTGCTGTAATTGGATAAAGGGAAGGTAAATGAGGATGAAGAAAGCAGAGAAAGGTGCTAAAAATATCCATGAAGTGATCAGAATGTGTGAATAGCAGAACAGAGGTACAAATGGTTAAGGCAGTTGCCCTGAAAGGGGGCAGGTGTTTGTGTGTGGGGCAAAAGAGAGCAGGAATGGAGAAGTGCAAAAATGAATAAAGTATATTTTTGAAATTAAAAAAAGTGTTCTTTGCAGAGAAGATCTGGAGTGAGATGCAGTGGTATTTGTTGAGGTTCGTCCCGAGCAAGCTCGGTGACGCAGGACTCTGTGCTCTACGGGCTGTTTCCCAGACGCACACCAAGACAAAATATCAACTGCTGCTGGAGGGTCATCAACTCGGTGAAGGACGCACTTTGGTCTGCCTGAAACTTGCTGATTTTCCAGTTGAAAGATTTGTCCTTGACCGAGTGTTGCAGACTGGCACATTCCAAAGTCCAGGACTATGTGCTGAGGGACGCGCTCAACCTTGGGGCAGTCGTCGCAAAGGCACAATGAGGAAAGGCCATACTATAAAGCCTTTCAACCGAGGCAGACCAAGGGCCCGGCAACTGCAGAATACCCTCGGCCTGCGTAACTGTGTGCTAAACTGAAAAATAACAGCACACAGTAAAATCTGAGGCATGTATATAGTTTTAAGTAATGAAATGTATTGAATGTAATGTCATGTAAATAAGCATGGTATTGTAATGGAGAAATGATTCCTTTTTTGCACTTTGTAATTTTTGGATCTCTCGTTTTGCACTAGCTGATTTGAGAGTATTTTTTATGGATAAAGTATATTTTTGAAATAAAAAAAAAGAGAAAGAAGGATGATAAAAATGGATGAATGAGACAAGAAGAAGAAACAAAATGAAATAAAATAAATGGAAATGAGATGAAGGAGGAGGAAAGAGTTGATGTTCTTAAGTTGTTGAACTGTGTTCAGTGCAGAAGGCCCAATTGGAAGATGAAGTGCTGTTCCTGTAGTTTTTCAACTGAGGGCACAGCACCTTATCAGCCTTCTTTCTCACTTCCATTTTTCCACTTTTCCATTCCAGCTGTCCTTGCTGTCCACCCCGCCACCTTCCCCTCCCCTTTTTTGGGCACCTGAATTAACAATCTCTCCTCGTATTCTGTCACTGACACATTCTGATCACTTAATGGACACTTTTAGCACCACTCTAAGTCTTCTACATTCCCTTTGTCCAATTACAGCACACGCTCATTGTATAAGACCATAAAACATAGGAGCAGAATCAAGACACTCAGCCCATTGAGTCTGCTCTCCCATTCAAACCTGGCTGATATTTTTCTTATCCGCATTCTCCTGCCTTTTCTCCATAACCCCTAATCCCCTTATTAATCAAGAATCTATCTATCTCTGTCTTAAAGACACTCAATGACCTGGCCTCCACAGCCTTCTGCGGCAAAGAGTTCCACAGATTCACCACCCTCTGGTTGAAGAAATTCCTCCTCATCTCTGTTTTAAAGAATCATCCCTTTAGCCTGAGGTTGTGCCCTCTGATTCTAGTTTTTCCTAAACGTTGTAACACCCTCTCCATGTCCACTCTATCCATGCCTTGCAGTATCCTGTAAGTTTCAATAAGATTCTACCCCCCCCACCCCGCCATCCTTCTAAACTCCAACAAGTACAATCCCAGAGTCCTCAACTGTCCCTCATACAAAAGCTCTTCATTCCAGGGATCATTCTTGTGAACTTCCTCCGGACCCTTTCCAAAGCCGCACATCCTTCCTTAGATATGGGGCCCAAAGCTGCTCACAATACTCCAAATGGGGTCTGTCCAGAACCTTATACAGCCTCAGAAAGTTGTCCACTTTGGTAGGAATATTGGTAGGAAGGACTATTACTTACATGGCGAAAAACTGCAGCATGCGACGGTGCACAGGGACCTCAGGGTCCTTGTGCATGAGTCGCAAAAACCCAGCCTGCAGGTGCAGCAGGTGGTCAGGAAGGCAAATGGGATGCTGGCCTTCATAGCGAGGGGGATTGAATATAAAAGTAGGGAGGTCTTGCTGCAGCTGTATAAGGCACTGGTGAGGCCGCAGCTGGAGTACTGTGCACAGTTTTGGTCGCCGCACTTACGCAAGGATATTTTGGCCTTGGAGGGAGTGCAGAGGAGGTTTACTAGGCTGATACCGGAGTTGAGGGGGTTGAACTATGAGGAGAGGCTGAATAAACTAGGCTTGTACTCGTTAAAGTTTAGAAGAATGAGGGGAGATCTCATTGAGACATATAAGATGATGAATGGGATGGATAGGATAGAGGTGGAGAGGCTCTTCCTGCTCGGAAAGGACAGTAGGACCAGAGGGCACAGCCTCAAGATAAAGGGGGGGCGGTTTAGAACAGAGTTGAGGAGGAACTTCTTCACTCAAAGGGTGGTGAATCTCTGGAATTCTCTGCTCATTGAAGTGGTGGAGGCTGCCTCGCTAAATATTTTTAAGACGAGGGTTGATAGGTTTTTGATAGGCAAGGGGATTAAGGGTTATGGGGAGAGGGCAGGAATGTGGAACTGATCCACTTCAGATCAGCCATGATCTTATTGAATGGCGGGGCAGGCTCGAGGGGCTAGATGGCCTACTCCTGCTCCTATTTCTTATGTTCTTATGTTCTAGAAGTACATCCCTAGTCTTGTATTCTAGTCCTCTCAACATGAATGCTAACATTGCATTTGTCTTCCTAACTGCCGACCAAATCTGCACATTAACCTTAAGAGAATCTTGAACAATGATTCCCAAGTCCCTTTGTGTTTCTGATTTCCTAAGCATCTTCCCATTTAGAAAATAGTCTATGCCTCCATTCCTCCTTTCAAAGTGAATAACCTCACACTTTTCCACATTGTATTTCATCTGCCACTTCTTTGCCCACTCTCCTAACCTGTCCAAGTCCTTCTGCAGCCCCTCTGCTTCCTCAATACTACCTGTCCCTCTACATATCTTTGTATCATCTGCAAACTTAGCAACAGTACCTTCAGTTCCCTCCTCCAAATCGTTAATGTATATTGTGAAAAGTTGTGGTCCCAGCACTGAGCCCTGAGGCACACCATTAGTCACAGGCTGCCACCCTGAGAAACACCCCTTTATCCCCACTCTCTGCCTTCTGCCAGTCAGCCAATCCTCTATCCATGCCACGATCTTACCATCATGGGCATTTATTTAACAGCCTCCTATGTGGCACCTTGTCAAAGGTGCTCTGGAAACCTAAAAAAATCACGTCCACTGAATCATAGAATCCTACAGTGCAGAAAGAGGTCCTTCGGCCCATCGAGACTGCACCGAACACAATCCCACCCAGGCCCTACCCCCATATCCCTATATACATTATACCCACTAATCCCTCTAACCTACGCATCCCTAGACACTAAGGGGCAATTTCTTAGCATGGCCAATCAACCTAACCTGCACATCTTTGGACTGTGGAAGGAAACCAGAGCACCCGGAGGAAACCCACACAGACACGAGGAGAACATGCAAACTCCACACAGACAGTGACCCGAGCCGGGAATCGAACCCAGGACCCTGGAGCCGTGAAGCAGCAGTGCTAATCACTGTGCTACTGTGCCGCCCCACGGTAGCACAGTGGTAGCAAAGGAGAACCCACTGGTTCTCCTTTATCTAATTTCCTTGTTACCTCCTCAAAGAACTCTAACAGATTTGTCAGACATGACCTCCCCTTGATGAAGCTGTGCTTATTCAGTCCTATTTTATCATGCATTTCCAAATACTCTGTGATCTCATCTTTAATAATGGACTCTAAAATTTTGCCAATGACTGTCAAGTTAACTGGCCTATAATTTCCCATCGGCTGCCTCCCTCCCTTCTTAAACAGCAGCGTTACATTAGCTACTTTCCAATCCTCTGGGACCCTCCGTGCCTCCAGTGATTCCTGAAAGATCACTGCCAATGCTTCCACAATTTCCTTAGCTATTACTTTTAGAACACTGGGCTGTAGTCCATCTGATCCAGGTGATTTATCCACCTTCAGACCTTTCAGTTTCCCCAGAACCTTCTCTACAGTGCTGGTCTCTACACTCACTTGTGCCCCGACTCTCCTCGAGCTCTGGCATCCCACTGGTGTCTTCCACTGTGAAGACTGATGCAAAGTAACTATTCAGTTCCTCTGCCATTGCTTCGTTTCCTATTATTACTTCTCCAGCCTCATTTTCCAGTGATCCAATGGCTATTTTTGCCTCTCTTACCTTTCTTATGTTGAAACAAAAACAATTGCTATCTCTTTTATATTACTAGCTAGCTTACACTCATTTCATCTTCTCCCCCCTTATTGCTTTTTTTTAGTTTTGTCTGCTCACTTTTAAAGGCTTCTCACTAATCCTTACCACTTTGTCTACTTTTTCTTTTACTTTTATGCTATCGTTGACTTCCCTCATCAGCCATAGATGCCTCACCCTCCCCTTAGCATGTTTCCTCCTCGGGATGAATTTCTGTTGTGCTTCCCGAATAACCCCTGCCATTGCTGTTCCATTGTCTTCCCTGCTAAGCTCCCTTTCCAATCAATTCTGGCCAGCTCCTCCCTCATGTCTTTATTTATTTAATTGTAACACTGTTATATCTGATTCCAGCTTCTCCCTCTCAAACTGCAGGGTAAATTCTATCATATTGTGGTCACTGTTCCCTCAGAGATTCTATGCCTTCTGATCCCATATCTTGCTTTATTCCTACGTCATTATTATCAATTTTTCATTCCTTACTAATGATGCAACCCCACTCCCTTTGCCCATCTGCCTGTCCTTCCGATAGGACGCATATCCTTGGGTATTTAGATCCCAGCCCTGATCCCTTTGCAGTCACGTCTCTGTGATGCCCACAACATTGTACCTTCCAATTTCAAATATGCGCAACAAGCTCATTTACCTTGTTCTGTATATTGCGCGCATTTAGGTACAACACCCTCAGTCCTGCATCGACTACCTCTCTTCTCATAATTGTCACCTTTTTTTTGCTCAGCCTGAGGTTAGATTCCTGTCACCTTCTATACTCTCTTCTATAATGTGGTCTGGAAACTTGACTAACCTCTCCTGGGCCCTCAACTCATTTAACTTGCACTTCTACTCTCTCCTTTAACTTTGATTTTCTAATTCTCCATACAACTGAACCCTCCCCTCCATTATTTAGTTTAAAACCCTATCTACCCAGCCCAGTCTAAATCTTTTCTGATTTTCTTTGCTCTTAGCTCTGACGAAGGGCTGTCCAGACAATTGGCTCTATTCCTCTTCCACAGATGCTGTCAGACCTGTCGAGATTTTCCAGCATTTTCTATTTTTGTTTCAGATCCCAGCATCTGCAGTATTTTGTTGTTATCTCTGAATGATGACTTCATTTCCTTTGATTGTTACCACCACTGAGTTAAAGGCAGCATTTCACTTGCAATTACATATCAGAGCTGTCCATTATCTTTTAGCAATTTGCACACCTACACAAATCCCTTTCCTCTGCCACAGCTCCTTGTCTCTCACTTGGTTTTGTGAAGGGTAGGTCGTGCCTTACTAACCTTATTGAGTTTTTTGAGAAAGTGACCAAAGAGGTGGATGGGGGTAAGGCAGTTGACGTGGTATATATGGACTTTAGTAAGGCGTTTGATAAGGTTCACCATGGAAGGCTTCTGCAGAAAATGCAGATGTATGGGATTGGGGGTGATTTAGTTAATTGGATCAGGAATTGGCTAGCAGATAGGAGACAGAGGGTGGTGGTTGATGGAAAGTATTCGTCATGGAGTTCGGTTACAAGTGGTGTGCCTCAGGGATCTGTTTTGGGGCCACTGCTGTTTGTAATTTTTATAAATGATCTGGATGAGGGTATAGTTGGGTGGATCAGTAAATTTGCTGATGACACCAAAGTCGGAGGAGTGGTAGGTAGTGAAGAGGGGGTGTCATAGTTTACAGAGAGACTTGGACAAGTTGCAGAGCTGGGCCGAGAGGTGGCAGATGGCGTTTAATGCAGAAAAGTGTGAGGTAATTCACTTTGGCAGGAATAACAGTTGTGTAGAGTATAGGGCTAACAGTAGGACTCTGAATAGTGTTGATAAACAGAGGGATCTAGGTGTATGTGTACATAGATCCCTGAAAGTTGGGAATCAAGTAGATAAGGTAGTTAGGAAGGCATACGGTGTCTTGGCGTTTATTGGTAGGGGGATTGAATTTAGGAGCCGCAACGTCATGTTGCAACTGTACAAAACTCTGATGCGTCCGCACTTGGGAGTATTGTGTGCAGTTCTGGTCCCCACATTACAGGAAGGGTGTGGAGGCATTGGAGAGGGTGCAGAGGAGGTTTACCAGGATGTTGCCTGGTATGGAGGGAAGGCCCTATGAGGAGAGACTGAGGGATTTGAGGTTGTTTTCATTAGAAAGAAGGTGGCTAAGAGGGGACCTTATTGAAACATATAAGATGATTAGAGGTTTAGATAGGGTGGACAGTGATAACCTTTTTCCTCAGATGGAGAAAGCTAGCACGAGGGGGCATAGCTTTAAATTAAGGGGTGGTAGATATAGGACGGATGTCAGAGGTAGTGCTTTACCCAGAGGGTGGTGAGGGATTGGAATGCCCTGCCTGCTGCAGTTGTAGATGCGCCTAGTTTGGGGGCGTTTAAGAGATCAGTGGATAGGTTTATGGATGGAAAGGGATTGGTTTAGGTTAGAGGGTCATTGCTTTTTTAATTGGTCGGCGCAACATCGTGGGCCGAAGGGCCTATTCTGCGCTGTAATGTTCTATGTTCAGGAAATTTGTCAGATTTTTCACCCTTAAACCCAATGATCCATACTGAATTCCATTTAACACAGTTCTATGAAATCATTTAACTTGTCTAACTGAGGCGCAATGGTGGTTAACACTGCTGCCAGGAACCCAGGTTCGATTCCTGGCTTGGGTCACTGTCTGTGTGCAGTTTGCACATTCTCCCTGTGTCTGCATGGGTTTCCTCTCTCAGCCCAAAGATGTGTGGGTTAGGTGGATTATCATGCTAAATTACTCCTTAGTGTCAGGGGGACTAGCTAGGGTAAATGCATGGGGTTATGGGGATAGGTCCTGGGTGGGATCGTGGTCTGTGCGGGATCATGGTCTGTGCAGACTCAATGGGCCAAATGGCCTCCTTCTGCACGGGAGGGATTCTATGATTCTATGAACTGTGCAACATGCTACCCACATTTATTTACTCTGCCTCCTAATTTACTGTCATCAGCAAATTTGAAGTCAACATGAGACCATAATCTGGGTTGGGGAAATTAACGGGCATTGAATTAACAATTAGCAAGGGTTAAAAGCCCAGTAATCTCTAAGGTAGGGACATGTTCGGCACAACTTTGTGGGCTGAAGGGCCTGTATTGTGCTGTAGTTTTTCTATGCTTCTTTCTATGTTTCTAAAAGCCTATGTCCACTGTTAATCATTAGCCCCTAACTTTTAATGAATAATTAATATGCAAATACACCAAGTTCACAAAAACAATTGGAAAGCAAAGGGCAAGATGGCAAGATCTTGGTAATGTATGGCAAAGCTTTTGTCCATTAATTAGACACCCAATTAAAACCACATTGGAGGCCCACTGGTTACAGAATCAGGAGTCAGTTCCTTTCTTTGCACCACTTCCATTTTCAACACTGGAACTGCGGCGAGACACTCAGTTCCAAACGATCACATGCTTCTATTCTTGTTGCTAAACTGTGAATATTTAATAATAGAAACAAAAATCGATCACAGGATAAGATTGTAGGAGGAGCTATTTAAACTTTCTCTTGCTCCAGGATATCTAACATTCAGTAATAAATAGTATTTTATAAATAATCTCACTGTGGCTCAGTTGGTCGCACTCTTGCCTCTGGTTCACAGTGGGGCAGTGATATTGTCACTGGACTAGTAATCCAGGGACCCAGGTATTACTCTGGGGATCAGGGTTCGAACCCACCGCAGCAGATGGGGAAATTTGAATTTTAAAAACGAACCTGGTCTAATGATGATCAAAAAAACCATAGTTATAGAATCATAATAGAAACCTACAGTGCAGAAGGGAGCCATTCGGCCCATCGAGTCTGCACTGACCACAATCCCACCCAGGCCCTCTCCCCATAACCTCATGTATTTATCCTTCTAATCCCCTGACACTAAGGGGCAATTTAGCATGGACAATTCACCGCACATCTTTGGACTGAGAGAGGAAACCGGAGCACCCGGAAAAAAACCATGTAGACACGGGGAGAACATAGAAACTCCACACATACAGTCTCCCAAGGCTGGAATTGAACCTGGGTCCCTGGTTCTGCAAGGCAGCAGTGCTAACTACTGTGCCACCCCAGTCGTAAAAACTCACCTCGTTCACTAATGCCTTTTAGGGAAGGAAATCTGCCATTCTTATCTGGTCTGGCCTGCATGTGACTCCAGATCCATAGCCATATCCATTGGTTCTTAAATGGCCCAGCAAGCCACTCAGTTCAAGTGCAGTTCATGATGGGAAACAAAAGCTGGGCCAGCCAGCAATGCCTATACCCCATGGGGGTTGGTCAGCTCGTCGTCATTGTGTAAAGTGATGCCAACAGCACAATTTCAATTTCCGTATGTTATTCATAAACTTCCCACCTTCTCAACCTTGCCCCTCACCTAAGGTGTGGTCAACCCCAGGTTAAATCGCTACAGTCAGTTCTCCCCTCAGTCAACAGCAGAAAAACAGGTCAGGTTCTTACGTTGCTTTTTGCTGAGCAAATATTGGCTGCCATGTTTCTGACAGCCCAACACTTGATGGGCCGAAGGGCCTTTTCTACACTGTACAACTATGATTTTATTTGCTGTAAAATGCATTGAGATGTATTTATGTAGTGCTTTGCACAACCACTGGACAAGTGCTGCACTATAATTAGCCAGAAAATAATGAAATTAAAACAAAAAAATGCTTGGAAAAAAAAAACAGCAGGTCCGGTGGTGCCTGTGGAGAGTGTATTTGTCAAGCCAGCAGGATCTTCTGGTCCCGCAGAAGGGGCACCCCACTGCGGGTTTCCCGGCGACGGAGGAACATTCAACAGGGAACTCCGCTGACAATGGCAGGACTGGAAGATACTGCCACAGACCAATGGTGGGCCACCTTCAATGCCATGGATCGCTTGGAAATTCCCAAACACAGTTAATTTTTTGAATTCTTCAGAGCACAGCAGGGAAAGTAATAGCCATGCATTTTACTACAGAACTGAATGTGGCATATGAGTTTCAGTGCCAGTGTGATGCTAGGTTTGTAGGCCATACAATGGTGTACAGTTCTGGTCATTCTATTATAGAAAGGATATTATGAAACTAGAAAGAATGCAGAAAAGATTTACTAGAATGCTACCGGGGCTTGATGGATTGAGTTAAAAGGAGAGGCTGGATAGACTGGGACTTTTTTCTCTGGAGCGTAGGAGGCTGAATGGTGATCTTATAGAGGTCTATAAAATAATGAGGCGCACAGATCAGCTATATAGTCAATATCTTTTCCCAAAGATAGGAGAGTCTAAAACTGGAGGGCACAGGTTTAAGATGAGAGGGGAGAGATACAAAAATGTCCAGAGGTGCAATTTTTTCACATAGAGTGGTTGAGTGTCTGGAACAAGCTGCCAGAGATAGTAGTCGAGGCGGGTACAATTTTGTCTTTTAAAAAGCGTTTGGAGAGTTACATGGGTAAGATGGGTATAGAGGGATATGGGCCAAATGTGGGAAACTGGGATCAGCTTAGGAGTTTAAAAAATAGGGCATCATGGATAAGTTGGGTCGAAGGTCCTGTTTCCGTGCTGCAAACCTCTGTGACTCTATCCCAAGGCTGATGGCAAACTGTATCAAACAGCATATCTCTTCTGCTGTTTACAATGGGCAAGATACAGACCGTACCCAGTTTGTGCTTGCAAAACTCAAAACAGTGTCCAACAACAGCTGTGATTCCACAATTAGACAACATTTCCTAAATAAGTCTGAGATCACGTACCAATTGACTCAAGAACAGCTTGTTTCCTGCTGCCACCAGACTTTTGAATGGACTTACTTTGCATTAAGTTGATCTGTCCCTACATCCTTGCTGTGACTGTAACACTACATTCCTTCTCTATGAATGGTATGCTTTGTCTGTATAGCGCGCAAGAAATAATACTTCTCACTGTATGTTAATACATGTGACAATAATAAATCAAATCAAATATACTGACAAACAATTCAACCTGACTCACAGTGTGGCACATTTGCATGTACTGGGCCCTGATATTTGTAGCTAGAAAGGACAGATATAGATATTGAGCCTATTTCAGCTAAACAAAATAAGTGACAGCCATTCTTTGATTCATTTCCCAGAGCAATATCTTGACCAATCAGGGTCCAGCTGCTGGGTTTAAATTTCAAATAGTGTTTGACAGTTTTCTGCCAGTCACCATCAACTGGCAGGTACACCATGGTAACATCGCTACCAGAATCCATTTGCCAATCAGCATTCTCTTCTCATACAGTACAAATTGTTGTCTGCACCTTCTCGGGGTATTCTTGTGTACAAGACAACCAGCTTCAACATATCTCTTTTCAGCAATACTCAAGAGCTGCTAATGTTGCAAGTCTGACACCATGTGGCCTGTATCATTTCCGCAATCACTCAACAGTGGGCAAGGTTGTGTTAATCTCATCCCAACATTTTGTCAAACTATGTTGTACAGGATTACAACAAATGTACACCACAGAAACAGGCTATTTAATCCAATGGTTTACTGTAATCCTGTGCAACAGGTTTTGACAAAATGTTGAGGTAAGATTAACACAACCTTTAATGTTCTTCACAAGCCTCCTTCATCTCACCCCATCTACATTTCCTTCTATTGCTTCCTCCCACATGTGGATTAGGGGGATTAGCAGGGTAAATATGTGGGGTTATGGGGAAAGGGTCTGGGTGGGATTGACTCAATGGGCCAAATGGCCTCCTTTCTGCACTGTAGGGGTTCTATGATTCTATGTAGGGGTAGGTTCTTTACCCAGAGGGTGGTGAGGGATTGGAATGCCCTGCCTGCTGCAGTTGTAAATGCGCCTAGTTTGGGGGCGTTTAAGAGATCCGTGGATAGGTTTATGGACGAAAAGGGATTGGTTTAGGTTAGTGGGTCATTGTTTTGTAACTGGTCGGCGCAACATCGTGGGCCGAAGGGCCTGTTCTGCGCTGTAATGTTCTATGTTCTATGTATTTATTCATCAGGTGAGTGGAGAGTTGGGTTTCACAAACAGGGCACATATAAACACAGACTCAATTACAAGATAATGGTCGGAATGTGAGTCTTAACAGGTAATCAAATCTTTACAGATACAGACAATGTGAATGGAGAGAGGGTTAAAGAGGTGTGAATTGTCTCAAAGGACAGTTAGTGAGATTTTGCAAGCCCAGGCAAGTCCTGGGAGTTACAGATAGTGTGACATGAACCCAAGATACCGGTTGAGGCCGTCCTCATGTGCACAGAACTTGGCTATCAGTTTCTGTTCAGCATAACAGTAACAACAGGATATGACGCTCGACTCATCGACAGTTCTGACATGCCACAGCGAAAAATCGCACCAACCTCCTCAGAAGATAAACACGGGACACGGCCGACAGAGTATCCTTCGTCGTCCAGTACTTCCCCAGAGTGGAAAGGCTTGGCTATCAGTCTCTGCTCAGCGACTCTGTGCTATCGTGTGTCATGAAGGCCGCCTTGAAGAATGCTTACCGGAAGATCAGAGGCCGAATGCCCGTGATCGCTGAAGTGTTCCCCAACAGGAAGAGAACACTCCTGCCTGGCGATTGTCGAGCGGTGTCCATTCATTTGTTGTTGTAGCATCGGCATGGTCTTCCCAATGTACTATGCCTCGGGACATCCTTTCCTGCAGCGTGTCAGGAGGACAATGTTGGCCAAGTCACGAGACTATGTGCCGTGTACCTGGTGGATGGCGTTCTCACATGAACATAAGAACATAAGAAATAGGAGCAGGAGTAGGCCATCCAGCCCTTCGAGCCTGCCCCGCCATTCAATAAGATCATGGCTGATCTGTCGCTGCTCAGTTCCACTTTCCCGCCCTCTCCCCATAACCCTTAATCCCCTCTCCTATCAAAAACCCATCAACCCGCGTCTTAAAAATATTTAGCGAGGCAGCCTCCACCACTTCAACGGGCAGAGAATTCCAGAGATTCACCACCCTTTGAGTGAAGAAGTTCCTCCTCAACTCCGTTCTAAACCGCCCCCCTTTTATCTTGAGGCTGTGCCCCCTAGTCCTATTGTCTTTTTTGAGCGGGAAGAGTCTTTCCACCTCTATCCTATCCATCCCATTCATCATCTTATACGTCTCAATGAGATCTCCTCTCATTCTTCTAAACTCTAACGAGTACAAGCCCAGTTTATTCAGCCTCTCCTGATAGCTCAACCCCCTCAACTCCGGTATCAGCCTAGTAAACCTCCTCTGCACTCCCTCCAAGGCCAAAATATCTTTGCGCAGGTGCGGCGCCCAAAAATGCACACAGTACTCCAGTTGTGGCCTCACCAATGCCCTATACAGCTGCAGCAAGACCTCCCTACTTTTATATTCAATCCCCTTCGCTATGAAGGCCAGCATCCCATTCGCCTTCCTGACCACCTGCTGCACCTGCAAGCTGGGTTTTTGCGACTCATGCACAAGGACCCCGAGGTCCCTCTGCACCGTCGCCTGCTGCAGTTTTTCGCCTCGTAAGTAATAGTCCTTCCTACCATTTTTCCTACCAAAGTGGACCACCTCACACTTGCCAACATTAAATTCCATTTGCCATTTCCTGGCCCATTTGCCCAGCCTATCTAGATCCTTCTGCAGACTCTCCACACCTTCCGCACAATTTGCCGTTCCCCCAATCTTGGTGTCATCAGCAAATTTCGACACTCTACACTCGGTTCCCTCCTCCAGATCATCTATATAAATGGTAAAAAGCTGAGGCCCCAGCACCGACCCCTGGGGCACTCCACTAGTCACCATCCGCCAATCCGAATAGCACCCGTTGACCCCCACTCTCTGCCTCCTATTTGACAACCAATCCTCTATCCACGCTAACACCCTACCCCCAACTCCATGTCCCTCGACCTTCTGCAATAACCTCTTGTGAGGCACTTTGTCAAACGCTTTCTGAAAATCTAGAAAGACCACATCCACCGGCTCTCCTCTATCCACCGCCCTAGACACATCCTCATAGAACTCCAGTAAATTTGTCAGACACGACTTCCCTTTAATGAAACCGTGCTGCGTCTGCTCTATCAAGCAATTCCCTTCAAGATGCCTCGCAATTTCCTCCTTAATGACAGATTCTAACATTTTACCTACCACAGATGTTAAACTAACCGGCCTATAATTCCCCGCCTTTTGCCTGGCACCCTTCTTAAACAACGGCGTAACATTAGCCGTTTTCCAATCATCCGGCACTTCCCCGGAATCCAGCGACGTTTGGAAAATAACCACCAAGGCATCCACTATCACCTCCGCCATTTCTTTCAGAACCCTCGGATGCATTCCATCCGGTCCTGGGGACTTGTCCACAATCAGCCCCTCCAGTCTGTCGAGCACCGCCTTTCTAGTAACAGTAATGTCATTAAGACCCTCCAGTCCTACCACCTTTCTATCGCTAACACCCGGCAAATTATTCACGTCCTCCTCCGTGAAGACAGAAACAAAAAAGTTATTCAATACCTGAGCCATATCCCCATCCCCTACCACTAGGTCCCCTTTCTCATCCTCTAAAGGACCAACATTCACCCTAGCCAGCCTCTTCCTTTTTATATATTTATAAAAACTCTTGCTATCCTTTTTTATATTAAGCGCTAGCCCAGCTTCATAGTTTCTCCTACCCTTCCTTATCAACTTCTTTGTCAATCTTTGTTGACATTTAAACCTCTCCCAATCCTCTTCTCGCCCACTACTCTTAGCTACTCTAAATTCCTCCGCTTTTAGTTTAACACTTTCCTTCACCTCCTTTGTTATCCACGGCTTATTACCTCTCCTCCTACTATCCTTTTTGTCCATCGGAATAAATTTCCGTTGAGCACCAAGAAAGATCTCCTTAAAGATCCTCCACTGCTCCTTAACAGACCCTCCCTCCAACGCGCTCTCCCAGTCCACAATCGCCAAATCTTCTCTCATCCTACCGAGATGATGGCATCTGTGTCAATGGTCCAGCATGTCTTGCAGAGCTTGCTGGGGTTAGGTTGTGTGGTGTTGTGGTCACTGTTCTCCTGAAGGCTGGGTAGTTTGCTGTGGACAATAGTCTGTTTGAGGTTGTGCGGTTGTTTGAAGACAAGAAGTGGGGATGTGGGGATGGCCTTGGCGAGATGTTCATCTTCATCAATGACGTGTTGAAGGCTCTGAAGAAGATGACATAGCGTCTCCGCTCCAGGGAAGTACTGGATAGTGAAGGGTACTCTGTCCACCATGTCCCGTGTTTATCTTTTGAGGTCGTCGGTGCGGTTTTTCACGTGGCACATCGGAATTGTCGATGAGTCAAGCGCCACATCCTGTTCTTACGAGGGCAACTTTTGGTGTCCGGAGGTGCCTGCTGCAATCCTCCTCATCTGAGCAGATCCTGTTCACAGAGGGTTTGTCCGCAGGGGATGGCTTCTTTAATGTGTTTAGGGTGGAAGCTTCTTCACCAATCAGCTCCATCTTCTTAAAGACACAAGGCATACCCCAATATACATCTTAATCCTTGTACCTATTTACTTCAGATCGGCTCAGAAAGGATATAGCAGTAGGAAGGAAACTGGAGTTGAGGTCACAATCATATATTATTGAATAACTGGGGAGAGGGGGTGGTTTTGAATGTCTGTATGGTATGCTGCTGCCGTTTATAGCTCTAGCTTTTGTTTCACTACCTGTCCCATTTCCCTCTCTTTTTACCTTCTGTCTTTTCACTTCTCCTGCCCTCCACCACAGAAAGGGCCTTCCCTTTGACCTTTCCTCCCCCACCCACAGTTCCGATTTTGCTTCTACCTCAAACTTCTCCAAGTTTTGACGAAAGCTCACCAATCTGATGCATTAACCATTTCTGTCTCCACAGATAGTGCCTGTCCTAATGCTGGCATTGTGTTTCAACAGAATGTGGAGGGAGCTGGTCATATAGAATAAATAAGAAGCCAGTTAGCTCAGATGGTTGGACGGCTGGTTTGTGATGTGGAACAATGCTAACAGCGTGGGTTCAGTTCCTGTACCAGCTGAGGTTATCCATCAAGGCTCTGCCTTCTCAACCTTGCCCCTCATCTGAGGTGTGATTCTCAGGCTAAATCACCAGCAATCAGTGCTCTCTCTCTCACAAAAACGGGAAGAGCAGCTGATGGTCCTCTGGGAATTTGACGACTTCTATTTTCATTTGAGATAGGATAAAGATTGTATGGATGCTACAGATGGCAACTGCTGTGCAAACCAATTGGCCCACTTATCATAACTCTTTTTTGTATTCTGACCATGAGAAGATGTGTTTATTGAATTCAGAAGCCACAAATTTCAGTAACACTTTTAGGACTTTAAACATTAAGAAAAGAAAATAAAATTTAGATACACAAGATTAGAGTTACACAGTTAAAATGAGGTTTACAAAACATTCCCCCAAAAAGACTCTCAACTGGTCAGACACAAGTGAATCCCCTGTGGAAAACATTCCTTTATTACCACAAGGTAAACACTGCTTTTGTAGGAAGATTATATTACAGGGTTTCTCACTCTGCTGTGGAAATTCAAGAAACTTCAAAACAAGTCCCTGCTTTCTGAAAACAGACACCTCTCTGGATTGGTTGCTGCAGCTCTTTGCCCAGCACACAAGAGGCAGTCCAGGAAGTCTCACACAGCCACTCCATCTTCTCTCCCAGCATCTCTCCTTATTCTTTGCCTCTTTCACCTTTGACTCCACTGTACTTAGCCCTTCTTTGAAATTTAATTTTCCCAGAATATAAAAGTGTTCTCAGTACTGCCTCCAATTTCAGGGTCAAATAAAATGGAATAACCTTGCATTATTTATTTATGACCATTTCTAAGTTGCAAACCCTTTTACTCCACTTTGAAATTTAACATCTCAAAATCCAAACCTTCACTTATCTCCTAATGCAAATTTCTTCCTACTGCTTATTTATGGAAAATTAACTTGCCATCCTTGCTTCAAACACATGCCTTTAACATCTACATTCCTTTGATTTGATTTATAACCGTCAAATGTGTTAACATGTTTCTTGCACGCTATACAGACAAAGCATATCGCTCAGAGAGAAGGAAACAAGAATGTGCAGAATATAATGTTACAGTCAGAGAACGGTGCAGAGAAAGATCAATTTAATGCAAGGTAAATCCATTCAAAACTCTGACAGCAGTAGGTAAGAAACTGTTCTTGGAAAATGTACATTTGCAGATATCACATCAAAATCATACTGGGCCTTGGCTGTGCTGTGCCATGATTGGATAATGTACTGGTGCTTCCTATCAAGGCTCATAATTAAAGAATGATGATTTGGTTGAGATGCTTGTGGCACTGTTTTCCAAAGTGAGCAAATGCATCCTTTAAATGTCCTAAACTTCATACACTATCTGCCTTCAGTTTAACTAAATTTTCACACACAGCCACACAAGCTACTTAGAATCATAAAGTGCAGATGAGACCCTTCGGCCCATTCAATCCACACCAACACATCAGAAACACCTGAACTCCATCTAATCCCATTTACCAGCACTGGGCCCGTAGCCCTGAATGTTATAATGTACCAAGTGTTCATCCAGATACTTTTTAAAGGATGTGAGGACACTCACCTCCACCACTCTCACAGACAGTGCATTCCAGACTATCACCACCCTCTGGTAAAGATTTTTCCTCACATCCCCCCTAAACCTCCTGCCCTCACCTTGAACCAATGTCACCACCGCCCCCCCCCCGCCGACTGACACTTCAACTAAGTGAAACAACAGCTCCTTCGCCATTTTGTCCATGTCTCTCATAATCTTGTACACCTCAATCAAGTCATCCCTCAGTCTTCTCTGCTCCAACAAAAACAACCCAAGCCTACGCAACCTCTCTTCATAATGTAAATGTTCCATCCCAGACAGCATCCTGGTGAATGGAGTTTAACCCTGATAAGTGTGAGGTGATTCATTTCGGTAGGACAAACTTGAATGAGGATTACAGGGTCAAAGGCAGGGTTCTGGGGAGTGTGGAGGAACAGAGAGATCTTGGGGTTCATATCCACAGATCTTTGATGGTTGCCACTCAAGTGGATAGAACTGTGAAGGAGGCCTATAGTATGTTAGTGTTTATTAACGGGGGTTTGAGTTTAAGAGCTGTGGGGTTAACGCTGCAACTATACAGGACCTTGGAGAGACCACATTTGGAATATTGTGTGCAGTTCTGGTCACCTCATTATAAGAAAGACGTGGAAACATTGGAGAGAGTGCAGAGGAAATTTACCAGGATGCTGCCTGGTTTGGAGGGTAGGTCTTACGAGGAAAGATTGAGGGAACTAGTGCTTTTCTCTTTAGAGTGGAGCAGGGTGAGAGGTGACTTAACAGAGATTTATAACATGATGAGGGGGATAGATAGAGCGGACATTCAGAGACTATTTCCTCGGATGGAAGTAGCTGTTACTAGGGAGCATAACTATAAGGTTCATGGTCGGATACATAGGAGGGATGTCCGAGTTAAGTTCTTTACTCAGAAAATGGCTGGGGTATGGAATGGACTGCCTGCTGTGATAGTGGAGTCGGACACTTTGGGAACTTTCAAACGGTTATGGATAGGCACATGGAACACACCAGAATGATAGGGAGTGGGATAGCTTGATCTTGGGTTTGGACATAGCTCGGCACAACTCAGCTGTGCTGTTCTATGTTCCTCTACACCCCCTCCTGTGCAGTCACATTCTTCCTATAATGGGGTGATCAGAACTGCACACAGTACTCCAGCTGTGGCCTCACCAAAGTTCTATACAACTCCAACATGACTTCCCTGCTTTTGTAATCTATGCCTCGATTGATAAAGGCGAGTGCCCCATATGGCTTTTTCACCACTCTACTAACACACCCTTCCGCTACCAGAGATCTGTGGACAAACACGCCAAGGTCCCTTTGTTCCACAGAACTTCCTAGTGTCCTACCATTCATTGAGTACTTTCTTGTCAAATTACTCCTTCCAAAATGTATCATCTCACACTTTTCAGAGTTAAATTCTACTTCACAGAATGATGCAATAAACCCCAGAAATATTAAAAAGGATATTATCGCCCGTCACATTAGCTCCCTGTTTTTTGTTCTTTCATGGGATGTGGTTGTTACTGGATGGGCCGGCATTTGCTGCTCTTCCTTAAGTGCCCTTTAACTGGTGGCTTTCTAGGCCATTTCAGAGAGCAGTTAAGAGCCAACCATATTGCTGTGTGTCTGGGTTACACGTAGGCCAGACCAGGTAAGAATGGCAGATTTCCTTCTCTGAAGGGCACTAATGAACCAGATGAGTTTTTACAACAATCTATGATAGTTTCATGGTCACCATTTACCTTTCAATTCCAATTTTTTATTAATTAAATTCCACCAGCTGCTGTGGTGAGATTTGGACCTGTGCCCCAGAGCATTAATAATGCATGGAACAACTTTTCTCAGTCCGCAAGCATGATCCTGACCTTCCCGACACCTGACAACTCAACTCAGCATCATGCTCTCATGTTCACATTTCTGTACTTGGCCTGCTGCAATATTCCAGCGAAGCCCAACACAAACTGGAGGAACAACACCCCATTTTCTGATTAGGCAATTTGCAGTCTTCTAGGCTCATTATAGAGTTTAACTCCTCTAGATCAGGAACTGCGTCCTCTATTTTGACCTTTTATAAATCTGCTTTGCACCCTTCCCCCCTGCCCCATCCAATGCCCTCCCCCACAGACCATTCTGTAACTTCTTATCTTTTGCATTTGCAGAGCATTAACCCTTGTTCTGCTATTAAACATTCTGCTATCTTATCTTTATGCCTTTTTCTGGACCTTCAGTCTTTAACCATTAACACTCCCTTTGTCTTATGTCCATGACATCTTTGAGCAATCACTCCTCACACACACCTCATCACCGATCTCTTTTCGTACCACTTGCTCCATCCCTTCTTCAACAATATAAAATCCATCACATTTCCACTTCTCTTCAGTTCTTTGAACATAAGAACATAAGAAATAGGAGCAGGAGTAGGCCATCTAGCCCTTCGAGCCTGCCCCGCCATTCAATAAGATCATGGCTGATCTGTCGTGGCTCAGTTCCACATTCCCACCCTCTCCCCATAACCCTTAATCCCCTCTCTCATCAAAAACCCATCAACCCGCGTCTTAAAAATATTTAGCGAGGTAGTCTCCACCACTTCAACGGGCAGAGAATTCCAGAGATTCACCACCCTTTGAGTGAAGAAGTTCCTCCTCAACTCCATTCTAAACCGCCCCCCCTTTATCTTGAGGCTGTGCCCCCTAGTCCTACTATCCTTTCTGAGCGGGAAGAGTCTCTCCACCTCTATCTTATCCATCCCATTCATCATCTTATATGTCTCAATGAGATCTCCCCTCATTCTTCTAAACTCCAACGAGTACAAGCCTAGTTTATTCAGCCTCTCCTCATAGCTCAACCCCCTCAACTCCAGCATCAGCCTAGTAAACCTCCTCTGCACTCCCTCCAAGGCCAAAATATCCTTGTGTAAGTACGGCGCCCAAAACTGCACACAGTACTCCAGCTGCGGCCTCACCAATGCCCTATACAGCTGCAGCAAGACCTCCCTACTTTTATATTCAATCCCCCTTGCTATGAAGGCCAGCATCCCGTTCGCCTTCCTGACCACCTGCTGCACCTGCAAGCTGGGTTTTTGCGACTCATGCACAAGGACCCCGAGGTCCCTCTGCACCGTCGCCTGCTGCAGTTTTTCGCCACGTAAGTAATAATCCTTCCTACCATTATTCCCACCAAAGTGGACCACCTCGCACTTGCCAACATTAAATTCCATTTGCCATTTCCTGGCCCATTCGCCCATCCTTCTGCAGACTCTCCACACCCTCCACACAATTTGCCGTTCCGCCAATCTTGGTGTCATCAGCAAATTTCGACACCATACACTCAGTTCCCTCCTCCAGATATATAAATGGTAAATAGCTGAGGCCCCAGCACCGACCCCTGAGGCACTCCAGTAGTCACCATCCGCCAATCCGAATAGCACCCATTGACCCCCACTCTCTGCCTCCTATTTGACAACCAATCCTCTATCCACGCTAACACCCTACCCCCAACTCCATGTCCCCTGACCTTCTGCAATAACCTCCTGTGAGGTACCTTGTCAAACGCCTTCTGAAAATCCAGAAAGACCACATCCACTGGCTCTCCTCTATCCACCGCCCTAGACACATCCTCATAGAACTCCAGTAAATTTGTCAGACACGACTTCCCTTTAACAAAACCGTGCTGCGTCTGCTCTATCAAGCAATTCCTCTCAAGATGCCTCGCTATTTCCTCTTTGATGACGGATTCTAACATTTTACCTACAACAGACGTTAAACTAACCAGCCTATAATTCCCCGCCTTTTGCCTGGCACCCTTCTTAAACAACGGCGTAACATTAGCCGTTTTCCAATCTTCCGGCACTTCCCCGGAATCCAGCGACGTCTGGAAAATAACCACCAAGGCATCCACTATCACCTCCGCCATTTCTTTCAGAACCCTCGGATGCATTCCATCCGGTCCTGGCGACTTGTCCACAATCAGTCCCTCCAGTCTGTCGAGCACCTCCTCTCTAGTAACAGTAATGTCATTAAGACCCTCCAGTCCTACCACCTTTCCATCTCTAACACCCGGCAAATTATTCATGTCCTCCTCCGTGAAGACAGAAATTGATTTGATTTATTGTCACATGTATTAGTATACAGAGAAAAGTATTGTTTCTTGCGTGCTATACAGACAAAACATACCATTCATAGAGAAGGAAAGGAGAGGACGCAAAACGTAGTGTTACAGTCATAGCTAGGGTGTAGAGAAAGATCAACTTAATGCAAGGTAAGTCCATTCAAAAGTATGACAGCAGCAGGGAAGAAGCTGTTCTCGAGTCGGTTGGTATGTAACCTCAGACTTTTGTATCTTTTTCTGATGGAAAAAGGTGGAAGAGAGAACGTTCGGGGTGTGTGGGGTCCTTAATTATGCTGGCTACTTTACTGAGGCAGCGGGAAGTGTAGGCAGAGTCAACCCCCCCTAGACTGGCTAACTCTAAGGGTCAGGGACAAGAGGGGGCTACTGGGAAGAGGAAGGGGGGTGAGGAGCGGAGGCCTCAGCCTCTTAATCTGCATAACAGGTTTGAGGTTCTTGCTTCCAAGTTAGACGAGAACGAGGCAGGTGAGGTTGGTGAGCAAGCTGCACACGGTACAGTGCTGCAGCAGGACATAGGCAAAGAGAGAAGGAAAAGGAACGTAGTAGTGATTGGGGATAGTGGGGTGAAGGGTATTGACACTGTCCTTTGTCACAATGACAAAGTGCACAGAAGGGTGTGTTGTCTGCCTGGTGCTCGGGTCCGGGATGTCGCAGCTGGGCTTCAGAGGAACCTGGAGTGGGAGGGTGAGAATCCGGTCGTTGTGGTACATGTGGGTGCCGGCGACGTAAGCAAAATGCAGACTGAGGATCTGGGGAGGGAGTATGAAAAGCTTGGAATGGAATTAAAAAGTAGAACCGACAATGTGGTTATCTCTGGGCTACTGCCTGAACCATGTGCAGATGGGCGTAGGGTTGACAGGATTAAGGAAGTGAATGGGTGGCTCAGGGATTGGTGTGGGAGGAATGGGTTTGAATTTATGGGGCATTGGCACCAGTATTGGGGTAGGTGGGACCTGTTCGGGAGGGATGGGGTTGGTCTGAACCGTGCTGGGACCAGAGTGCTGGCGAATCGAGTAAAGAGGACTGTAGACAGGGCTTTAAACTAATTATGGGGGGGGAGGGTGTGAGGGTAGGTGACCTTACAAGGTCTAAAGTTAAGGAAAGTGTACATGTAAGGGAAGAGGCCGAGGATGTCCCAATAATAGAGGGAGTAGGGGGCGTGAGTATAGTTGGTGGCGTTGCGGCAAATAGGGTCCAGGCGAAGGCTGGGATGAAAGCACTTTATCTGAATGCACGAAGCATTCGGAATAAAGTGGATGAGCTGATGGCGCAGATCGACACAAATGGATACGATCTGGTGGCCATTACAGAGACGTGGCTGCAGGGTGACAGGGACTGGGAGCTGAATGTACAGGGCTATCAAGTGTTTAGGAAGGATAGACAGGAGGGAAAAGGGGGGGGCGTAGCTCTGCTGATTAAGGATAGCATCACGGTGGTAGCAAGGGATGATATTGGAGCCAAGGAGCAGAGGGTGGAATCGTTGTGGGTGGAGATTAGGAACAGCAAAGGGAGGAAGACGCTGGTGGGTGTCGTCTATAGGCCCCCGAATAATGATCTGGAGATGGGGCGGGCTGTTAACGCGCAAATAAGTGCGGCGTGCAGGAATGGGACGGCTGTAGTTATGGGGGATTTCAATCTGCATATTGATTGGTCGACCCATGTTGGACGTGGGGGGCTCGAGGAAGAGTTCTTGGAATGCTGCCGGGATAGTTTCCTCGAACAGTGTGTGTTGGAGCCGACGAGGGAGCAAGCTATCTTGGATCTGGTGCTATGTAATGAAGCGGGTAGAATTAGGGACCTTGTGGTGAAGGATCCTCTTGGGGAGAGTGATCATTGTATGGTGGAGTTTCTGGTGCAGGTGGAGGAGGAGAAAGTGGGTTCCCGGACACGCGTCCTTTGTTTGAATAGAGGGAAATACGGTAGGATGAGAGAAGAATTGGCGAATGTGGACTGGGAGAGCGCGTTGGAGGGAGGGTCTGTTAAGGAGCAGTGGAGGATCTTTAAGGAAATCTTTCTTGGTGCTCAACGGAAATTTATTCCGATGGTCAAAAAGGATAGTAAGAGGAGAGGTAATAAGCCGTGGATAACGAAGGAGGTGAAGGAAAGTGTTAAACTAAAAGCGGAGGAATTTAGAGTAGCTAAGAGTAGTGGGCGAGAAGAGGATTGGGAGAGGTTTAAATGTCAACAAAGATTGACAAAGAAGTTGATAAGGAAGGGTAGGAGAAACTATGAAGCTGGGCTAGCGCTTAATATAAAAAAGGATAGCAAGAGTTTTTATAAATATATAAAAAGGAAGAGGCTGGCTAGGGTGAATGTTGGTCCTTTAGAGGATGAGAAAGGGGACCTAGTGGTAGGGGATGGGGATATGGCTAAGGTATTGAATAACTTTTTTGTTTCTGTCTTCACGGAGGAGGACGTGAATAATTTGCCGGGTGTTAGCGATAGAAAGGTGGTAGGACTGGAGGGTCTTAATGACATTACTGTTACTAGAAAGGCAGTGCTCGACAGACTGGAGGGGCTGATTGTGGACAAGTCCCCAGGACCGGATGGAATGCATCCGAAGGTTCTGAAAGAAATGGCGGAGGTGATAGTGGATGCCTTGGTGGTTATTTTCCAAACGTCGCTGGATTCCGGGGAAGTGCCGGATGATTGGAAAACGGCTAATGTTACACCGTTGTTTAAGAAGGGTGCCAGGCAAAAGGCGGGGAATTATAGGCCGGTTAGTTTAACATCTGTGGTAGGTAAAATGTTAGAATCTGTCATTAAGGAGGAAATTGCGAGGCATCTTGAAGGGAATTGCTTGATAGAGCAGACGCAGCACGGTTTCATTAAAGGGAAGTCGTGTCTGACAAATTTACTGGAGTTCTATGAGGATGTGTCTAGGGCGGTGGATAGAGGAGAGCCGGTGGATGTGGTCTTTCTAGATTTTCAGAAAGCGTTTGACAAAGTGCCTCACAAGAGGTTATTGCAGAAGGTCGAGGGACATGGAGTTGGGGGTAGGGTGTTAGCGTGGATAGAAGATTGGTTGTCAAATAGGAGGCAGAGAGTGGGGGTCAACGGGTGCTATTCGGATTGGCGGATGGTGACTAGTGGAGTGCCCCAGGGGTCGGTGCTGGGACCTCAGCTTTTTACCATTTATATAGATGATCTGGAGGAGGGAACCGAGTGTAGAGTGTCGAAATTTGCTGATGACACCAAGATTGGGGGAACGGCAAATTGTGCGGAGGGTGTGGAGAGTCTGCAGAAGGATCTAGATAGGCTGGGCGAATGGGCCAGGAAATGGCAAATGGAATTTAATGTTGGCAAGTGTGAGGTGGTCCACTTTGGTAGGAAAAATGGTAGGAAGGACTATTACTTACGAGGCGAAAAACTGCAGCAGGCGACGGTGCAGAGGGACCTCGGGGTCCTTGTGCACGAGTCGCAAAAACCCAGCTTGCAGGTGCAGCAGGTGGTCAGGAAGGCGAATGGGATGCTGGCCTTCATAGCGAAGGGGATTGAATATAAAAGTAGGGAGGTCTTGCTGCAGCTGTATAGGGCATTGGTGAGGCCGCAACTGGAGTACTGTGTGCATTTTTGGGCACCGCACCTGCGCAAAGATATTTTGGCCTTGGAGGGAGTGCAGAGGAGGTTTACTAGGCTGATACCGGAGTTGAGGGGGTTGAGCTATGAGGAGAGGCTGAATAAACTGGGCTTGTACTCGTTAGAGTTTAGAAGAATGAGAGGAGATCTCATTGAGACGTATAAGATGATGAATGGGATGGATAGGATAGAGGTGGAAAGACTCTTCCCGCTCAAAAAAGACAATAGGACTAGGGGGCACAGCCTCAAGATAAAAGGGGGGCGGTTTAGAACGGAGTTGAGGAGGAACTTCTTCACTCAAAGGGTGGTGAATCTCTGGAATTCTCTGCCCGTTGAAGTGGTGGAGGCTGCCTCGCTAAATATTTTTAAGACGCGGGTTGATGGGTTTTTGATAGGAGAGGGGATTAAGGGTTATGGGGAGAGGGCGGGAAAGTGGAACTGAGCAGCGACAGATCAGCCATGATCTTATTGAATGGCGGGGCAGGCTCGAAGGGCTGGATGGCCTACTCCTGCTCCTATTTCTTATGTTCTTATGTTCAATGGATGGGAGGCCGGTTTGCCTGAGGAAGAGTCATATGGATTCAGAGTTAACTGGTTTTCCCCTCTCCACAGATGCTGCCAGACCTGCAGTGTTTTCTGTTTTTATTTCAGATTTCCAACATTTGCAGCATTTTGGTCTTATTCCCAGAGTATTATCCAGGGCACTGGATTACTAGTCCAGTGACATCACTACCGTCTCTCTCCACAACATCCCCCACCCACCTCCATAGAACTATTCTAACAACCTTAATCAAAAAGAAACCCATGGAATGCAATGAATCCTGTAAAGTTTAAGGTATACGACGTCCACTGAATCAATGTGTTTTCATCTCATTGTTATGCGAGGTGATGCATTTTGGTTGATTGAACTAGGGCAAGACTTACTCAGTTAACAGTAGGACGTTGGACAGAGTTACAGAGCAAACAGATCTAAGGGTACAGGATCATAGCTCCTTGGAAGTGGAGTCACAGGTGGACAGAGTGGTGAAGAAGGCATTCAGCATGCTTGATTTCATCAGTCAGAACACTGAATACAGGAGTTGGGATGTCTTGTTGAAGTTCTACAAGACATTGGTAAGGCCACACTTGGAATACTGTGTGCAGTTCTGGTCATCCTATTATAGAAATGATATTATTAAATTAGAGAGAGTGCAGAAAAGATTTACTACCAGGACTTGATCGTTTGAGTTATAAGGAGGATCGAATGGGATTTGTTTCCTCTGGAGCATAAAAGGCTTAGGGGTGATCTTATGGAGGTCTACAAAATAATGAGAGACATAGTTCAGCTAGATAGTCAATATCTTTTCGTAAAGGTAGGGGAGTCCAAAACTAGACGGCATAAGTTTAAGGTGAGAGGGGAGAGCTACAAAAGGGTCCAGAGGGGCAATATTTTCACACAGAGGGTGGTGAGTGTCTGGAACAAGCTGCCAGAGGTAGTAGTAGAGGCAGGTACAATTTTGTCTTTTAAAAAGCATTTAGACAGTTACATGGGTAAAATGGGTATAAAGGGATATGGACCAAATGTAGGCGATTGGGACTAGCTTAGTTGGACAAGTTGGGCCAAAGGGCCTGTTTCCATGCTGTAAACCTCTATGATTCTATCACCACTAATCTAAATGTGATATGTCAAGTAGTTGAGAGCTGTTTGACGAGATAAATGAAGTGCCTTCCAATTTCTATTTGATGTTCGTGTGCGTGCCATTAAATATCTGCCCTGTTTTTCTCTTACCTGAAAGAGATACAGCACTTGTCATCCAGCCCTTTAACCACCACGCCAGTAGCTCCCCCAGACCGAACAGCAAACACCTATGAGCGGCAAATGAAAAAAAAAGTTGTTTTTACAAAGAAAATCTGAGGTGGAGGGAGGGGTGCATGACATAACTGTGGGAAATGTGTTTTCATGAGCTCAGGCACTGCTCATCTTTTAATCCTTTTATTCATCCTGATACACAACCCATCATTATCTAATCCTGGAGGGTATACTCTGTGCTATGTTCCTAGAAGTTCAGGTGACAGGGTGCCAAGCAAACAAGGTCAAGGAGAATCCCAAGACTTGTATTTGGAGCAAGAGGGTAGCAAAAGAAAGAGTAGGCCCACTCAAGGGCAATGGAGGGAAGTTTTGCATGGAGCCGCAGGAATAGAGTGAAATCTTTAATGAGTATTTTGTACCTGTATTCATCAAGGAGAAGGACACGATGGATGTTGAGGTGTGTGAACGTTTTAGAGAACACATAAATTGCATTGAGGTAGACAAGTCCCTGGAGTCGGATGGGATCTATCCCAGATTACAGTGCGAGGCAAGGGAAGAATTAGCTGGGGTCTTAAAGACATCTTTACATCCTCTTGACCTCTGGTGAGGTTCCAGATGACTGGACAGTAGCCTATGTTGTTCCCTTGTTTAAGGAAGGAAGCAAGAATAATCCAAGAAATTCTAGGCTGGTCAGCCTGATGTCAGTGGTGGGGAAACTTTTGGAAAAGATACTGAGGGACAGGATATAGCACATTTGGAAGAAAATGGATTGGTTAGTGACAGGCAGCATGGTTTTGTAAGGGGAAGGTCATGTCTCACCAACTTGAGTATTTTGAAGAAATGACAAAGATAATTGATGAGGGAAGGACTGTGGATGTAATTTATATGGAGTTCAGTAAAGTGTTTGACAAGATCCCACATGGCAGACTAGTACAAAAACTCAAATCACATGGGACTTGGATGGGCTGGCTAAACGGACATAGAACCAGCTTGGTTATAGAAGACAGAGAGTAGCGGTGGAAGGGTGTTTTTCAGAATGGAGATCTGTAGCCAGTAATGTTCCACAGGGATCTGTTGTTTGTAGTATATATAAATGATCTGGAGGAAAATGTGGGAGGTCCAATTAGTAAGTTTGCGGATGACACGAAGATTGGTGGAGTTGCGGATAGTGCTGGGGAACATCAGAGGATACAATAAGATGTAGATAGATTGGAGACTGGGGCACAGATGGAGTTTAATCTGGACAAATGCAAGGTGATGCATTTTGGAGGACCAAATTTAGAACACAGAAAAACTATAGCACAAACAGGCCCTTCGGCCTACAAGTTGCGTTGAGCATGTTCCTACCTACTAGGCTTACCTATAATCCTCTATCTTACTAAGTCCTATGTACTCATCCAAAAGTCTCTTAAAAGACCCTATCGAATCTGCCTCCACCACCACTGCTGGTAGCCGATTCCACGCACCCACCACCCTGAGTGAAAAACTTACCCCTGACATCTCCTCTGTACCTACTTCCCAGCACCCGAAACCTGTGTCCTCTTGTGGCAACCATTTCAGTCCTGGGAAAAAGCCTCTGAAAATCCACTCGATCAATACCTCTCAACATCTTATACACCTCTATCAGATCACCTTCTCATCCTTTGTCTCTCCAAGCAGAAAAGACTGAGCTGTCTCAACCTATCCTCATAAGGCATGCTACCCAATCCAGGCAACATCCTTGTAAATCTCCTCTGCACCCTTTCTATGGCTTCCACATCCTTCCTATAATGAGGCGACCAGAACTGAGCACAGTACTCCAAGTGGGGTCTGACCTGGGTCTTATAAAGTTGCAGCATTATCTCCCAACTCCTAAACTCAATTCCTCGACTGATGAAGGCCAGTACACCATATGACCTCCTAACCACATCCTCTACCTGCGAGGCCAATTTGAGAGTCCTATGGGCCCGGACCCCAAGATCCTTCTGATCATCCACATTGCCAAGAGTCTTACCCTTAATATTATATTCCTTCATCCCATTTGACTTGCCAAAATGAACCACCACACATTTATCTGGGTTGAAGTCCATCTGCCACTTCTCCACTCAGTCATGCATCCTATCTATGTCTCATTGCAACTTCTGACATCCCTCCAAACTATCCACAACACCTCCAGCCTTTGTGTCATTGGCAAACTTACTTACTAACTCATCCCTCCACTTCCTCATCCAGGTCATTTATAAAAATCACAAAGAGCAAGGGTCCCAGAACAGATCCCTGGGACGCTCCACTGGTGATCAAGCTCCATGCAGAAAAAGACCCATCTACAACCACTCTTTGCCTTCTGGGGATAAGCTAGTTCTGGATCCACAAAGCAGTGTCCCCTTGGATCCCACGCCCCCTCGCTTTCTCAATAAGCCTTGCATAGGGAACCTTATCGAACACCTTGCTGAATCCATATAAACCACATCTACTGCTCTTCCTTCATCAATGTGTTTAGTCACATCTTCAAAAAACTCAACCAGGCTCATAAGGCACAATCTGCCTTTGACAAAGCTGTGCTGACTATTTTTGACCATACTATACCTCTTCACTCTTCAAATGTTCATAAATCCTGTCTCTTAGGATCTTCTCCATCAACTTACCAACCACTGAGGTTAGACTCACCGGTCGATAATCTCCTGGGCTATCTCTACTCCCTTTCTTGAACAGAGGGACCACTTCTGCAATCCAATTTAGATGTGAATTATACTATAATTAGGAATATACAGAGGGATCTGGGCATGCAGGTCCACCATTCCCTAAAAGTGGCAACACAGTTGGCCAAGGTGATTAAGAAGGCATACTCGCCTTCATCGGTCAGGGCAATGAATACAAGAGTTGGCCAATCATGTTACAGCTATATAAAACTTTGATTAGGCCACATTTGGAGTATTGCATGCAATTCTGGTCACCACGTTACCAGAAGGACATGGAAGCTTTGGAGAGAGTGCAAAGAAGGTTCACCAGGATGTTGCCTGGTCTCGAGGGCATTGGCAACGAGGAGAGGTTAACAAACTAGGATTGTTTTCACTGGAAAGACGGAGGCTGAGGGGAGACCTGATAGGGGTCGGCAAAATTGTAAGAGCCTTAGACAGGGTGGATAGTCAGAGGCTTTTTCCAAGGGTGGAAGTGTCAATTACAAGGTGGCACAGGTTCAAGGTGAGAGGGGGGAAGTTTAAGGGGTATGTGCGGGGAAAGTTTTTCATGCAGGATGTGGTGGGTGCCTGGAACGCGAGTGAATCTGAAACAAGTGTTTTATATATAAATAAGGGCAATTATGAAGGCACGTAGACAGAGATGTAATGGCAGACACAAAGGCGATATTTCAGAATAGATACACTCCAGTGAGAAAGAAAGACTCCGAGGGAAGGACGCACCACCTGCGGCTAACCATGTTTTGCTCATTCTTGTCACTCGTGGCACTGGCTAGGCTAGTATTTTCGGCCCATCTCCAATTGCCCTTCGGTAGGTGGTGGTGAGCTGCCTTCTTGAATCGTTGTAGTCTGTGTGGCATCGGTGCACCCACAGTGCTGGTATGGAGGGAGTTTCAAGATTTTGACCCAGTGACAGTGAAGGAATGATGACATATTTCCAATAGTATGAAGTCTCACAACACCAGGTTAAAATCCAACAGGTTTATTTATTATACCCCAGTCCAATGTGAGCATCTCCACATCATGATATATTTCCAAGTCAGAATGATGAGTGACTTGGAAAAGAACTTTCAACTGTTATTTGCTGCCCTTATACTTTGAGATGGTCGTGGTCATGAGTTTGAAACGTGCTGTCTGAGTTCCTGTGGTGCATCTTGTAGATGGGACGCACCGCTGCTACAGCATGTTGGTAGTGGAGGGAGTGAATGTTTGTTGTAGGGTGCCAATCAAGTAGGCTGCTTTGTCCTGAATGGTGTTCAGCTTCTTCAGTGCTGTTGGGGCTGCCCCCATCCAGACAAATGGACAGTATACCATCACAAATCTAATTTGTGCCTTGCAGATGGTGGAATGGCTTTGGGGAGTCAGGAGATATATTATTCATCACAGAACTCCTAGCTTCTGACATGCTCTTGTTGCCACGCCATTTTAATGACTTGCCCAGTTGAGTTTCCAGTCAATGGATTTTGATAGTAGGGGATTCAGTCAGGGATAAATAACTGAGGAAGTTAAAGGAAGCATAAAATTGAAAGACAAAGCATATAATACTGCAAAGAAAGCAAGCAAGCAGTTCAGGATTGAACAAAATATAAAGAACTGCTAAGAATGACCAAAAGATTAATGAATGGAGAGAGAAATTAGGACATAAGTGAAAGCTAGCTAAAAATATAAAAACACACAGTAAACACTTTTTGGCTTTGAGAAAGGAAAAGAAGAACATTGGCCTGGAGAGAGATGTGGAATTAACAATGGAAAATAAGGAAATGACACATGAATTAAACAGATATTTTGCATATCTCCACTGTACAGAATACAAATAACATCCCAAAAACAATTGTGAATCAGGAGATGAATGGAACAGAGGTACTAAAAACAAATATTCCTAGGGAAAGGAAACTGAAAAACTTACTAGAACTAAGAGCTGACAAGACCTCAAGACTGAATGAGGAGAAAAAAAGGTGGCAGAGAGTGGAGGCATTGGATTTGTTTTTCCAAAATTCTCTAGATTCTAAAAACATCCCAACAGATCAGAATATTGTGGAGGCGAATCCTCTATTCAACAAGAGGGAGACAAAAAGAAGGAAGCTACAGACTAACATCTGTTCAAACGAAATTGCTGGAATCTATTAGGGAGATTATAAGTGAGCGTTGGAGCTGAGGGAAGCGCCGCGCCGCCAGAGGGTCAGCGCCGAGGGAAGCGCCGCGCCGCCAGAGGGTCAGCGCCGAGGGAAGCGCCGCGCCGCCAGAGGGTCAGCGCCGCGCCGCGCCGCCAGAGGGTCAGCGCCGAGGGAAGCGCCGCGCTGCCAGAGGGTCAGCGCCGAGGGAAGCGCCGCGCCGCCAGAGGGTCAGCGCCGAGGGAAGCGCCGCGCCGCCAGAGGGTCAGCGCCGAGGGAAGCGCCGCGCCGCCAGAGGGTCAGCGCCGAGGGAAGCGCCGCGCCGCCAGAGGGTCAGCGCCGAGGGAAGCGCCGCGCCGCCAGAGGGTCAGCGCCGAGCCGCCAGAGGGTCAGCACCGAGGGAGTGCCGCACTGTCGGAGGGTCAGTACTGAGGGAGTGCCGCACTGTCGGAGGGTCAGTGCCGAGGGAGTGCCGCACTGTCGGAGGGTCAGTACTGAGTGCCGCACTGTCAGAGGGTCAGTGCCGAGGGAGTGCCGCACTGTCGGAGGGTCAGTGCCGAGGGAGTGCCGCACTGTCGGAGGGTCAGTGCCGAGGGAGTGCCGCACTGTCAGAGGGTCAGTGCTGAGGGAGTGCCGCACTGTCAGAGGGTCAGTGCTGAGGGAGTGCCGCACTGTCAGAGGGTCAGTGCTGAGGGAGTGCCGCACTGTCAGAGGGTCAGTGCTGAGGGAGTGCCGCACTGTCAGAGGGTCAGTGCTGAGGGAGTGCCGCACTGTCAGAGGGTCAGTGCTGAGGGAGTGCCGCACTGTCAGAGGGTCAGTACTGAGGGAGTGCCGCACTGTCAGAGGGTCAGTGCTGAGGGAGTGCCGCACTGTCAGAGGGTCAGCGCTGAGGGAGTGCCGCACTGTCAGAGGGTCAGCGCCGAGGGAGTGCCGCACTGTCGGAGATGCCGGGACTATCAGTTGTTGTTGGGGATCCTCTCTCGCGTTTTCCCCCCCCTCACCTGCTTATTGGCTTCATCGAAAAATACATTATTGACGGAGGAGACTTTCTCGAACTGCACGGGGCTATCGCACAGCTCCAGGTAATGTCCCTGTGGCAACGGCGCCGCCATCATCAGCATCACCTCAGCGGCCTTACCACCGGCTGTTTACATCCGGCTCCCCGCCGCACTGCGCACGCGCAGCCCCGCCGCCACAGCACTGCGCACGCACATTCCCACTGCCAATGCGCTGCGTCCCGCCGCCACAGCACAATCGCCAGCCGGCCGTAAGATTGCGCATGTGTCTTTCCGTCCGCCGCGGGAGCTCCGCCCATTGCTGAGGGCTGTCATAATGAGAGTTACAATTTCAGTGCATGGTTGCAACGTGTTTTCAAAAGTCATAATAGCCATTTTGGAGCAAATAAAGGCATAATTCGAGATCTAATTTTTAAAAAATTTTTCTACAGCTTTACAAACCCCAAGTTAGTCCCATTGTGCAGTGTACAAAAGTGCACCTCAAATTAAACTTTATTTTAAAGTTTATTTATTAGTCACAAGTAATGAAGTATGGCAATAATAATCTCTTCCTCCATACCAACAAATCAAAGGAGATTGTCATTGACTTCAGGAAGCATAAAGGAAAACATGCCTTTGGGCGGCACAGTAGCCCAGTCGTTAGCACTGCTGCTTCACAGCTCCAGGGTCCTGGGTTCGATTCCTGGCTCTAGTCACTGTCTGTGTGGAGCTTGCACATTCTCCTCGTGCCTGTGTGGGTTTCCTCTTGGTACTCTGGTTTCCTCCCACAGTCCAAAGGTGTGCAGGTTAGGTTGATTGGCTATGCTAAGAAATTGCCCCTTAGTGTCCAGGGATGTGTAGGTTAAAGAGATTAGTAGGTATAATTTGTAGGAATATAGGGGTAGGGTGTGAGTGGGATTGTGTTCGGTGCAGACTCGATGGGCCGAAGGGCCTCTTTCTGCACTGTAGGGTTCTATGTTCTGTGCCCCTATCGACATCGAGATACCGAAAGGACTGCAGATGACGAACCCACACAGGTCAACCTATAACACAGCCTACGCTGAGACTTTGCCATCGCACCTCTCTCACACTCCTCAACCATCTCATACACCAGCCGTATCATGGAAACCAAGATAGAATACATATTCTCAACTTGCGCTCAGGATACAGACCAGCTGTGAAACTCTGCCAAGCAGATGAGACAAAGAAACTACCTGCACACCAAGAACAGGAAACTTGAGAAACTCGGCATCACCACCAGCAACAACCAAGCTTCCCCCGGCATCACAGTAGGAAACAGTACCACCTCAGGGAAGTCTATTGTCAATTTGTCGGACTACACACTTCAACCAGATGAAATCGAAGTTCTCAGCCGAGGGCTCAATTTCTGCCCCACCACCAAAATGGACCCCATCAGTCTCGCAGCAGACACAGAGGAATTCATCAGGTGAATGAGGCTGCGGGAGTTCTTCCACAAACCCCAAGAGACCAACAGCAAATGCAATGCGACAGCCAATGAACTGGAACAGCTGACAGATCTACAGTGCAGCAACTCATGAGGAAAGAGTCCAATTGGATCAATCCGGATCATCGACATGGATGACATCATCTCACGTGAGAATACCATCCACCGGGTACACGATCCATACTCTTGCAACTCTGCCAATGTTGTCTACCTGATACGCTGCAGGAAAGGATGACCCGAAGCATGGTACATTGGGGAGACTATGCAGATGCTACGACAACGGATGAACGAACATCGCTCGATAATCTCCAGGCAAGACTGTTCCCTTCCTGTTGGCGAACATTTCAGTGGTCATGGGCATTCAGCCTCTGATCTTCGGGTAAGCCTTCTCCAAGGCGGCCTTCACAACACACGACAGCGCAGAGTCGCTGAGCAGAGACAGATAGTTCCGCACACAAGGACGGCCTCAACTGGGATCTGAGGTTCACGTCGCACTATCTGTAACCCCCATGACTTGCCTGAACTTGCAACATCTCACTTACTGTTCTGTCTGGAGACAATACACATCTCTTTAACCTATGCTAATGCTATCTCCACTCACACTGTCTGCATCTTTAAGACTTGAATAGCAGGTTAACTGCAAAAACGTGAAGTTCTAATCAGTATTCTGTAAACTGTGTGTGTCTTTATATGTCTTTTTCTATCAGAACCTTCCAGACACGTGACGAAGGAACAGCGTTTCCGAAAGCTTGTGGGTTTACTATCAAATAAACTGGTTTGACTTAAACCTGGTGTTGTGAGACTTCTTACTGTGTTTACCCCAGTCCAACACCAGCATCTCTACATCTTGTCAACATCAACAGGGACAAAGTAAAAATGCTTGAGTGCTTCAAGTTTTTAGGCATCCAGATCACCAACAACCTGTTCTGTTCCCTCCATGCTGACACTATAGTTAAGAAAGCCCCACCAACGCCTCTACTTTCTCAGAATACTAAGAAAATTTGCACGTCAGCTACAACTCTTATCAACTTTTACAGGTGTGCCATAGAAAACATTCTGATTGTATCACAGCTTGGTATGGGCTCCTGCTCTACCCAAGACCATAAGGAACTACAAAAGGTCATAAATGTAGCCCAATCCATCACGCAAACCAGCCTCCCATCCACTGACTCTGTCTACACTTCCTGCTGCCTCGGCAAAGCAGCCAGCATAATTAAGGACACCACACACTCCAGACATTTTCCCAAAGGTGAAAGGGATAAAGATACAAAAGTCTGAGGTCACACACCAACAGACTCAAGAACAGCTTGTTCCCTGCTGCTGTCAGACTTTTGAATGGATTTACTTTGACTGTAACACTACAGTTTCCTCATTTTCCTTCTCTCTGAACAGTATGTTTTATCTGCATAGTGTGCAAGAAACAATATTATGCTAATACATGTGACAATAATAAATCAAATCAAAAAGTTACTGTGAAATTCCCCTAGTTGCCACAGTCTGGTGCCTGTTCAGACCTATGCACCTAACAGCACATCTTTCAGAAATGTGGGAGGAACCAAGGGCACTCGGAAGAAATACATGCAGACACGGACAGAATGTGCAGACTCCACACAGTGATCCAAGCTGGGAATCAAACCCGGGTCTCTGGCATTGAAACAGCAGTGCTAACCACTGTGCCACCCCAATGTTACCAGGGTTCATGGAACAGTGAGGAGAGATTACATTGCTATTATTTTATTCACAGGAGGTAAGTGTCACAGTCTAAGCCAGCATTCATTTATTACCCATCCCTAATTGTCCTCAAGAAGGTAATGGTGGTGGCGGTGAGCTGCCTTCTTGAACTGCTGTTGCTCCATGTAGTGTAGGTACATCCACAGTGCTGTTAGGGAGATACAAAAACAAAATGCTGCAGCTGGAAATATGAAATAAAAACAAAAAGTGCTGGCAAAACTCAGCAAGTTACCAGTATCTGTGGACAGAAAGATAGTTAATGATTGAAGTCATTGACTAAACCTCAACAGCCATTGACTTGAAATGCTATTGTTTCTTTCCACAGATGCTGCCTGATTTTCCGGCTTTGCTTGTTTCTTTATGCAAGATATATGAATCAGCCTTACGTTACCTGGAGTATAGAAGGTCAACAATCAAAATGATTGAGGTCTTGGATGGAATTAAGATGGATAGAATTATTTTCTGCTGATGGGGCAGTGGTGGACAAAGAGCATTATCTTAAAATCAGAGGGAAGTAAAGAAAGACTTCACACAAAGGGTAGTAAAAGTGTGAAACATTCCTTCAGCAGCACTGCCCACACCAGGCTAGGCGTGGAGTGCCAACGGTCAATGCAGCATAGAATGATTAAATTGGGGAGGTACAAAAGATCAGAATTAGAGTAAAAATATCAGAGAGTTGTGGGTCTGGATAGATAGTGCAGAGATAGGGAAGGGCAAAACCGTAACGAAATACACAAACAACCATGAGAATCTTAACTGTAGGTCAGTGAACAGAGGGATAGTTGAACGAGACTTTGAGTTTAATTCTTGGGAAGCAGAGATACGCTCAATAAAAATTTATAAACAAAACGATGCGAGACTCATCAGTTTTGTAAAAGCTGTTCTAATGATACTATTTGAAGAAATGTTTTTGGGGACAACTCTTACAGGTCAGTATGAAGACTAAAAATCCTCCTATATTCTGATGGAATGAAGAGGTACAATACAATTCCTAATTTAGTCGCAATGTCACAAGCACAATAATATTTTTTCTAGACACCACACTTAAAAGATTCTGGATATGCTTTGCTTACGGAGCACATTGTTTTGTTAGATGCCATTGATAAACAAAATGAATATAGAGTTCCACTTGATCCCAAATACTTTTAATATCTTTAAGATTCATTGGTAATCTGCTGAGCAAATTAGTAATCTGTTGAATACAAACAGAATTTCATTATGTATTTTTTAAACAAAGTGTGTGATGAGTTAACAATTACCTCGCAACACCACATGTAAGGTCTGTCTAACTTTTAGAAAGTGAATTGAAAGCCATATTACTCCTGCTTCAGATTACATTCTACTGCCCTCAGCATTTGCAGAAATCTCAGTGGATCGGCTGGAGTGCAGATTTTGCACAGCCAGTAGCACCTTTCACAATTTTGTAAAATAATGTGGCAAATGTGTGCATTAATTTATTCTCATCCCATTTCTAAAATGTGCAACATTTGTGGTTACGTTCTGAATGTCAAAATATGGCTTTCACTGAAAAGGTGAGGTCAAGAGACGTTGTTTAGTTGTTTCGAAGCTTCACTAACACAAGAGAATGCAAAGCATGTCTCTGTCACAGGCACCAAGTTAACATGGATGGTGTAGATAGAGAAGCATTTTCAACATCACCACATCAGTCTAATTTCTGCAACAATTACCAATTACTGTATACAAACCTAATGATGATCTAATTTTAAATCAAATTAAATTGCACAATCGAATTTCCATCGTTGCGGAATCCCAGCTTGCAAAGGTCAGTCTGCAGAAACTATTTAAAAGTCATTCTCCTTTAATCTTGTGCTGGAATTTCAAATTCAGAAATCTTCCCACGTTTCCCAACCTGTTGGATGTGGTCTTCATTGATTTTTTCCAAAGCTTCAATCTAAGATTTGTTTTGAGAAAGGCAAATACGTTTTAAGAAAAGAGATATTAAAATTAATGCACCCATTAATCTGAATTTAAATTTCACACAAGCTGTTAGTTTTCTTAACCAAATATTTATCAATCTGGGGGAGGTGATGGCCTGGTGATATTATTGCGAGACTATTAATCCAGAAACTCAGCTAATGATCTGGGGACCCGGGTTCAAATCCCGCCATGGCAGATAATGGAATTTGAATTCAATAAAAAAATCTGGAATTAACAGTCCACCGATGACCATGAAACCACTGTTGATTGTCAGAAAAACCCATCTGGGTCAGTAATGTCCTTTGGGGAAGGAAATCTATCATCCATACCTGGTCTGGCCTACATGTGACTCCAGTGGCACAACTGTATGGTTGACTCTCGACTGACCTCTGAACATGGACAGCCAACGCTGGCCAGCCAGCTATGCCCATGTACCAACAAATAAATTTTTAAAAATTGATAAAAGCCAAACTTGTATCTTTTCTTAAAGCCAGAATCACTAAATCCGCTGAAGCAACTGGCACATTTTCACCCATCTATACACAAGGTAGAGAAATAAATACTCAGATTTTTATACCACAGCAAAACAAAAATTAGCCTCATCGCTGTCTCTTCAATTATGTTGGAGAAGTTAGGTGTTTTTTAAAGAGAAAAGAAGGTGAGAAGAGACCCGATAGAGAAATTCAAAATTACGAGGAGTGCCGGCAGTTGATATGAAGAAGTTGTTCCCACTCGTGAAAGAATCAAGAATAAGTAGGAAAGCGAGAACAAGGAGGCACAAATTATTAAAAATTGATAAAAGAAGCAATATGAGGAGTAAGACCTTTTATGCAGCGAATGTTTAAGGTCTGGAATGCACTGCCTGAGAGTATGGTGGAGACAGTTGCAATTGAGACATTCACAAGGGATCATGAATATTATCTGTAAAGGAAGAATGCGCAGGGTTATGGGGAGAAGGCGCAGGAAATGGACTAAATGAATTAATTGCTCATTTGGAGGGCTGGCGCAGCCACAATGGGCCACATCAAAGATTATTATGTAAAACTGAAGCTCATGATGTAGGGTAACATATTGGCATGAATTGTAGATTGACTAGCTAACGGGAAAAGAGGCATAAATGGCACTTTCTGTAGTTAGCAAGATGTGATGAGCTGCATAACATAGGGTCAGTGCTGGGGCTCCAACTTTTTACAATTTATATAAATAACTTGAAGATACAGAAGATATGGTTGCTAAATTTGTTGCCAACACAAAGATAGAAGGCAAATTAAATTGTTAAGAGGACATAAGGAGGAAAACTCTGGCAAATGGAGTTTAATGTGGGCAAATAAGAAAGTGTCTAATTTGGCATGAAGAATAAAGAAGAAGCTTATTATCTAAGTAATGAGGTGCAGAGGTATCTGGGTGTCTTTGTGCATGAATCACAAAAGGCTAGCATATAGGTACAACACTTTATTAGGAAAGCTAATTGAATGTCATAGTTTATTGTGGGGAGGAATTGATTACAAAAACAAAGAGGTTGTGCTTCAGTGATACAGAGCACTGGTAAGACCACATCTGGAGTATTGCGTACAGTACTGGCCTCCTTCCTTAAGGAAATATGTAAATGCATTGGAAGTAGTTCAGAGAAGATTTACTGGTCTAATACCAGGAATAGGCAGGTTGTCTTATGAGGAAAGGTTGGAGAGGTCCAGCTTGTATCCCTTGAAGTTTGGAAGAATAAGAGACGACTTGATCAAAACCTTAAAGATCCTGAGGGATATTGACAGGGTGGATATGGAGGGGATGTTTCCTCTTGTCCAATAATCTAGAACTAGGGGTCACTATTTAAAAATTAAGGCAGAGGTGAGGAGAAAGTTTTTCTCTTGAGGGTCATGAATCTCTGGAACTCTCTTCCTTAAAGGCAGTGGAAGCAGAGTCTTTGAATATTTTTAATGCAGAGCGAGATAGATTCCTGATGAGCAAGAGGTGAAAGGTTATCAAGGGCCGGCAGTAAAGTGGGGGTGAGTTACAATCAGACCAGCTATGATCTTATTGAATGGAGGAACAGGCTGGAGGGACTGAGTGGCACACTCATACTCCTAATCCATACATACGTAATATAAAGGGCCTCCTTCTACACTGTAATAATTCTGTGATTCGATGATATTTCCTGCTTTCAGCAATATCTTATTGGAAAATACTGTTTAATTGCTGGTTTATCCAGTGAAATGTTTACAAAGTGAGTCTTCAATAACAACTTGTCTACATAAACCTTCTTACACATAGTAACGCATCTCAAGATATTGAAAAAGTATACCTGAACAGCAAACTCTACTTCATTATCCCCTGGAACATCCAAACCAGAAACAGCATTGAAAAGCTCCCGTTCATTCATTGCGTCTGCTACTCCGGCCTTCTGGAAGAACTGCAATAAGGGAAGCAGCATGAAGGATCTCTCGGCAAGTAGATGACGTCAGAAAACAGGTAAGCAGATGTCATCAATTCTAAAAGCACTGATTTCAAAACAAGGAAGGTGTTTAGCTGCACTTTACTAGTTGTAATGTGTGAATTGTAGTCGCTGCTGTAATATGACAAATGTATCAGCCAATCTGGACAAGTTCTACTCTAGGAAGGGAAGAGGAATGTTCAGGTACGGATTCTCAATCCCTTCACCTACATTTCCAGAACAGCTGTTACACGATTCATCAGTGGCACTGCCCGGATCACAACACAATTGCAAAGCTCCTGACAGACTTTTATATAGTTGAGACATTACACTTATTGAATTTCTGTTCTGATGGGGAATTGAAATTTAAGGAGGGAGAACTGTTAGTGTCATTTTGAGGACAGAATGAATGTTTTTATAAGTCTTCATTCCCAATGTAATTGATTTACTGGCATCTGTTCAGGGATCTGAGCATGTGCGGTTTTGGTAAGCCTTTCAGTCTGCAAGAGGGTGTTCTGCAAGCAAGACCTGTTTTTCTAGTGCTCCTGTTTTCATAGTTATTACCAGTTTGTTATTTATTCATATAAAGATCATTATTTTAAACAACACATTTTTATTTATGGTCAAGTTACCACAACTGGCATCAATCCAACAATGTGGAAAATTGCCCAGGTATGTCCTGTATACAAAAAGCAAGTCAAATCCAACCCGGCCAATTACCACCCCATCAGTCTACTCCAGCAAAGTGTTGGAAAGGATTACTGATAGTGCTATTAAGCAACACTTACTCAGTACAGGTAAAGTTGCCATAGTCCCAGATGAATATAAGCTGCTTTCCCCTTTGAGGAGGAGAGCTGACAGGGAGTGATTTAACCTGAGGATCACTGTACTTCAGGAGAAGGACAAGGCCGAGAAGATGAGGCCTTCCTGAATAATGTCGGCCAGTATGGGAATTGAACCTGCGCTGTTGGTGTTACTGTACATCATGAACCAGCTTCTTTACCCAGAGAGTGGTCACAACTTACTACCACCAGAAGTGGTTGAGGTGAAAACATTTCAGGGCAAGTTAGATATTTCGACGAGGGAGAAAGGATTAGGGGGTGGTGAGATGGTTGAAGAGAACGAAGAAAGCTGAAGTGGTGCATTAAAACTGGCCTGGGATGTTGGCCAGTGTCACGGGTTGCAAATTGTACATCAGATTGCACTTATTTACTACTGCTGGCTGGATCTGTAACGGAGAAAAGGAAACAATACCTGAGAAACATTTTTACAGTCCCTGAAGAGAAATTTGAGCCCATGAGGGTGAGTAGGTTCCACAGACTGACTGACATCAATGAACCAAACCTGTACAGAAACAAAAAAAAGGAAAGGTTATAATCACCTCGACTGTGTGAAAAAGCCAACAGGACACATTCTTCTCCATCAGAATTCCGGGCTAATGAAAGAATTCTGCACATGATCCTTTAACACTGATGTTGCGGGAAGAGAATCACTTTAAATACAAGCCAAGATCCGCTAACATCTCAACTGCCAATCAGACTTATGACAAATCAAAACAAGTTTATAATTCGAGATGTCAGGGAGCACTTCTTTACACAAAGATGTGTGGAGATGGATAACTCTCAGCTCCCAAAGACTGTAGAACTGAAATTTTTAAAACTGTAACTTTGTTGAATACAGAATCAGCCTGGACATACCGTTGAAAGCTGATCTATAACGCCAACTAAATGGTGGCAGAACAGACCAGAAGGGCAGAGTGGCCTCCCTTCCTAACAGGACCTGAGTGAAAAGTTTTGTATTACAAAGAGGATGAGAATATAGGAGACATGGTTAGTAAGTTTGCAGATGACACCAAGATTGGTGGCATAGTGGACTGTGAAGAAGGTTATCTCCAATTGCAATTGGATCTTGATCAATTGGGCCAGTGGACTGACGAATGGCAGATGGAGTTTAATTTAGACAAATGCGAGGTGATGCATTTTAGTAGACTGAACCAGGACAGGACTTACTCAGTTAATGGTAGGGCATTGGGGAGAGTTACAGAACAAAGAGGTCTAGGGGTACATGTTCATAGCTCCTTGAAAGTGGAGTCACAGGTGGACAGAGGATGAAGGCGGCATTCGGCATGCTTGGTTTCATTGGTCAGAACACTGAATACAGGAGTTGGACTATTTGTTGAAGTTGTACAAGACATTGGTAAGACCACACTTGGAATACCATGTGCAATTCTGGTCACCCTATTATAGAAAGGATATTATTAAACTAGAAAGAGTGCAGATAAGATTTACTAGGACGCTACCAGGACTTGATGGATTGAGTTATAAGGAGATGCTGGATAGACTGGGACTTTTCTCTCTGCAGCGTAGGAGGCTGGGGGGTGATCTTATAGAGGTCTATAAAATAATGAGGGGCAACACGGTAAATACTCAAAATCTTTTCCCAAAGGTAGGGGAGTCTAAAACTAGAGGGCATAGGTTTAAGGTGAGAGGTAAGAGATACAAAAGTGTCCAGAGGCACAATTTCTTCACACAGAGGGTGGTGTCTGGAACAAGCTGCCAGAGGTAGTAGTAGAGGCAGATACAATTTCATCTTTTAAAAAGCATTTAGATAGTTACATGGGTATGGAGGGATATGGGCCAAATGTGGCAATTGGAATTATTTTAGGGGTTTTAAAAAAGGGATGACATGGACAAGTTGGGCCAAAGGGCCTGTTTCCATGCTGTAAACCTCTATAACTCTAAATTAAATCAATCTTGAGTCAGGAAAAAAAAATGCTGTATCTACTTACAGCCAGGGAACACCACCACCTGCAATAATAGAAGTATAATATAAAGGCAAAATACTGTGGATGGTGGAATCTGAAACAAAAACAGAAGATGCTGGAAAAGCTCAGCAGGTCTGACAGCATCTGTGGAGAGAGAATAGAGCCAACATTTCGAGCCTGAATAACTCTTTATCAAAGCCACCTGCAAGTTCCCTTCCAATCCATTCTCCATCCTGACTTGGAAATATATCACCATTCGTTCACTGTCACTGGATCAAGATCCTGGAACTCCCTCCCCAATGACAGTATCTACACCACATGGATGGCAGCAGTTCACCACCACCTTCTCAAGAGAAATTAGGAATAGGCAATAAATGCTGGCTTATCCGGTGATGTCTATCTCATAAAACAAAGAAAATTACAGCAAAGGAACAGACCCTTCGGCCCTCCAAGCTTGCACCAACCATGCTGCCTGTCTGAACTAAAACCCCCTACCCTTCTGGGGACCATATCCCTCCATTCCCATCCTATTCATGTATTTGTCCAGATGCCGCTTAAAAGTCACTATTGTATCTGCTTCCACTACCTCCCCCGGCAACGAGTTCCAGGCACTCACCACCCTCTGTGTAAAAAACTGTAAAAAATCCTGTGAAAAAAGGACATCCAGCTCAATTTCAATAACTTGTCTGATTTCCAGCTTTTGGTTCCTACTCCATCAGTAAAACTCTCACTTTTACACATGTAACAGTATTCTCCTTACCTTCCCCATATGCCACAGCATGTTGTACGCACTCAGGTCAGCATGAACAAGCTTACACTCTGTGTATAACTGCTGCATCATCTGCAATAGAAGACAGAGCATTAACAAACAGCACAAAGAAGCTTTTGCTGAGCAAATATCAATAAATCAAGAGAAAGCCATGAGGTCACATGATCAATGGAATGAAGATTATGAAAGACAAGGTAGACAAAGGTCCCTGGAGTGGCACAGTGGTTAGCACTGCTGCTTCACTGCGCCAGGGACCCAGGTTCAATTCAACCTCGGGTCATTGTCTATATGGAGCTTGCATGTTCTCCCCGTATCTACATGGGTTTCCTCCAGGGGCTCCACTTTCCTCCCACAGACCAAAGATGTGCAGGTTTGGCAGATTGGTCAATTTAGCATGGCCATCGGTGTCAGGGGGATTAGCAGGATGAGCATGTGGAGTTATGGGGATAGGGGCTGGGTGGGATTGTTGTCAGCGCAGGCTCGATGGGCCAAATGGCCTCCTTCTGCACTGTAGGGATTCTATTCACTTCTACAGTCGACAAGAGAAGATAGTGTGCGTGTCTGTATGTGGACATTCACCCGACACCCAGATACATCCACGAATACCATGCCCCCCCCCCCCACCGCCCCCCCCACCTCCCCTCACCCCATCTTTTACACACACAGGTGCATTCACATGCTGAAATTCACAAGACTTCATATATTTTCAATTCTGGTTCACACAGTTGCAGTACAGTTAGAAACAGCAGAAAATTCTCAGAACATTCTAAGTTGAGCGTGTTCAGAGACAGAACAACGTACATATAAAACCTGGTGGTAGGCCCGTTTCATATCTTCAGAGCTGAGTTTAACATCCTTTAATTTAGGAGCTGGAACTTGATCCTGGCCAATGAAGGACATCACCAGAATATGCTTCTTCAGCATAACCACCTCTGGACAGGGAATCCCAGCTTCCTGCATTCTGCAGATAAATAAATAGGCCATAACTCCGACACCAACAAAATACATTGATATGACACCTTTAACAGAGGAAATGTCCACACCAGCATTATCATACATCATTTGATACTGAATTACATGTCAGCTAACAACACCCAAATCAATACCTCCACTGTGTCTAAATTATCCAACAGTTTATCCAACATCCAGTACCAGGCAAGCAGAAGCTTCCTCCAATTAAATATTACACTGATGCCAAACTTTGTCTTTCGTTCCTGCTCTTGTGGAAGTTGAAAAGTTCAGATTGAAGTTTCATAGTTTGGAAGTTAAATTGTGCGGGAGTTAAAGTGTTCAGATTAAAAACTCCCGCCTCTCTGTACCATAGGGAAAAATGTTTATCAGCTTACTGACCTTCAAAAGGAGCCAGTCTCTGCTATTTCCCACAGGCCCCAGAACATTTCCCTTTCTCGGTCTTCACCAGAGGGTGAGCAAGACCAGATTTTTTCCATAACAGATACTAAAGGCAAGATATGAGGTTAAGCTATGCAAATGGTGTACATGGATTTTAGCAAAGCATTTGATAAGGTTCCCCATGGTAGGCTATTGCAGAAAATGCAGATGCATGGGATTGAGGGTGATTTAGCAGTTTGGATCAGGAATTGGCTAGCTGATAGAAGACAGAGGGTGGTGGTTGATGGGATATATTCAACCTGGAGTTCAGTTACTAGTGCTGTGCCTCAGGGATCTGTTTTGGGGCCACTGCTGTTTGTCATTTTCATAAATGACCTAGATGAGGGTGTAGAAGGATGGATTAGTAAATTTGCTGACGACACCAAAGTCGGAGGAGTTGTAAACAGTGAGGATGGATGTTACAGTTTGCAGAGGGGCATAGATAGGCTGCAGAGTTGGGCCAACAGGTGGCAAATGGAGTTTAAGGCGGAAAAGCATGAGGTGATTCACTTTGGTAAGAGTAACAGGAGTACAGAATATAGGGCTAATGGAAGGACTCTTGGTAGTGTCAACGAGCAGAGAGATCTCGGTGTACATGTGCATAGATCCCTGAAAGTTAGCACCCAGTTGATAAGGTTGTTAAGAAGGCATACAGTGTGTTAGCATTTATTGGTAGAGGGATTGAATTTTGGAGCCGTGAGGTCATGTTACAACTGTACAACTGTGCAAACACACTTGGGAGTATTGCGTACAGTTCTGGTCGCTGCATTATAAGAAGGATGTGGAGGCATTGGAAAGGGTGCAGAGGAGGTTTACCAGGATGTTGCCTGGTATGGTGGGAAGGTCTTATGAGGAAAGGCTGAGAGGCTTGAGGTTGTTTTCATTAGAGAGAAGAAGATTAAGAGGTGACCTAATTGAGGCATACAAGATGATCAGAGGGTTAGATAGGGTGGACAGTGAGAGCCTTTTTCCTCGGACGGTGACGGCTAACATGAGGGGACATAGCTTTAAATTAAGGGGTGGTAATTATAGGACGGATGTCAGAGGTAGGTTCTTTACTCAGAGGGTAGTAAGGGCGTGGAATGCCCTGCCTGCAGCAGTTGTGGACTCGCCAACTTTAAGGGCGTTCAAATGGTCAGTGGATAGGCATATGGATAACATTGGAATAGTTTAGGTTAGAGGGTCATTAGATTGGTTCCACTGGTCAGCGCAACATCAAGGGCCGAAGGGTCTGTACTATGCTGTAATGTTCTATGTTCTAAATGAAGGATTAGCAGAAGTCATTTTTTTAATCGAATGAGAAAGGGCGAAAGGCAAGGATTGAATTGGCAAATACGTATGTCAGTGAAAGATGCGAATAATGTCTTGTTCCTGATTTGCTGTAATAACTGCTGAGTTGTTTCTCTGTGAACTCAGAACAGCTCCAGTCAATCCGATTTGGCCATGGAGAATTCTCCTTGTGCACAAGTAATTGAAGACCTTGCATTGGATGCATGGTGTCCAGCGCTGTTTGTGTAAGGAGTCGACTAAGCGCCTTTAGATTGCTGTTATCCAAAAGAATTCTAACACTCTCAATTCTGTTCCTTATTACCCGAGGACAAACTCAGGCAATCTTGGTCTCTGAAAGATGCCCTTCGGTGATAAAGGAATTTGAAAAAAGGGCAGAGTTTCTTTATTCTTTCATGGGATGTGGATGTCACTGGCTAGGCCAGCATATCTGCCTTGATTGGTTCGCTTGGCCATTTCAGAGGGCAATCGAGAGTCAACCATGTTGCTGTGGTTCTGGAGTCACATGTAGGCCAGACTGGGTGAGGACTGCCTACTTCCTTCCTTAAAGGACATTAGTGAACATTAGATGAGGTTTTACAACAACCAATGATAGTTTCATGGCCACCATACTAAGAGTAGCTTTTAATTCCAGATTTATCAACTGAATTTGAATTCCACTAACTGCCATGATGGGATGTGAACCCACAGACACCACACCAAATAATTGCTTTATAACAGTCTTCACAAACCAGTAAGAGCTTATCAAATCAGATACCACAAATGTTTTAAAAAATCATAGCAAGGACAGGTACAGAAAAATAACAAAATATTTAACAGAACGCTGGCCTTCATCTGGTATTTAAAGCGCTCCCACCTTGGCTAGGGCAACACCAGTCAGTCCCCTAAGGTATCTGTAGGTGCAGCAACTGATGCATCTCACAAACTGTAGCAATCACGTCTATGTGACTGTAATTTCTCCTGTATCAAAATGCCAGAATTAAACATGTTCACTAAGTATGAACTACCATGGGACGGAATGAAAGTATGTCAGTTAGGCCAGTTTTTCAGTTTGAAACGAAGAGTTATTACCTGGTCAAGTTGTGCAGCTCCTTCTCTGCCCACATGCGAATGATTTTGCGAGGATTCAAATGGCCAAAGCGGTCTTTGAATCTATAATCATCCTTGATGTACTTATCACGGTGTTTGAACTCATTGAGTGTCGTCTTAAAAACTTTGATGGCACATTCTGCAGGAACGATTTTGTTATCCATGCTTCAAAGAGAGAGAAAAACCACAATGAAATATTAATTATTTTTGAGACGCATGTTATAGCGGTTGGTCATGCTTGTGATGGAAAGAATCATCTTTGTAACAAGTAATTTGAGTATTGCTGAAAAAAAGATATACTATCAAAGCTTTTCATCTTCCACTCATCAGGTCTGCTAGCAATAAATTACCAACCTGTAATAGGGAACAACAATTTATACTTCATGAGAAGAGAATGCTGATTAGAGTCTATCTGCCAACCAATCAGTGGAGGTTTGCCTTGGAGCATGGAACAGTTGACCATCCAGCTTTGTTTAAGCTCATATCCGCTAGGTCAACTCTGGTAAGTGAATGCCTGGGAAATGAAGCAGGGAATGGCTGACCCCGAGTTTTTATTTAGATTAAAAAATGTACAATGTTCCTTCTCTCTACAAAGGACGGGGCCCTGCATGTGAATGTGTGTCTGGCTTCAAACATGTCAGTCGTGCCATGAGCCTGACTGACAATTTTAAACTGGGTCTTTCAATTCAATAGGATTACACACCACACACATCACACAAAAAGGCCATTTAGCCCAAGTAGACTATGCCAATGTTCATGTCCCACACAAACTTCCTCCCTCGCTATTTTAATCCACCCCATCACCATATCCATCCATTCCTTTGTTTCTCATGTGTTTATCCAACTTCCCCTTAATTCCATTCCTGCTATTACTCTGTGGTAGCAAGTTTCACATTCTAGGGAAAGGAGTTTCTCCAGGAGTCTCCCAGTGGATTTATTACTGACAATTCTATATTTATGGCCTCTGGTTTTACACTCCTCCATTAAAATAGAAATACCATCCCTATGTCAACCCTAATGAATATCTTCATCATTCTGAAGATCCCAATCAGGTCACTCTGCCATCCTCTCTTTGCTAATTGATGGAATTTCAGTGGAGAAGCCAGGGGATGGCTTATTTTTAAATCATAAGTCCATTAACATAGGAGCAGAAGCAGGCCATTTAGCCCATCAAGTCTGCTCCACGATTCAATGAGATCATGACTCATCTGAAAAGGTAATCCTCATCTCCAATTTCTCACCTTATCCCCATAACCCTCAATTCCCTTATTGATTAAAAATCTGTCTCTCTCAGCCTTGAACATACTTAACAACCCAGCCTCTACAGCCCTCTATGGTCAAGAATTCACAGATTCACTACTCTCAGAGAAGAAATTCCTCATCTCTTTCTTAAACAGGCAACCCCTTACTCTGAGATTATGTCCTCTGGTCCCAGGCTCTCCCCCAAGGGGAAATATCCTCTCAGTATCTACCCTGTCAAGCCCCTTAAGGATCCTATATGCCTTAATAAGGTCACATCTCATTCTTCTAAATTCCAATATTTACAGGCCCAAACTACTCAACCTCTTCTCATAAGAAAATCCCGCCATACTCAGGATCATTGAACTCTCTGGACTGCCTCCAATGCTGATTTAGATAACGGGACTCAAACTGTTCACAGTGGTTTAACTCGTGCCTTGTACAGTTTTAGCAAGAATTCCCTAGTTTTATACTCCATTCCCTTTGAAATAAAAGGCCAACATTCCATTTGTCTTCCCTATTCCCTGCTGAACTTACATGCTAGCTTTTGTGATTTGTGCACGAGGACTTCATATCCCTTTTCAGCTTTCATTTAAATAATATTCAGCTCCTTTATTCTTCTTACCAAAGGGCTGAGCTTCACATTTTCCTGCGTTATATCCCATCTGCTAAATTTTTGCCCACTCACTTAATCTGTCTCTATCCCTCGATAGCCTCTGTCACCCTCACCACGTGCTTTCCCACCTATTTTTGTGTCATCAGCAAACTTCACAGGAGTACATTCACTTCCCTCAGTCAAGTCATTAACATAAAATATGTACCTTCCTCCATTCGCATGGAAGATCACAGACTCTTTGCCTGTGCTGACACAGCCATTGACGCTTTCCAATATCCCAGCATTCACCATTTTGTACAGCAACAAACGGGTTTTCGGGTCAACAGCTTGGTCCTGAGAAGGGAGAAAAACATCACAGGAATTTAGATAGCAAACTATCTGCCAATTGTCCTCAGTGCAAACTGAAAGCACCTCATCAGAAAACAGTCCAGATTCAAACACATTGCTTTAAATTCTTCCAAACAGACAATGCCAGTGAAAGGCAGCCATGCTGCATTGAAAAGGACAAATGCTGTGAATTCTCTCAAAACAGTACAAAACAATTGCTGCTGCTTCAATAAGGAAAAGGGGAATTCAATCATCTCTGTAAGGTAAAGACTGGCTGAATATTGAAGGTTTTTTTTCCCACAATGAATTATTAACCAGCAGCTGCTCAAAGTCAACTGAGAGAGTTAATCGTTTCAACACTGAACCACATTTGGGCTGAAGGACATCCACATTTCCATCATATTCAAACTGGCTCTTTTTTTCATTTTGATAGCTTATTATTTACTGTTTCCAGAGGGAAAAGGGTGGTTGACTGCAGGACAAAGACGTCAGATAACTGACTAAAGAACCATAGCAGATGAGAACCTTTCCTCCAGCAAGATGTGATGGTCTAAAACACATTGCCTGAAAGGGCAGCAGAAGCAAATTTAATATTAACTTTCAAAAGAAATTAGATAAATACTTGAAGAGGGAAGTTTTCAGGGTGGAAGGAAAAGAGTTATGGGAATAGGGCGAATTAGATAGCTGTTCCCTTGAACCAGCAGTTATGATGGGCTGAATGATCTCCTTCTGTACTGTGTCATTCTATGCTAGACACCATTGGGCGGCACGGTGGCACAGTGGTTAGCACTGCTGCCTGACAGCGCCAAGTACCCAGGTTCGATTCCACTGGGATCACTACGTGTGGAGTTTGCACATTCTCCCCGTGTGTGTATTGGTTTACCACGGGTGCTCCGGCTTCCTCAGTCCAAAGATGTGCGGGTTAGGTTGATTGGCCAGGCTAAATTGCCCTCAGTGTCAGGGGTACTAGCTAGGGTAAATGCATGGGGTTATGGGCTTAGGACCTGGGTGGGGTTATGGTTGGTGCACACGATGTGCTGAATGACCTCCTTCTGCACTGTAGGGATTCGATGATTCTATTCTGTGACCAGGCATATTTAACAAATGTTAACAAAGTGAGACATACAGAAGTAGAATGTTCTTTCTTTTCATGGATCCTGGTACTGCGGCGCTGTTCAGAGTATGAGTGCTGCTTTAACGCATTGAAAACACGATTAGGTAATTTCAAATCCATCCTGATTCCATCACCAACTTGGAATTCTGGAGCAAACTAGAAAGAAAAATAAATTTGAGATCATTAAACATTTCTTATTCATTTATGGATTGTCCCAGACAAGGTCAACTTTGACTGCCATCCTTAATTTCCCTGTAGCTTACCCTGCTGTGCCTAGGTCAGGTTTTCAGCACACTAAGTGAGTCTTACAATTTAGGAAATAGAATTTCCCCTTTTTAAAGGATAAGCAAGTGGTTAACAGCATATTTAACATTATTTTTCACACTACATGCTATGTATTCATTAATATCCATTGTGAAAAGGTAGAAAAGGTGAAAGGGAGCTCAGCAAGTAAAAACAACATCTCTCCTACCCCACCCGGAATATAAATCTGTGATGGCAATAGACTGGAGAGAAATGCTTACATTTTCCATTCGAGCTGTGTTCCTTCTGCCACAGGTCACTTCATCATGCTTGGTGGTGATCTCTCTGCCCTTTCCTACAAATCCACGCTTTGCATTTGCTGCAGGTTTATCTGCAGCACAAAAAAACTCCTCTGTTGGAAAGATTATTTCAGAAACTAAAGATAGATTAGCTAATGGCATCAAGGGATAGGGGGATGGCGTAGTGGCACAGTGGTTAGCACTGCTGCCTCACAGCGCCAGGGATCCGGGTTTGATTCTGGCTTGGGTCACTGTCGTGTGTAATTCTGCACGTTCTCCACGTGTCTGCATGGATTTCCTCTGGGTGCTCCTGTTTCCTCCCACAATCTGAAAGACGTGTTGGTTAGGGTGCATCAGCCGTGCTAAATTCTCCCTCAGTGTACCCGAACAGGCACCGGAGTATGGCGACTAAGGGATTTTCACAGTAACTTCAAACGCAGTGTTAATGTAAACCTACTTGTGACACTAATAAACTAACTTTAAAAAGTTTAAATAGTTCAGGAAGATGGCATTGGGGTAAAAGATCCATCGTGATCTTATTGAATGGCAAGTGGAACAGGCTCAAGGCTGAATGTCACTGCTCCTAAGATCAGGAAGACTGTGCACAAAAACTCAGATTCCAGTTATGAGAAAAGAATGGAAAAATTAAAGCTCTTTTCATTACAACAAAGGAGGTTAAAAAACTAAGTGAGAAGCTCAAAATATGTGAAGAGCTTGAAAGTAAGCGGTGGTGGGAGAACAAAATTATATTTTTCTAATTTTATAAGCACATAGATGTTAGGAAATTAAATGCCCACCAGAAATTTTTATGTGAAAATAAAATAGATTTGCACTTGCATTGCAATTCTCCTGACTACTGGATACCTCAATGCACTCAATAACTAATGACGTGTGGTTCCTGTTATAGGAAATGGCAGCAATTTACACACAGTAAACACCTGCTGGGATCTGAATTCCTGTTCCCAGGACACTAATTCAGGAACTTTAGTTTGATAGAGGAGTCTAAAACTAGACAGCATAGGTTTAAAGTGAGAGGGGAGAGATACAAAAGAGTCCAGAAGGGCAATTAGAGGGAGACATAATTTTGACTTTTAAGAAGCCTTTAAACAGTTAGATGGGTATAGAGGGGTATGGGCCAAATGCAGGCAATTGGGACTAGCTTAGTCGTTTAAAAAAAAAGGTGGCATGAACAAATTTGAGCTGAAGGGCCTGTTTCCATTGTGTAAACCTCTATGACTCTACTGACACCACTGTGCCGCCCAGTCTGTGCACTGCAATGGGTCACATCTTTGCTGAACTTAATTGAGAGACAAATATTGGTCAGAACACCAGGAAGAACTCTCCATGCTCTTCTCCAAAATAGTACCGTGGAATCTAGTCCCCCTGACATTAGGGTCGATTTAGCACAGCCAATCAACCTAACCCGGATATCTTTGGACTGCGGGAGCAACCAGAGGAAACCCACAAAGACATGGGGAGAACATGCAGACTCTGCACAGGCAGTGACCCAAGCTGGGAATCGAACCCAGGTCCCTGGTGCTGTGAGGCAGCAGTGCTAACCATTGTGCTGCTGTGCCACCCCATTTTTGTGGGACCAAAGACTGCACTGGTCCAGACTGGGTAAGAACACAAAGTTTCCTTCTCTAAAAGGTTAAAGAACTAATTGGGTTTTTACAATATCCACAGTTGCTTTTACTATAAAGATAAACACTGAGCTCAAAACTCAAAGTTTCAGAGTGGGATTTGATCCCACCTCCTCCAGAATGTTAGTTCCAATTTTTGTGATGGCACAAATTATTTAATTTAGTGAGGTAAAATATTGTAATCCTGTTTCTTCTTGAGAAGCACGCAAAGTCAAACAATTGTGATTTCCGAAATACACAAAGGAAATTGCAAGGATTTCTCACGATCATTTTCACTTGATGCACAAAGAGTACAAATCAGGATTAAATATATTTGTAGACATCAGGCAAGCTCAATTGCATTAAGTGAGACATTACCAGGACCGTAGGGATCATGCCTTGTATCCTGCCAATCGACTTCATCATCTGAGCTTTCACTGTCTTCAAAGGGATGTACCATTCGAAAATTTTCAAAGGAAATGGAAACTGAGGAGAGAGAGCAATAATACATTGTATATTTTATATTGTGCACATTTTTAACTTTTTCCATTGCCTGCACTATCTCGATTGCTCGTTTGAAATTTATATCGACCAGTGAAAGTAATATCCATTGAATTGCCTCGTTTTTCACACTGCAAACTAATCTATCCCGTAACATATCATTGAAGGTGGCTCCAAAATCAAAACATCGTGATATCTGTTTCAATTCAGTGACATACATCACGATCATTTTGCCTGGTGCTCGCGCCTTGAATTAAATTTGAAAATCTGGAGCATTACTAATGATTTAGGCTGGAAATATGTAATTCCATGAATTCACTGAATAATTTGGAGTCAGGCACATTTGAGATTACATGGGTTTCTCACACACTCCAGAGAATTGCCTTGCATTTCACCCCCTTGCCTATTCTGTTCACTTGGAAGTAATACCCAAGGCAAATCACAACTCAGTTATTTACAGGTTAAAACTACACTGAGGCTTGCAGCTTCATGGCTGCAATCAGCTCCCAAGGAGGCCAAGTACAGAAACCCACACTTACCAGAGTGATCCCCCACCCTGCTCCCGGATTGGTTTACCAGGTCATGTGACCCTTATTCTGCCAATTGTCCCTTTAAGGGTCAATCACCATTGGCTGCCAGAAGATATTCTGTCAATCGCACAAATTAGAAGATAACGAAGGTGCACCTATTACTGCAGAGTTGAGTAACGTGTTAAATGAATCTCAGAGACAGTGTGATGCTAGATATGTAGGTCATACATCCTAATAACTGGTGTGACGGATATCAAACAGCATGTCCGTCCCACTGTTCACAGTGGACAAGGTAAAGACTGTACCCAACCAGCCAGTGCTTGCAAAACTCAAAACAGTGTCCAACATTAGATGTGTTTTTACAATTGGACAACATTTGCTAAACAGCCCTATTATGCTGACAACCAATTTAAAGATTGTCAGTGAGGCTCACAATATGATATTGTGTGTGTGTACTGGAAGCTACATATTTTAATACACGGGGCCCTGTTCTTTGCAGATGGACAGAACATCTAGACCCATTGTGCCTGTTTTAGCTGAACAAAACTGATAACAATTCGCTGGTTCATTCCTCAGGGCAATGCCTTGACCAATCCGATTCAAGTTGCCTGGTTTAAAATTTCAAACAATGCTTGGCAGTTAACTGTCAGTATTAGTTGGTATATTTGCCAGTTAACACCTCAATCCAAGTCCACTTGCCAACCAATTAGTACTCCCATCTCAAAGTTGTTGTTCACCTTGACATTGATATTCTTGTGATTGTCCCACTGAGGCGACGGCCTAGTGATATTATCACTAGACTATTAATCCAGAAACTCAGCTAATGTTCTGGGAGCCCGTGTTCAAATCCCGCCATGGCAGCTGGTGGAATTTGAATTCAGTAAAAAATATCTGGAATTACGAATCTACTGATGACCATGAAACCATTGTCGATTGTCAGAAAAACCCATCTCGTTTACCAATGTCCTTTAGGGAAGGAAATCTGCCGTTCTTACCTAGTCTGGCCAACATGTGACTCCAAAGCAACAGCAATGCGGTTGACTCTCAACTGCCCTCTGGAGAAGGGCAAATAGGGATGGGCAATAAATGCTGGCCAGCCAGCAACACCCATGTCTCACGATGAATAAAAAAAGACAAAGAAAACAAAGTGTCTACTTTCAGCAATAAATTATCTCTAATTTCTTTACTGTGCATCAGCATTCCATGCTGCACACTGAGTTAGAATAAATCACATTTATCTCAAACTAAAGAATTCAAAACCTAGCTGCCTTTGTGGAAGGTGCTATTTCTTTAGTATCTGTAATGTAATTTCAGCACAGATAAACTGAAAATGCTAGATATCTGCATGAGTTCTGTCAATACCTGTAAAGGGAGATCGGTTATTTCTGCAGGTCATTCTTTCATACGGTAGGAGTGCGTCAAAGTGACAGAGTCTACAAAACAAACAGATCACTCAGTATGACTGATGATGCTGATGTTTCATACTGCCGTCACTATCGGCATATCACAATCACAGAGTGTTGAGACGAACAGCACAGATATACTTGAGGAGACAATGGATAAACACGAGAACAAAGGAATAGAAAGGTGTACTGCTGAACGAGATGAAATAAGGCGGCTTGCGCAGAGTATAAATATAGGCAGAGACCAGTGAAGCCAAATGGCCCGTCCTGCTCTGTAAATTCTATTTCAGACTTCCAGTATCCACAGTACTTTGCTTCTGTCTCAGCACTTTCTACTTTGAAACTTTCTTCTCACCAGGATCATTGGGATCTATCAACAAAAGTGTATCTTAATAAGGAATTGAGGATAAACTATTTTAGCCTGAGTGTGTTGAAAATGTGTTAACCACAAGGAGTGGTTGACGTGAACAGACTGATACACTAAGGGGGAAGCTGGATAAACATAAGAGAGAGAAAGGAATAGAAGGGGTGAGATGAAGGGAGAAGACTCAGGTGGAACATAAACACCAGCATGGACCAGCTGGGCTGAATCACGTAAGGCCTTTCAAAAGAAAGCAAACTGAATGTTGAGTTTACAATAGGTAAACAGGCAGACAGACAGAGGAAGGGACACATTTTCTCATACCTTTGCTGCCACCGTTGAATTTATTTTCTTCCCGGCGAAGTTGTGCATCATATTCACGGTCAAATTCCATCTGCAGCATCTGGGCCAGCAGGAGATCACTGGAAGTTTCAGTTCCCTCTCCAATAAGAACTGGTGTATCAATACTGAACACAAGCAGCGAGATTAACTTTTTTACTGAAGATATAGAAATGACATTTATATAACACCATCAACATAGGAAATAGTTCCAAGGGTTTGACAGGAGATTAATCAGACAAATACTGCTAAGTCAACTAGGGTAATTTAGGGTGCACGGCTGGCTAAATAGGTAACTTTTAAAGAGGGTTGTGAAAGAGAAATGATAAAGAGATGGAGAGACAAAAATCTTTAAAGAAGGAATTTCAGAGCCAACAGCAGAAGCCACGCACCAGCAATACACATTAAAGAGGCCAGAATTGGAAGGGTGCAGAGATTTAGAGGTTTTAGAGAAAGGGAAAGGAGAATTTTAAATCCAGGCATTGGTGGATCAGGAGTTAACGTAGGTCAGAATTCACAGGGATGAATGGTAATGGATGACAATGGGAGATGGGAGGCTGGTCAGGAGAGCACTGGAGTTTTTGCAGCTGGAGATAAAAAGACATGGATGAGAGTTTCAACAAATGAGTTGATGCAGGGGCAGAGACAGGAAGTGGAAGGTGGTGTTCTTGGTGATGAAGATATGGGGTCAGAGATGGCACTGGAGTGAGGTGACTTCTTGCAAGCTGTGCCCAACATACCTCCTAATTCTATCTTTTACTCTCAATCATTACATTCTGCACTCTCGTTTCTTTCTGTATGTTTGTCTGTACAGCGCGCAAGAAACAATATTTTTCACTGTGTTAATACATGTGACAATAATAAATCAAATCAAATTTGCAGAGAGAATGATTCAGCCTTAGACCCTGGCTTGGGAGGAGGACAGAATTAGTGACAGGAAGCTGAAAACAATGACTTTGGTCTTGTAATTTTTCAATGAAGGAGTCTGCAGCACATGCAGCATTTAATGCCTGACAACATGAGGCAGTGGAGGAGTTGAAAGTGGTATGGCAGAGCGAGGTATATCAGCATACTGGCATAGCTGATGAATGTTATCACCCTGTGGGCAGCGTGCAGATGACGAACAGGGGGTCTCTGTATAGATTCTAGGAATACACCAGAAACAACAGTGCAGCGGAAGGAAGAGAATCCACTGCAGGGATTCCCCGACCATGATGGACAGATGGTAATGGGCACTGGGTAAGGGCAGCCCCAGGGCACCAGGGGGAACATTGGAGGAGGTGATGAGGTAAATCTTATCAAAAATTGCTGAGGATAGATTATCACAATCAGTCACGTAGGATATAATCTGCAGCTTATTCAGGGCAGAGGAAGAAGTTGCTGCCCTGAACAAAATTAAACTCATTGTTTCCGTGCCCACATTAACATTTCAGAAAGAACTGGTCACATACCCAATGACGTGAGGGAATGACGCATTTTCCTCTTGTTGTTGCAGTTCGTTAGCAAGTTCTTCACTCATAACATCAGACAGAGAGCAGGGAGTTACTGTGGAAGGTGACGATCCCCAAGGACACTGGGAACAACAAGCAGAGCATTTCCGCAAGTGTCTCCAACAACAATCGGTGAGTGACCATAGGATTCACGTAAAACCCCGCCTCCTACTCCAGTGCATTCATTCTGATCCACAACACATGGTAAAATGTACTGGTGTCACCACATTCACTGGAATAAATAGTATCAAAAACAGAAGGAACTTGCTTCACAACACAGATTGTTTCTACTCCAATGAGATTACACACATTGGCGGGGGAGTGTTGGTGTTCTGAGGTTTCTTGTGGAGCAAACTTGATAAGTCAGCTGCTCTTTGCCAAACTCTTAATTTTCTGCATTTGCAATCTGCTAAAATTAGCAATTAAGAGCCACATTAAAAGGTGAAGGCAGGGGCGCAGAGCGAGACAATTTAGAAAATAAATGACACCTGGACAAGTTAGTTGTGTCTGACATTTGTTTGATCAAAGCTGAGGCAATTTGAGACAGGAAATAATATTACTGGAACTGGTAAAACCACTTTGTTAATATATACAAGAGTACTGGTAAGATCCATCACCAGAACCATTTCCCTCTGATTATCTCAGCTTCAATGAGCAACAAGATGGACACATGGGACAGCAGTATTACCGACTGGGAAGACCCAAACACCAGCACGGACTCACTGGGCCAACTGGCTGTCTTTTCTACTGTAAATTCTACATAATCCTGTCTTATAGCAACAGTTCAGATTTTAGGAGAACAGCTCCAAGCTGAACTGTATATTACTCTCCTACATTTAGAAATGGCTGTGTGTTCTCATTGGAAGCATTGTGACTGTGAGAGTATTTCGAGGGGTTAGGTATGACAAGGAGTCAATGACCCAAAGCCTTAGAGCTGTTCAGTAAACTCCACGACTTTCAGACACTGAGTGAAACAATATCAGATGCTGAGGGGCACTAACAGGGTGGATGCGGAGAGGGTCTTTCCTCTTGTGGGAGAATCGAGAACGAAGGGTCACTGTTTAAGAATGCTTGCTCATTTAAAACAGAGATGGGGTGATTTTTTCTCTCCCTGAGGATGGTGAGTCTCTAGTACACTCTTGCTGAAAAGGCAGTGGAAGCAGAGTCTTTGAATATGTTTACATTGGAATGGGAGTGAAGGGTTAAAGTGACTGGTCAAAAGATGAGAGGGGAGATATGGAACCGTTTTTTCACCCAGGGGGCTTTGAGGGTCTGGAACTCTGTGCCTGAAAGGGTGGTCGGGACAGAAAGCCTCAACTCATTTAAAAGGTGTTAAGATAGGGAGGTCTTGCTGCAGCTGTATAGGGCATTGGTGAGGCCGCAGCTGGAGTACTGTGTGCAGTTTTGGGCGCCGCACCTGCGCAAAGATATTTTGGCCTTGGAGGGAGTGCAGAGGAGGTTTACTAGGCTGATACCGGAGTTGAGGGGGTTGAACTATAAGGAGAGGCTGAATAAACTAGGCTTGTACTCGTTGGAGTTTAGAAGAATGAGGGGAGATCTCATTGAGACGTATAAGATGATGAATGGGATGAATAGGATAGAGGTGGAGACTCTTCCCACTGAAAAAAGACAGTAGGACTAGGGGGCACAGCCTCAAGATAAAGGGGGGGCGTTTTAGAACGGAGTTGAGGAGGAACTTCTTCATTCAAAGGGTGGTGAATCTCTGGAATTCTCTGCCCGTTGAAGTGGTGGAGGCTGCCTCACTAAATATTTTCAAGAAGCGGGTTGATAGGTTTTTGATAAGAGAGGGGATTAAGGGTTATGGGGAGAGGGCCGGAAAGTGGAACTGAGCCACGACAGATCAGCCATGATCTTATTGAATGGCGGGGCAGGCTCGAAGGGCCAGATGGCCTACTCCTGCTCCTGTTTCTTATGTTCTTATGTGTAACTGGCAGAGCTACAGTACTGGAAAGTGGCTGTAGGTGGAGTGGTCTGTTTGTTGGTCGGTGCAGACATGACAGTCCAAGCCTTTCTGTGCCATTAACTTTCCATCTGAAGGTCCTGGGTGGCATCTCCAACAAAACCAGAACTCAAGCACAAAAAAGGTGGAGCTGAGGCTAAAAGTAAAAAAGGCGAGAGTGAGGGGAGGCTGTGCCCAAGCTCAGAGCTTGCAGAGACATCTAGATGGATTTCTCCATGGTCCCAGTTTTTCAGTGATATCCAACAAAGTTTGGAGCATCCAGTATTGGACAGTCGGGCAGGACACCATACACTAAGTAAGAAGCACTGGTCACCGCCCAAAAAGGCAACAACAAATAACCTTTCCCTTTGTAAATTAGATTAAATGTTGATGTAAAATCATAAATGTAATCTAAATGGAGTCAGCTTCTAAACCACTGAGCAGTTTGCAGCATTTCCAATTTGTGACAGGCTTTTGTGATCAGAGTTGGTCAAGAGCAGAATTACACATTCCCCCACAGCAGAATGATTGAATTTCAGCTGACAGGCAGTGAGTCAGACCAATGAATCATACTAAGGAAATATTTACATAACCAAATAGACGAGTGGTGAGAGTGAGACTAACTGAGTAACTCCATCAAAGAGCCAGCATAGGCAGGTTGAGCAGAATGGCTTGTTTCTGCGCTGTATGATCCAATTAAGTAAAAAGTCTGACAACACCAGGTTTTAGTCCAACCTGGTGTTGTCAGACTTTTTACTGTGTTTACGCCAGTCCAACGCCGGCATACCCACATCATGATCCAATTAATCAAGACATTGCTTTCATTTTTAAAAATTTCACTGCGCTTAAATGTTCAGAACTAGGAGCAGGAGTAGCCATCTGGCCCCTCAGGTTACAAAGCTTTGGCTAACCCAAATCTATCTCCTCACTTGCTCCAAAAAGCAAATTCCAACTGAATCCAATTATAGCTCCCCCAGAGAGACAAACAAGATCCAAGGAAGGGCATTGCCAACCCCCCATCCTGAGCTTGATCAGACACTAGGTCTTAGCCAAAAGCGAATTTTCCTCTCACTGTGTTTATCCCGTTCAGTGTTCCAAAGGGGGAGTGGGGCGGGTACAAACAGACAGGGGGAATGACAGGGGGAGGGGAAATGGAAGGGAGCTGGGGGGGGAATGACGGGGGGGGGGGGGGAATGACGGGGGGGGGGGGGGGGAATGACGGGGGGGGGGGGGAATGACAGGGGGGGGGGGAATGACAGGGGGGGGGGGGAATGACAGGGGGAGGGGGAATGACAGGGGGGGGGGGAATGGAAGGGAGCTGGGGGGGGGGGGGGTGGATGACAGCGAGCCGGGGGGAGGGCGGGGGGGAACGGCAGCGAGGAGGGGAAGTGGGGGGAGGGGAGGGGAGGGGGGGGTGGCAGGGCCCCGGTGTCCGATGGTGTGGGGGGCCGGGGTCGGGGTCGGTACCTTGCTCCTCCAGGGGGAAGCGGCGGCCGGGCCGGGTGGAGCCAGCTGCTCCATCGCTAAACTCCGGGAGGATCGTCTCTCCCAGCCGGGAGGAGGCGCCGCTGCAAATGGCGGCCACCGGAAGTGGAAATCAGCCACCGGAAACGGAAACGAGCCGCAATGTCGGGTTAAAGGTGAAGCGGCTGCGCTCAGGGGACTTTCCCAAAGGTCAAAGGGCGCGGAGGGACGGCCACCATTAAAGCAGCAACTTCCCGAAAACCCGGAGTGTCCGAGTGACAGACTGGAGGGAAAAACGGAGAAATAAATACATCAATCCTGGTAATCCTGAGATAGATCGGCGGTGGCGGGGCCTGTGTCCAGACACTGGGGTTAATGGGGGGCTCTGCGTCCAGACACTGGGGTTAATGGGGGGCTCTGCGTCCAGACACTGGGGTTAATGGGGGTTAATCAGCCTCGCAGGTGGAGGATGTGGTCAAGAAGGCGTATGGTGTACTGGCCTTCATTAATCGAGGGATTGAGTTTCGGAGTCAGGAGGTAAACCTGCAACTTTATAAGACCCTCATCAGACCCCACATGGAGTACTGTGCGCCTCACTACAGGAAGAATGTGGAAGCTATTGAAAGGGTACAGAGGAGATTTACAAGGATGTTGCCTGGACTGGGAGGCATGCCTTATGAAGATAGGTTGAGGGAGCTGGGTCTCTTTTCCCTGGAGAGACGAAGGTTGAGAGGCGACCTGATAGAGGTTTATAAAATGTTGAGAGGAATAGATAGGGTGGATTCTCAGAGGCTATTTTCCAGGGCTGAAATGGTCGCTATGAGAGGACACAGGTTTAAGGTGCTGGGAAGCAAGTACAGAGGAGATGTTAGGGGAAAGTTTTTCACTCAGAGGGTGGTGAGTGAGTGGAATTGGCTGCTGTTGGTGGTGGTGGAGGCGAACTCGCTGGGGTCTTTTAAAAGACTTCTGGATGAGTATATGGGACCTAATGGCATTGGGAGTTACAGATAGTTCTATGGCTTGGTAGGTATAGATGTGATCGGCGTAACTTGTGGGCCAAAGGGCCTGTTTGTGCTGTAGTGTTCTATGTTCTATGACGCGGAAAGTCTGCAGAGAGATCTGGATAGGCTGAGTGAGTGGGCGAGGATCTGGCAGATGGAGTATAACGTTAGCAAGTGTGAGGTTATCCACTTTGGTAGAAATAATAGTAGGAAGGAATATTATTTAAAGGGTGAAAAGTTGCAGCATGCTACTGTGCAGAGGGACCTGGGGGTCATTGTGCACGAATCGCAAAAACCCAGTCTGCAGGTGCAGCAGGTGATCCAAGAAGGCAGATGGGATGCTGTCCTTTATAGTGAGGGGGATAGAATATAAAAGCAGGGAGGTCTTGCTGCAACGTACAGGGTACTAGTGAGGCCGCAGCTGGAGTACTGTGTGCAGTTTTGGTCCCCTTATTTGCGAAAGGATATATTGGCCTTGGGGGGAGTACAGAGAAGGTTCACCAGGGTGATACCGGAGATGAGGAGATTAGCTTATGAGGAGAGATTAAATAGACTGGGCCTGTACTTGTTGGAGTTTAGAAGGCTGAGGGGGAATCTTATAGAGACTTACAAGATAATGAAGGGACTAGATAGGGTAGAGGTAGAGAGATTCTTTCTGCTTAGGAAGGAAACCAGAACTAGAGGGCACAGCCTCAAAATAAGGGGGGGGGTACAGTTTAAAACAGACTTGAGGAGGAACTTCTTCACTCAGAGGGTAGTGAATCTCTGGAATTCTCTGCCCATTGAAGTGGTGGAGGCTACCTCGTTGATTATGTTTAAGTCATGGGTAGATAGATTTCTGATAGACAAGGGAATTAAGGGTTATGGGGAGAAAACGGGGAAGAGGAACTGATCCACTTCAGATTAGCCATGATCTTATTGAATGGCGGGGCAGGCTCAAAGGGCTAAATGGCCTACTCCTGCTCCTATTTCTTATGTTCTTAATGGGGGAGGTTTGTGTCCAGACACTGGGGTTAATGGGGGGGATTGGTGTCCGGGCACTCGGGTTAATGGTGGGGGCGGGGTGGTTGTGTCCAGACACTGGGGTTAATATGGGGGGGTTTGTATCCAGACACTGGGGTTATGGGGGTCTGTGCCCAGACTCTGGAGTTAATGGGGGGGTCTGTGTCAAGGCACTGAGGTTAATTGAAGATCAGTGTCCAGACACTGAGACTAATGGGGGGTATTGTTCAGACACTGGGATTAATGGGAGATCGGTGTCCAGACATTGGGGTTAATGGGATGTCTGTATCCAGACACTGGGATTATTGAGAGGGGGATCTGTGTCCAGACTCTGGGGTTAAAGGTGGGGGGTTGTGTCCAGACACCGGGGTTAATGGACGGGGGGGGATTAGTCTGTGCCTAGACATTGCAGTTAGTTGTGGGGGAGGGGTTTGTATCCAGGCACTGGGGTTAATGGGGGAGGTGTCTCTGTCTGGACACTGGGGTTAATGGGGGGTGAGTTTGTGGTCCAAACACTGGGGTTAATGGGGAGATCTGTGCCCAGACACTGGGGTTAATGGGGGGGGTGGGGGTTCTGTCTGGACACTGGGGTTAATGGGGGGTGGGTTTGTGGTCCAAACAGTGGGGTTAATGGGGAGATCTGTGCCCAGACACTGGGGTTAATTGCAGGGGGGGTGGGGTTCTGTGCCTGGACACTGGGGTTAATGGGTGGGGGTCTATGTCCAGACACTGGGGTTAATGGGTGGGGGTCTGTGTCCAGACACTGGGGTTAATGGGGGGTCTGTTTCCAGACATGGGGTTAATGGGTGGGGGTCGGTGTCCAGACACTGGGGTTAATCGGTGGGGGTCTGTGTCCAGACACTGGGGTTAATGGGTGGGGGTCTGTGTCCAGACACTGGGGTTAATGGGGGGGTGTTCTGTGTCCAGACACTGGGGTTATTGGGTGGGGGTCTGTGTCCAGACACAGGGGTTAATGGGTGGGTGTCTGTGTCCAGACACTGGGGTTAATGGGGGGTCTGTTTCCAGACATGGGGTTAATGGGTGGGGGTCGGTGTCCAGACACTGGGGTTAATCGGTGGGGGTCTGTGTCCAGACACTGGGGTTAATGAGTGGGGGTCTGTTTCCAGACATGGGGTTAATGGGGGGGTGTTCTGTGTCCAGACACTGGGGTTAATGGGGGGTCTGTTTCCAGACACTGGGGTTAATGGGGGGGTGTTCTGTGTCCAGACACTGGGGTTAATGGGTGGGGGTCTGTGTCCAGACACTGGGGTTAATGAGTGGGGGTCGGTGTCCAGACACTGGGGTTAATGTGGGGGTCGGTGTCCAGACACTGGGGTTAATGGGGGGGTCTGTTTCCAGACACTGGGTTAATGGGGGAGGTGTTCTGTGTCCAGACACTGGGGTTAATCGGGGTGGGGGGGGGGGGGTCTGTGTCCAAATACTGGGGTTAATGGGGGCTCTATGTCCAGACTCTGGGGTTAATGGTGGTTCTGTGTCCAGACACTGGGGTTAATGGGGAGTCTGTGTCCAAACACTGGGGTTAATAGGAGGGTCTGTATTCAGGCATTGGGGTTAATTGGAGGGGGGGGGTGTCCACTCACTGGGGTTAATGGGGGTCTGTGTCCAGATATTGGGGTTGCTGGGAGGGGTCTGTGTCCAGGGACTGGGGTTAATGGGGGTCTGTGTCCAGACATTGGGGTTGCTAGGAGGGGTCTGTGTCCAGGGACTGGGGTTAATGGGGGTCTGTGTCCAGACATTGGGGTTACTGGGAGGGGTCTGTGTCCAGGGACTGGGGTTAATGGGAGGTCTGTGTCCAGACACTGCGATTAATGCAGGGGAGGGGGTTCTGTATCCAGACACTGGGGGTCTATGTCCAGATGCTGGGGTTAATGGGGAGGTCTGTGTGTCCAGACACTGCTGTTAATGGGAAATTTGTGCCCAGACATACTAGGTCTCTGGGGTTACTGGGGGTCTGGACTCTGATTTGGCCAATTTGTGAATTGTGGGTGTGCGGACAGGCCCCTGTTGCTGGAGACCCTGCAGCACTGAAACAGCAGTGACCTGTCCTCAGCTCCGAGAGAGAGAGAGAGGGTGCTTTTACATGGAGACCCCCATGAGGCAGCCTGATCTTAATGGTTCAGAGGGTTCAGAGAACAACAAGAACATTCCAGCTTGCCTCTGACAACAGCCTTTAAGTTGTTCAATTGGCTGCTCACTGCCAGTGGGTGGAAAGCCTGGCTTCACTCAATCTCGTCTGCAGGAAAATGCCACAGAGATGGGATGCTGCAAGATCGGTGGAGTGAATTTGTGTGTCCACACCTACTCCCAGATGGAAAAGGATAGCTTGCAGTGTCCTTGAAATAGTATCTAGGTTATGGCTGGTTTTCTCAGCATTCTTCCAGAAAATGATCTGACACTACTTTGCAGGCAGACTTGTAGATACACAGTTGCAAAACAGTTTCACTTGGGAGCAGTTATCCGTCTGTCTCAGATCACTGGTCCTCTTTACACAAGCAGTTGATCCTTTTTCAAACAAAAACAGCATTTTAAATACAGTATTCAGAAATGTTTCTTTCCAGGTGACCCTTTTATAAACAGTCCACCTAGAGTCACAGATTTCCACCTTTCTAAAAACTGGTTAATTACCTATTCTTGTAAAATTATATCTTTTGCAGGAACTGCAGCACCAAGAGTCCAGGCATTAACCCTTCAAGCAGCAGTCTCCTTTAAAAACACAACTTCTAGAATGCTCACAATCCTTAAAAGATGAATCATTTTTTGTGATCGAAATGACATTGACAGCAATGCTCTCTATGTACTGAACCACTGACAGTGCAACACTCCCTCGGGTGGGGTTGGGAGAGTGGCAGTACCTTCAGGGGTGATGTCAGGAAGCATTTCCTTACAATCTCAGAAAAGAACCCCAAAAACTTGTCCCACCTTCTCAATGTTGCAGTTCGCAAGAGCAATAAAAGATGGCAATGATTGCTGATCTAGCCAGTGACACCCACATTCCACAAATGAATAAAGAAAACCTCCTAATTCACAACTGCAAACTATAAGCCAACAGAGAATTGTTTTTGACTTTGACCTGTTGAATCTCTCCCTCTTAGGCAACAGGTTGCTTCAGTAACTGATTGACAATGATTCCAGGAATATTAACCTCATGAACAAATATACTAAGTACATATATTTCCGCTGTACGGCTGACAGTTCCAAATAACCTGTTTTGAAGATTTTTGCATTACAGATACAGGCTTCTCTTGTGAGTATTGGTGATTTAATTTTTATTGTAGCATGGATTAGCTAAAGTTTGTTCATTTGTAGCTTACGTAAACAGAATCAAACTATCATTTTACATGGGTTTAATAAGGAGACATACATTAAATTGGACTGGGTTTCCTTATTTCTTTATCCTTCTTAAATAAAATCCAATACTTAGCATACATGCTTCTTTAGAAAGAAAGATATATATAACACCTTTCAGTTCCTCAGGTCAATCAAATGAAATATGTTCCTCTTCAAAATAATGCCATGAGCACAGTTACGATGTGACTGATAATTTCAACCATGCTCAAATGCTATTAATCTTCAATTAAAACCCTCACTTTACCATTCCTCCTGAGTGTTTAAATTACTTTTTGCAATTGTATCTGCCAAACCAAAAGGATCAACCTTTCTGATTGTGTTTGAGATCTGTGACATTATTGTAATTTTACAAATAGTTGATGAGTTTGAAATGTTGTGCACATGTAGTGACTGCATAGTGTGGATGTTGTGTGCATGTAAGTATATGTAGAGTATGTGAAGACAGAGTGTGGATACAGTGTGGATGTAGTGTGGACACGATGGAATTTTCCATTCTGGGCAGAGTGCTGGCTGTGTAGCTCACAGGCTGGACAGCCAGTTTTCTCTCCAGATAATCCAGCGCTTTGTGCAGAAAAATCCAGAGTGTGTCCACGCTGGCAGAGTGGGTGTTCCGGATGGGAAGGTTGATCTCCTTTCTGAGAACTAACACACAAATGGTGTTAGCAATTCTTGAGAGTATGAAAATAGATAAGTCCCCTGGGCCAGATGGGATTTACCCTAGGATTCACTGGGAGGCGAGGGAGGAGATTGCAGAGCCTTTGGCTTTGATCTTCATGTCGTCATTGGCTACAGGTATAGTTCCGGAAGGCTGGAGGATAGCAAATGTTGTCCCCTTGCTCAAGAAGGGGAGTAGAGACCATTCTGGGAATTATAGAACAGTGAGCCTTACTTCTGTTGTCAGCAAAGTTTTGGAAAGAATTATAAGGGATAGGATTTATAATCATCTAGAGAGAAATAAATTGATTAGGGATAGTCAGCATGGTTTTGTGAAGGGTAGGTCATGCCTCACAAACCTTATCGAATTTTTTGAAAAGGTGACCAAAGAGGTGGATAAGGGTAAGGCAGTTGACGTGGTGTATATGGATTTTAGCAAAGCATTTGATAAGGTTCCCCATGGTAGGCTACTGCAGAAAATGCAGATGCATGGGATTGAGGGTGATTTAGCAGTTTGGATCAGGAATTGGCTAGCTGATAGGAGACAGAGGGTGGTGATTGATGGGAAATATTCAACCTGGAGTTCAGGTACAAGTGGTGTACCTCAAGGATCTGTTTTGGGGCCACTGCTGTTTGTCATTTTTATAAATGACCTAGATGAGGGTGTAGAAGGATGGATTAGTAAATTTGCTGACAACACCAAAGTCGGAGGAGTTGTAATCAGTGAGGATGGATGTTACAGTTTGCAGAGGAACATAAATAAGCTGCAGAGCTGGGCTGAGAGGTGGCAAATGGAGTTTAATGCAGAAAAGTGTGAGGTGATTCACTTTGGTAAGAGTAACAGGAGTACAGAATATAGGGCTAATGGAAGGACTCTTAGTAGTGTCGACGAGCAGAGAGATCTCGGGGTACATGTCCATAGATCCCTGAAAGTTGGCACCCAGGTTGATAAGGTTGTTAAGAAGGCGTATGGTGTGTTAGCTTTTATTGGTAGAGGGATTGAATTTCAGAGCCGTGAGGTCATGTTGCAACTGTACAAAACTCCGGTGCGGCCGCACTTGGAGTATTGCGTACAGTTCTGGTCGCCGCATTATAAGAAGGATGTGGAGGCATTGGAAAGGGTGCAGAGGAGGTTTACCAGGATGTTGCCTGGTATGGTGGGAAGGTCTTATGAGGAAAGACTGAGGGACTTGAGGTTGTTTTCGTTAGAAAGAAGAAGGTTAAGAGGTGACCTAATTGAGGCATACAAGATGATCAGACAGTTAGATAGGGTGGACAGTGAGAGCCTTTTTCCTCGGCTAACATGAGGGGACATAGTTTTAAATTAAGGGGTGGTAACTATAGGACGGATGTCAGAGGTAGGTTCTTTACTCAGAGGGTAGTAAGGTCATGGAATGCCCTGCCTGCAGCAATTGTGAACTCGCCAACTTTAAGGGCGTTCAAATGGTCAGTGGATAGGCATATGGATAACATTGGAATAGTTCAGGTTAGAGGGTCATTAGATTGGTTCCACTGGTTGGCGCAACATCGAGGGCCAAAGGGCCTGTACTGCGCTGTAATGTTTTATGTTTCTATGTTCTAAATCACTCAAAGAGAAGTACCTCCCTTCATAATCTGTTAAAAAGTGTGTGAAAAGTAGTAATATTTGCACTTCAGCAACTTATAGTGGTTAAATCAATGTAACTATCTGAAACTCTCTCTGGAAAAAAAAAATCAACAAGCCTTTACTTATGAGCAGCACGATGGCACAGTGATTAGCACTGTTGCCTCAGGGACCTGGGTTTAATTCCAGCCGTGAGCCACTGTTCGTGTGGAGTTTGCATATTCTCCCCATGTCTACATGGGTTTCCTCCAGGTGCTCTGGTTTCCTCCCACAATGCAAAGATGTGCGGGTTAAGTTGATTGGCCATGCTAAATTGCCCCTTAGTTTCAGAGGGATTAGCAGGGTAAATATAAGCGGTTACAGGAACATGTGCGGTACAGACTCGATGGGCCAAATGGCCTTTCTGCACTGTAGGGATTCTATGATTCTATGATTTATCTAACTAACAGTGAACAGGTTAACTAAACTATTAACAAACCAAAGAAAACACAATGCTGTTTAGATAATTACAATTCACACTTATTAACCAAAAAAAATAGAATTTCTAGTCACTGTCAAAATGTGTATGAGGAGAGATTGACGAGGTTAGGATTGTTTTCGCTGGAGTTCAGATGAATGAGGGGGGCATCTCACAGAAACTTATAAAATTCTATCAAGTCTAGATAGGGTAGATGCAGGGAGGATGTTCCCGACGGACAGGGAATCCAGAACCAGGGGTCACCGTCTGAGGATTCAGGGTAGGCAATTTAGATGGAGGTGAGGAGACATTTCTTCACCCAAACAGTGGTGACCATAGAACCACAGAACATTACAGCACAGAAACAGGCCTTTTGGCCCTTCTTGTCTGTGCCGAACCATTTTTCTGCCTAGTCCCACTGACCTGCACTTGGACCATATCCTTAGTTAGAAACCGGAAGTCGTCACTAGGACGCTTACCGGTAGTTGTAGTTTTTTTTTTCGGGTTTAAAAGCACCTACCTCCGTGTCTCGGCCTCATTGTTCCTGTGGAGCAGAGTCGAGAGGCAGCGATTTTTGGGCGTGCGAGGAGGCAAAAACAAGGTATATTTTTCTGTTTATTCCGTTTAACTTTTTATTTTTAGTGCTAAGTCGCGAGTTTCGGCGGTTTTTTTTAAATTAGTTAGAAACCGGAAGTCGTCACTAGGACGCTTACCGGTAGTTGTAGTTTTTTTTTCTCGTGCCCCTAACACTATAAATTAGTGCAGAGAGGATTCCCGATTCTCTACACTGGTAGAGAATCCCACCCTTCCACCTCCTCTAACCTAATTATAAGTGTGAGGGAAGTTTTTTTTTTATATTTTTACTTTTCTGCTGGTAATTGATTCAGGGATGGCAGTTCAGGCTGTAAGCTGCATCTCCTGTGGGATGTATGTAGTGAGGGACTCCCACAGTGTTTCAGGTGATTTTACTTGTGGGAAGTGTGTTAGATTGCAGTTTCTGGAGGAGCGTGTAAAGGAGCTGGAAGGGGAATTAGAGGAGCTCCGTATAATTCGGGAAGTGGAGCAGGACATAGAAAGGAGTTATAAGGAGATAGTCACTCCTAGGAATAAGTCTTGGGTCACTGCCAGGAAGAGGGGCAAAAAGCAGTTGGGGGGACAATCCCCTGGGGCTGTTCCCCTCCAAAATAGGTTTTCGGTCCTGGAGGCTACAGTTGAGGAGAAATCAACTGGGGATAGCCAAAGGGAGCAGGTCTCTGGGGGTGAGCCTATTGGCAAGCCTCAGGTGGTTAGGGGTAAGAGATTGGGCCTCGTGATTGGGGACTCCACAGTTATGGGGACGGATAGGAGAGTTGGAGGTAAGGGTAGGGACTCTGGGCTGGTGTGTTGCCTACCAGGGGCTGGGGTCCAGGATGTATCGGACAGAGTATTCAGGACTCTTAGGGGAGAGGGAGATCAACCCCAAGTTATAGTTCATGTGGGGACACATGACATAGGGAGATTAAGGGAAGGGGATATTAAGCAAAGATTTATGGAGTTGGGGTGGAAACTAAAGGCGAAGTCAGAAAGAGTAGTTATATCTGGACTCTTGCCTGTGCCACGGGATAGTTTAGAGAGGAATAGGGAGAGGGAAAGTTTGAACTCGTGGCTGAGGGGATGGTGCAGGAGGGAGGGGTTCAGGTACTTGAGCAATTGGGGCTCATTCTGGGGAAGGTGGGACCTCTATAAGAGGGATGGTCTACACCTGAACCAGAGGGGAATCAATATCCTGGGGGGTAAATTTGCAAAAGCGATGCAGGAAGGTTTAAACTGATTTCGAGGGGGGGAGGGATAGTGAGGAAAGGGGGTGAAAGTGAGGGGGGCATAGTTGGGGAATGCAAGGCACGGCATAGTGGGGGTGGGGCGGAGCAGGGTTTGAAATGCGTGTACTTTAATGCGAGGAGTATTCGCAATAAAGTGGATGAACTTGCAGCGTGGATCAGTACCTGGGACTTTGATGTTGTGGCCATTTCTGAGACATGGATAGAGCAGGGTCAGGAATGGATGTTGCAGGTTCCGGGGTACAAATGCTTTAGTCGGAGTAGAGAAGAAGGTAGAAGGGGGGGTGGGGTAGCATTGCTAGTCAAGGACTGTACATAAGAACATAAGAACATAAGAAATAGGAGCAGGAGTAGGCCATCTGGCCCTTCGAGCCTGCCCCGCCATTCAATAAGATCATGGCTGATCTGTCGTGGCTCAGTTCCACTTTCCCGCCCTCTCCCCATAACCCTTAATCCCCTCTCTTATCAAAAACTCATCAACCCGCTTCTTAAAAATATTTAGCGAGGCAGCCTCCACCACTTCAACGGGCAGAGAATTCCAGAGATTCACCACCCTTTGAGTGAAGAAGTTCCTCCTCAACTCCGTTCTGAACTGCCCCCCCTTTATCTTGAGGCTGTGCCCCCTAGTCCTACTGTCTTTTTTGAGCGGGAAGAGTCTTTCCACCTCTATCCTATCCATCCCATTCATCATCTTATACGTCTCAATGAGATCTCCCCTCATTCTTCTAAACTCACAGTGTCGGAGAGAAAGTTTGATGAGGACTTGTCAGTTGAGGTAGTATGGGCGGAGATTAGAAATAGGAGAGGAGAGGTCACCCTGTTGGGAGTCTTTTATAGACCTCCTAAAAGTTCTAGAGAGGTTGAGGAAAGGATTGCGGAGACAATCCTGGTTAGGAGTGAAAGTAATAGGGTAATTGTTATGGGGGACTTTAACTTTACGAATATTGATTGGAGTTGCTATAGTTCTAGCTCGCTAGAGGGGTCAGTGTTTGTACAAAGCGTGCAGGAAGGTTTTTTGTCTCAGTATGTAGACAGGCCAACTAGAGGTGAGGCTATATTGGATTTGGTGCTGGGAAATGAGCCAGACCAGGTGCTAGACTTGGAAGTTGGTGTGCATTTTGGTGATAGTGACCACAATTCGGTTACGTTCACCTTAGTGATGGGAAGAGATAGGCATGAACCTCGGGTCAGCAATTTTAGCTGGGGTAAGGGCGATTATGAGGCTATCAGGAGTGAATTAGGAAGCATGGATTGGATTAGGGGATTACAGGGACTGGGAACGTCTGAAATGTGGAGTTTTTTCAAGGAGCAGCTACTGCGAGTCCTTGATAGGTATGTCCCTGTCAGGCATGGTGGATTTGGTAGATCTAGGGAACCGTGGTGCACTAAAAGAGTTGAGTCGATGGTTAAAAAGAAAAAGGAGGCTTATGTTCGGATGAGATTGGAGGGCTCAGATAGTGCACTAGAAAGCTTTAGATTGGCTAGGAGGGAGTTGAAGAGTGAGTTGAGAAGGGCTAAAAGAGGACATGAGAAGACTTTGGCTGATAGGATTAAGGAGAATCCTAAGGCGTTCTATAGGTATGTCAAGAACAGAAGGTTGGTCAGGGCAAGATTAGGGCCAGTTACAGACAGCAGGGGGAAGTTGTGTGTGGAACCGGAGGAGATTGGAGAAGTATTGAACCAATATTTCTCTTCGGTGTTCACGCAGGGGGACATGAATATAGCTGAGGAGGACATTGGGTTGCAGGGGTGTAAAATAGACAGTATTACGGTTGATAAAGGGGATGTGCTGGAAATTCTTGAGGGGCTGAAAATAGATAAGTCCCCTGGTCCGGATGGGATCTACCCTAGGATTCTCTGGGAGGCTAGAGAGGTGATTGCAGAGCCTCTGGCTCAGATCTTCAGGTCGTCATTGGTCTCTGGTGTAGTCCCGGAGGATTGGAGGATAGCGAATGTTGTCCCATTGTTTAAGAAGGGGAACAGAGACTTTGCCGGGAATTATAGACCGGTGAGTCTTACTTCTGTTGTGGGCAAGGTTTTAGAAAAAATTATTAGGGATAGGATTTATAGTTATTTGGAGTGTAATGAATTGATTAGAAATAGTCAGCATGGTTTTGTAGCGGGTAGGTCGTGCCTTACTAACCTTATTGAGTTTTTTGAGAAGGTGACCAAAGAGGTGGATGGGGGCAAGGCAGTTGACGTGGTATACATGGATTTTAGTAAGGCGTTCGATAAGGTTCACCATGGTAGGCTTCTGCAGAAAATGCAGATGTATGGGATTGTGGGTAATCTAGGAAGTTGGATCAGGAATTGGCTATCAGATAGGAGACAGAGGGTGGTGGTGGATGGTAAATATTCATCATGGAGTACAGTTACGAGTGGTGTGCCTCAGGGATCTGTTTTGGGGCCACTGTTGTTTGTAATTTTTATTAATGATCTGGATGAGGGTATAGTTGGGTGGATTAGTAAATTTGCTGATGACACCAAAATTGGAGGTGTGGTAGATTGTGAGGAAGGGTGTCATAGTCTGCAGGGAGACTTAGATAGGTTGCAGAGCTGGGCCGAGAGGTGGCGGATGGAATTTAATGCAGAGAAGTGTGAGGTAATTCACTTTGGTAGGAGCAACAGATGTGTCGAGTATAGGGCTAACGGGAGGACTTTGAATAGTGTGGATGAACAGAGGGATCTAGGTGTGTGTGTACATAGATCCCTGAAAGTTGGGAATCAAGTAGATAAGGTTGTTAAGAAGGCGTACGGTGTCTTGGCGTTTATTGGTAGGGGGATTGAATTTAGGAGTCGCAGTGTAATGTTGCAACTGTACACTACTCTAGTGCGGCCGCACTTGGAGTACTGTGTGCAGTTCTGGTCCCCGCATTACAAGAAGGATGTGGAGGCGTTGGAGAGGGTGCAGAGGAGGTTTACTAGGATGTTGCCTGGTATGGTGGGGAGGTCCTATGAGGAGAGACTGAGGGATTTAGGGTTGTTTTCGTTGGAAAGAAGGCGGCTAAGAGGGGATCTTATTGAAACATATAAGATGATTAGAGGTTTAGATAGGGTGGATAGTGATAGCCTTTTTCCTCGGATGGAGAAAGCTAGCACGAGGGGGCATGGCTTTAAATTAAGGGGGGGTAGCTACAGGACGGATGTCAGGGGTAGGTTCTTTACCCAGCGGGTGGTGAGGGATTGGAATGCCCTGCCTGCTGCAGTTGTAAATGCGTCTAGTTTGGGGGCGTTTAAGAGATCTCTGGATAGGTTTATGGACGAAAAGGGATTGGTATAGGCTAGTGGGTCATTGTTTTTGTAACTGGTCGGCGCAACATCGTGGGCCGAAGGGCCTGTTCTGCGCTGTAATGTTCTATGTTCTATGTTCCCACACCCTTCTCATCCATGTACCTGTCCAAGTTTTTCTTAAATGTTAAAAGTGAGCCTTCATTCACCACTTCATCACTGGCAGCTCATTCCACACTTCCACCACTCTCTGCGTGAAGAAGCCCCCCCTAATATTTCCTTTATACTTTTCCCCCTTCACCCTTAACCCATGCCCTCTGGTTTTTTTTCTCCCCTAGCCTCAGTGGAAAAAGCCTGCTTGCTCTATCTATACCCATCATAATTTTATATACCTCTATCAAATCTCCCCTCATTCTTCTATGCTCCAGGGAATAAAGTCCTAACCTATTCAACCTTTCTCTGTAACTCAGTTTCTCAACATAAGAACATAAGAAATAGGAGCAGGAGTAGGCCAACTAGCCCTTCGAGCCTGCCCCGCCATTCAATAAGATCATGGCTGATCTGTCGTGGCTCAGTTCCACATTCCCGCCCTCTCCCCATAACCCTTAATCCCCTCTCTCATCAAAAACGCATCAACCCGCGTCTTAAAAATATTTAGCGAGGTAGCCTCCACCACTTCAATGGGCAGAGAATTCCAGAGATTCACCACCCTTTGAGTGAAGAAGTTCCTCCTCAACTCTGTTCTAAACCGCCCCCCCTTTAGCTTGAGGCTGTGCCCCCTAGTCCTACTATCCTTTCTGAGCGGGAAGAGTGTCTCCACCTCTATCCTATCCATCCCATTCATCATCTTATACGTCTCAATGAGATAAGTCCCAGCAACATCCTTGTAAACCTTCTCTGCACTCTTTCAACCTTATTAATATCCTTCCTGGAACTAGGTGACCAAAACTGCACACAATACTCTAAATTCGGCCTCACCAATGTCTTATACAACCTCACCATAACATTCCAACTCTTATCCTCAGTACTTTGATTTATAAAGGCCAAGGTTACAAAAGCACTCTTTACAACCCTATCGACCTGTGATGCCACTTTTAGGGAGTTATATATCTGTGGAATTCATTACCACAGGAAGTAGTTGATGCCAAAACATTGAATGCATTCAAGAGGTGGTTGGATATAGCACTTGGAGCAAATGGGGTGAAATGTTATGAGGAAAACCAGGATTAGGCTCTTGAATTTGAGGATCACCCATGATTTTAACGAATGGCGGAATAGGCACAAAGGGCCAAATGACCTCCTCCTGCTCCTATCTTCTATGTGTCTATAACCAAATGTTATCTTCTGGAATTTTCTGTCTTTTTTCTCTTCTGTTTTCACTATCTTCTGTTGGTTCCTTTGCAATTGAGATGAGGCTTTCTTTTAAGCCATTAATGTGGCTGTTATGCTGGCACAGAGCAGTTACTGTATGTGTCTCTCTCTCAAGCTGTGATCTATGACAGTTGCTGGCAGACAGAGGCAGTGGCTGTCTGGCTCTCTGGAGCTGGTTCTTATATCCCCGACATACCAAAATACCCAAAATAGGATTGGTTCACACGTTACCAAAACATCAAATTCAAATCTGATAGGCTGCTGCTATTTAAATGCCTATTTTAAACTGATTGGTTAAAATTCAAAAACAACCTATTGTCTTGGCAACACTACTGCCCAGCCTTGTGACACAATGTTTCACTCTGTGCTCTCTATGTACTGCAGTTGCACCCACATCGCTTTCAACTCTCCAAGCATAGCAAAAAACTACTTTTATTTAAACAGACCATGCAATTTTACAACTGTTATCATTTTACAAGTTTTTAAAATAATTTTACAAACATCGACTTCACAACAAACGCTGGAGGCGTGAGTGGGGCCAGCAAAAAGTGGCAGCCAGGAATCTTGCACCCCAATCTCTGAGAAAAACAAAGGAAGTCCTCCCCTCACCCACATATACACACAGACATGAGGATGTGCCCTGCCTTGCCCACAAGCACAAGGAGAACTCCCAGAGGCACTGTGCCTGACACTGTGGCCCTTCCCCCAGCACTACTCAGGGCAATGTCAGGAGGAAGTGCCAGGCTAATTCTCAAGTGTGTTGCTCTCCTCACAGGTGCTATACTTACCTACCGCCCCCCCACCCTGCCATGTTCCTTCATCTGGATCCCAATTTTGAAAATCAGTTGTAGAAGTGTGGGGAGAGTAGGGCAATACAGCAGGGAAACTTGGGTATCGTGTGTGCACAGTGTGTACGCAGTGTTGCATAGTGTGTATGCAGTGTGGGCACAATGTGGCATAGTGTGTATACAGCGTAACATTGTGTGTACACAGTATGTAGACGGTGTGGGCAGGGTGCGTACACAGTGAGAGCACAGTCTGTTTACAGTGTGGACATAGTGAGAATGTACTTTGTTATCCTACACCCACTGCAGAAGTGGAAACGGCACTAAAACATTGTAGGCCTGGTTGTGATCCATACTCCCATGAGTGTGGTTTCCTGTTGGGAATACTGTAAAGTAGAATCATCTCTTTAGTGTAGCTTGTAAATGTGAAACCTGCACACATTGGGTAGATCTCCCAATTTCATGGCCTAATGTTTATGGGAGCTTGCTGTGCACCAACTGGCTGCCATATTTTGGATATATGAGAAGTACTTCATTAGCTGTAAAGCTTTTTGGAACATTCTGAGGTTGTGTAAAACTGCTAAAGAAATTAAAGTTTCTGTTTGTTTTACTTACTAAAGGCGATGATCAGTGTAAGGTTTTCTCAGCAATGTTGTAATTTGCAGCTGTGCAGCCACATGGCGAACAAGTGGTACAAGGTGAAACCAGATAAAACGGCAGCATTTGTCTTGAAGACACTGCTCTCTGAAAGCTGTGTGTGCAATAACAAAGCTTTGCCTCTCTGTGTAGGCCCCCATGGAGAAGGCCATACAGCTCCTGATCATTCTGCTTGGGACAAGGGTCAGCTCCGCCTGTCCAGAAAAATGTTATTGTTACTCAAAACTGGTTGACTGTCACGGCATCGCTCTGCAGAATATTCCACCTGGCATCAGTCCTGGAACGGAGACGTTATTCTTGAACAGGAATTCTCTGATTAGAATCCCTCCAAACACTTTTGGAAATTTACAAAACCTGAGCTATCTTGGTTTATCAAACAATCGCCTCTGCCTTCAAAACTACACATTTGAACCTCTGCTAAAATTGCAGGCTTTAGACCTGTCTGCAAACCACTTATTGGAGATCCAGGAAACTCTATTTGGAAACCTTTCAAATCTCACCTGGTTAAACTTGGCCAATAACAATCTACAAAGATTTCCCCCAATGACATCACTTGCCAAACTGACCTACTTGGATCTATCCAACAATGAGATCACAGTGCTCCAAGAAACCTTCAAACATCTGCCCCAGCTGGAAACACTATTTCTCAATAATAATCGACTAACCACTCTCCCAGAAACAGGCTTTGGCCAATTATATCTCCTTGGAGTTCTTGATTTGTCAAACAATGATTTAAGCTACCTACCTTCCCATTTCTTCAACAGGCATCGCAAGCTGACTGACTTGCGTCTAGACCACAACAGGTTCAAAAAGCTGACAGCTACTTTATTTTCCCATCTGAACAATCTACAGTATCTAACCATCTCTGGAAACAGCATCACTAATTTTCCTCCAAAGCTCTTTGGTGACTTAACCAAACTATTAAAACTCGACTTTTCCAACAATTCATTAACCTTTCTACCCAAGGATTTCCTTTCCAGTTTGGAAGAGTTACAGGTGTTGAAACTTTCTGATAATTTCATTGACAAATTGGCAGCAGACATGTTCAAATATAATCCAAAGCTACTGTACCTGCATTTAGACAGCAATAACTTCAGCACCCTTCCAGTCTTTGAAGGACTGTCACAGTTAGAAGAGTTGACCCTGTCATTTAACAGGCTGGTTGGATTTCCAAAAGGATTTGCTGACAATCTTGTCAAACTAGAATGCCTCAAAGTTACTGACAATCTCATCAGGCAATGGGACGTCGAAGGTTTTCAGAACAATTCATCTGTGCTCTTAAGGAACAATCCAATCTGCAAGGGCAAAGCAGCACAAGTACAATCCGCAAACATCGACTGTACAAAGACGCAATGTTAATCGGCTTGAAGTCCAGTTTAAAAAAAAATTCTCCTGTCAGCTATAGGTGGAAACGATATTAGCAGAATTAGCATTGGTCATTTGGTAACACAGAAATTCAATTATGCTGCAAATAGTGGGCTGCTGTCGAAAGCCTTTTCAAACATTTAATCCGTTGCAATGTCACTATGCAGTGTTTACACAAGCTTCATTTCCCACCAACAGCATGTTACTGTCAGTCCAAAAAGTTGCCCTGCCAACCTTACAAGTGAGCATCACTGTGTATGAATCAATGTTGGTGCAATGCCTTGTGCATAGGCCGCACATCCCAGAGATTGCCATGGCAACATCATGGCCAGTCAGAATCAACTTGCCGACCAATCAGCACCCTTTTCTTCTGCACTACAACTTGTGAGTATTTGAAATTTGGTATTCCTGTATGTGTCCTGATGAGTACAAATAAAAAGTTTCAACAGTGTGTCTCTTTTCAGTAATATTTACCATTAGAAAGAAGCAAAGGGTTGTGGCCATTTAAAAACATTGCATTATTTCAATAGATGCCACGATTTTGAGTTCCAAGTTTCATTCTGTTATGCATACCAACAGCAGTCATATACCATGAGCGAATTAAAATTGGAACTTGTGTAATTACAAGAAAGAAACACTTGTGTTGATATAGCGCCACTTACAACCTCACTCCCTCAGTACTGACCCTCTGACAGTGCGGCACTCCCTCATCACTGACCCTCTGACAGTGCGGCACTCCCTCAGTACTGACCCTCTGACAGTGTGGCACTCCCTCAGCACTGACTGTCTGACAGAGCGGCGCTCCCTCAGCACTGACTGTCTGACAGTGCGGCACTCCCTCAGTACTGACCCTCTGACAGTGCGGCACACCCTCAGCACTGACCCTCTGACAGTGCGGCACACCCTCAGCACTGACCCTCTGACAGTGCGGCACTCCCTCAGCACTGACCCTCTGACAGTGCGGCACTCCCTCAGCACTGACCCTCTGACAGTGCGGCACACCCTCAGCACTGACCCTCTGACAGTGCGGCACTCCCTCAGCACTGACCGTCTGACAGTGTGGCGCTCCCTCAGCACTGACCCTCTGACAGTGTGGCACACCCTCAGTACTGACCCTCTGACAGTGTGGCACACCCTCAGTACTGACCCTCTGACAGTGTGGCACACCCTCAGTACTACAGGAGGAGTGTCAGCCTGAATGTTGAAGGGGAGGAAGGCTCAGCAAACTGATAGTGAACACTCCTCCCAGACACAATGTTTATCTTGTGTTCCAGCTACATCCTTCCTCCCTGAGGAACATGTTGCTGGTTGGAGTAGACCCAGGACAGCAGTATGAGACGAGTGAAGTGGCTCTCTAACCTATGTCACCAGTGTATGGCTTGGAGGTGTCAAAGACTGGACCTCCTGGTGAGGAGAATCTCACACAGCTTAGCTGATACTGGACAGTTCTCTTAATTGATGATTCTCTGTGACATAGTTAGTGCCAGTTCTCAGACTTACACCTAATCCATTTCCAAGAGGCTCCATTCATCATCATCATCAACAACAACAACTTGGATTTATATAGTATCCTTAGTGTAGTAAAATTCCCCAATATTTCGTTATCGAATGTGACACAGCCTCATATTGGGGCAGGTGGTCTAAAGCTTAGACTAAACGATAGGTTTTAAGGAGGGTCTAAAATCATAGAAAAGTTGTGAAACAGAAAGAGGCCATTCAGTCAACCCTGCCAGCAGCAGCTTTGAAAAACGAGTTGCCCACTCAATTCTCACTTTCCACCACCTGCTCCATACTCCTGCACGTTCCAGAACTTCAGATACAGATCGGGGACCTGAGTTAAGCATGTCAGCCTCAAACACCAACTTAGACAGTGAATTCCAGATCCCCACCACCCTCTGAGTGAAAAGCTTTTTCTTCATGACTCCTCTAATCCTTCTACCAATCACCTTAAATTTTGCCCCCCCGTAACTGACCCCTCAGCTCAGGGGAAACAAGTCTTTCCTGTCTACGCTGTCTAGGCCCCTCATAATTCCATACACCTCAACTGAGTCTCCGCTCAGCCTCTGTTTGAAGGAAAATAATGCTCGCTATCCAATCTCTCGTCATAGCTACAGTTTTCATTCTTATAAATCTCCTTTGTTCTCTCTCCACAGCAATGATGTCCTTCCTGTAATGTGGTGGCCAGAACTATACACAAAATTCCAGCTGAGGCCTAACCAGCATTTTATACAGTTACATAATTACATCCCTGCTTTTGTATTCTGTATCATAGGATTTAGGAGCACCAGTGGGCCCTTTTACCTTTCCATAATATCATGATTGATCTGATAGGTTAATCCACTTTCCCACTTTACCCTCATAACGCTTGATTCCCTTACTGATTAAAGATCTGTCTCAGCCTTGAACATGCTTAACGACATAGCCTCTACAGCTATAAGCTTTTTCCGCTATTAGAAATGGATAGAACGAGGGGTTACGGGCTTAGGGTGAGGGGGGCTAGGTATAAGACAAATATTAGAGGGCAGTTTTTCACGCAAAGGGTAGTGGGGGTGTGGAATGCACTGCCGAGTAAGGTGGTGGAAGCAGGCACGCTAGGGTTGTTTAAGAGTCACTTAGACAGCCACATGAGCGGGCTACATATAGGGGGATATAGTAGGCCTTACTAAACATTGCAGGCTTGGGAATACGTTTTGCCTCAGGGATGTTAGTCTTTGCCTGTTTAATAATGAATTTTTTTGTCTCCACAGGCATTTAAGTCCAGCAAGGGGCATGCATGCGGCAGGTTGCAGTGGGCTGCTCTTGGACGTTGCTTCGGGAGTTGCCTATTGCTTCATGTCGTTAGTGTGCTTAAACTGGACCATCTCGAGGGCAACATGACAGCTCAGAGACTATCTCTGTTACTGTGCGGACACATGGATTTGGGCCTGTGTCTGTGGGAGTTTGCACGTTCTCCCCGTGGTTGCGTGGGTTTCTTCCGGGTGCTCCGGTTTCCTCCCACATCCCCAAAGATGTGCTTTTAGGCTGATTGATTGGGTACTAAATTGTCCCTAAATTGGACCTCCCTGATCCTCGCACATTAGGCGTAGACTAAAATCATGAATAGGTCACTGAGACAGTGGGACGGCGGCACGGGCTCGTTGGGCCGAAGGGCCTGTTTCCCGTGCTGTGTTGTTCTTTGTTCTTTGTATAAAAGACAATGTTGTCGAGGAACAATCTGAGATACAGGCTATTAGACTAGACGGGACTGAGGTTCATAAGGAGGAGGTGTTAGCAATTCTGGAAAGTATGAAAATAGATAAGTCCCTTGGGCCAGATGGGATTTATCCTAGGCTTCTCTGGGAGGCTAGGGAGGAGATTGCAGAGCCTTTGGCTTTGATCTTTCAGTTGTCATTTTCTACAGGAACAGTGCCAGAAGACTGAAGGATAGCAAATATTGTCCCCTTGTTCAAGAAGGTGAGTAGAAACAACCCTGGTAATATAGACCAGTGAGCCTTTTACTTCTGTTGTGGGCAAAGTTTTGGAAAAGATTATAAGAGATAGGATTTATAATCATCTAGAAAGGAATAATTTGATTAGGGATAATCAGCACGGTTTTGTGAAGGGTAGTTCGTGCGTCACAAACCTTTTTGAGTTCTTTGAGAAGGTGACCAAAGAGGTGGATGAGGGTAAAGCAGTTGATGTGGTGTATATGGATTTCAGTCAAGCATTTGATAAGATTTCCCACAGTAAGCTATTGCAGAAGATATGGAGGCATGGGATTGAGGGTGATTTACCAGTTTGGATCAGAAATTGGCTAGCTGTAAGAAGACAGAGGGTGGTGGTAAATGGGAAATGTTCATCCTGGAGTTCAGTTACTAGTGGTGTACCGCAAGGATCTGTTCTGTGGCCACTGCTGTTTGTCATTTTTATAAATGACCTGGATGAGGGTGTAGAAGGATGGGTTAGTAAATTTGCAGATAACACTCAAGTCGGTAGAGTTGTGGACACTGCCGAAGGATATTCAGGTTACAGGGGGACATAGGTAAGCTGCAGAGCTGGGCTGAGGTGTGGCAAATGGAGCTTAATGCGGAATAGTGTGAAGTGATTCACTTTGGAAGGAGTAACAGGAATACAGAGTACTGGGCTAATGGTAAGTTACTTGGTGTGCGAGTGAGCAGAGAGATCTCAGTGTCCATGTGCATAGATCCTTGAAAGTTGGCACCCAGGTTAAGAAGGTGTATGGTGTGTTTGCTTTTATTGGTAGAGGGATTGAGTTTTGGAGCCATGAGGTCATGTTGCAGCTGTATAAAATTCTAATGTGGCCGCACTTGGAGTATTGTGTACAATTCTGGTCGCCGCATTTTAGGAAGATTTGGAAGCATTGGAAAGGGTGCAGAGGAGGTTTACCAGGATGTTGCCTGATATGGTGGGAAGGTCTTATAAGGAAAGGCTGAGGGACTTGAGGTTGTTTTCATCAGAGAGAAGGTTAAGGGGTGACTTAATAGAGGCATATAAGATGATCAGAGGATTAGATAGGGTGGACAGTGCAATTAAATTTACTCATGATTAAATATTGCCTTTCATTTATCTCTCATTATCTTCTGATTTATTCTCTATCTATGGTATAGCTAATGTAGTTACTTCGTGCAATGATTGAAAACATTATGAAAGGGCTAGATAGGGTAGAGGTAGAGAGATTCTTTCTGCTTAGAAAGGAAAACAGAACTAGAGGGCACAGCCTCAAAATAAGGGGGGGGGGCGGGGGGCAGTTTAGAACGGAGTTGAGGAGGAACTTCTTCACTCAAAGGGTGGTGAATCTCTGATTCTCTGCCCATTGACGTGGTGGAGGCTACCTGATTGAATATATTTAAGTCACGGGTAGATAGATTTCTGATAGAGAAGGAATTAAGGGTCATGGGGGGAAAGTGGAACTGATCCACTTCAGATCAGCCATGATCTTACTGAATGGCGGGGCAGGCTCGAAGAGCTAGATGGCCTACTCCTACTCCTGCTCCTGTTTCTTATGTTCTTATATGTCTACTATACCACCTTATCTGCTTGTTCTGTTGCCTTCAGGGACCATGCACTTCTTCAGAATGAATTCCATTTGTTTATTTGTGTCACGTTAACACTGCAATGAAGTTACTGTGAAAATCCCCTAATCGCTACTCTGGTGGGGGAATTTAGCATGGCCAATTCAGCTAACCAGCACATCTTTCAGACTGTGGGCGGGAACCACGCAGACACGGAGAGAACACCCCAATCAAATCCACCCTTCTCTGTTGTCAGGAAAACCCCAGCCAAGCCCAGTTGAAATGCTCCAGCCTAGACAACATCCTGGTGAATCATCTCCACACCCTTTCTCGTTAAGTTGGAAATCACATCGTATAGTATTTCTACTGGATGTCATAAACTTTCTTTTCCTGTTTTATCTCATCTTGCATGCTTCTCGATAACCCAGGCTCTCCATTTGTCAGTGCCACAGCACCTGTGGAATTCACCGTGAATGCCTCTCATTGGTCTGTCACTAATTTCACTTCCAGTGGCTGGAACCAGTCCACTTTCAGCTTTGTAAAGTTTGTCTTTCTTCAATTTAGAACTCTTCCTGTTCTGTCTTCATATTTTTCCATAATGGTGCTACATCTAACGATATTTTGGTTACTTTCTCTCAAATGGTCCTCCGCCTGCCCAGCTTCATTTCTTACAATGAAATCCAGAATTGCGCTGTCTCTCTTTGGCCTTATGTGCTGGCTAAAAAAGTTCTCTTGAATGCAGTTTTAGAATTTTTTGTGCCCTCTGTACCCAACCACTATTAGAGTTCCCAACCACCATTTCCTTATTGTTTTTGCACTGTGTGATTTGGCTACAAGAAACAGATTTAAAGATCAGTTGGAAGATAGGATAGGGGAGTGGCTATGCAAGATACTGCAGTGTACAGTGCTGGGACACGGTGAAAAGCAGCAAAGAGTGAACAGGCTCTCCTGTTGTTTTCAAAAGCAGGGTTTTGTTCTCAAACCCTCGGCATCTTTGACAATGGAATGCGAGAAGGCCTGTGACATATCTCCCCTATAGCAGCAAGAAGCAGGAGTAGACTATTTGGCCCTTCAAGCCTGTTGCGCCATTCATTTTGATTGTGACTGATCATCAAAATTAATGTTCTGATCCTTCCATATCCCTTGATCCTTTAAGCCCCATAAATTTCTCAAACGAGAACAGCGTTCTGATTTAAAGCATCCTTCATGCCGTTTCCCTCCAGCTCTCAGTCATTCTCTATACAAACACAAATAGGGTATGATTTCAATGCTTTATGAAGTGCATGATTTTAACTGGATTGGTGGTCAGACCATGGCAAGTGTCTTGAGATGTGACACATCAGCAAGACCATGCAGACGCTGTGACAATGGATGAACGGACAATCACCAGGCAGGGGCATTCCCTTTCAGTCATAGAACACTTCAGCAGTCAAGGGCACTCAGCCTCTGATCTTCCAGTAAACGTTCTCTAAAGCAATCTTCAAGTCAGACGACAATGCAGAATTGCCGAGCAGAACCAATAACCAAGTTCCACATGTGTGAGGATGGCTTCAACCAGAATCTTGGGTTCATGTCACATTATCTGTAACCCCTACTGTATTGCATGGGTTTGTAAATTCCGATTAACTGTCCTAGATTGAGCCAATTCATATCTCTTTAATCTATTATCCCTCTCTCCCTGCACATTTTGTATCTATAAAGATATCATTCTTCACATTCTAATCTGTAATTATGTTGCCATTGTGTCTTTGCCTAAATATGCTGTGTTTGCAAACCTACCTCCTTCCACTCACCTGATGAGTCCTTGGAAAGATCAGTCATGATCTTACCAAATGGCAGAGCAGGCTCGCAGACCAGACGGCCTACCCCTGCTCCTAGTTCTTATATTCTTATGCAGAAGCAATGCTCCAAAAGCTTGTGATTTCAAATGTTGGCTTTTAACCTGTTGAGACTTACTACTGTGCCCACCTCAGTCCACCGCTGGCATCTCCACATCATACGCTTGCTTCACAAGACAACAGCTCAGGAAGCACATTTGCTTTTTGATTATTTTATTATAAAGAACATATATGTCTGTTGATATCACACCATTCAAGACCCAGAACATTTTGCCATGCTTTAAAACTAGTGATAAACTCCTGCTCTTTGAAATAGCAGAACACCTGGGCTTAATTTTAAAGTCTCACCCAAAAGATGGCACCTCTGACAGTGCGGCGCTCCCCCTGTATTGAGCTCCGACAGTGCGGCGCTCCCCCTGTATTGACCCTCTGACGGTGCGGCGCTCCCCCTGTATTGAGCTCTGACAGTGCGGCGCTCCCCCTGTATTGAGCTCTGACAGTGCGGCGCTCCCCCTGTATTGAGCTCCGACAGTGCGGCGCTCCCCCTGTATTGACCCTCTGACGGTGCGGCGCTCCCCCTGTATTGACCCTCTGACAGTGCGGCGCTCCCCCTGTATTGAGCTCTGACAGTGCGGCGCTCCCCCTGTATTGACCCTCTGACAGTGCGGCGCTCCCCCTGTATTGAGCTCTGACAGTGCGGCGCTCCCCCTGTATTGAGCTCTGACAGTGCGGCGCTCCCCCTGTATTGAGCTCTGACAGTGCGGCGCTCCCCCTGTATTGACCCTCTGACAGTGCGGCGCTCCCCCTGTATTGAGCTCTGACAGTGCGGCGCTCCCCCTGTATTGACCCTCTGACAGTGCAGCGCTCCCCCTGTATTGAGCTCTGACAGTGCGGCGCTCCCCCTGTATTGACCCTCTGACAGTGCAGTAGTCCCCCAGTTTCACATTCTGAGTACCGAATTCAAATCTTTGGAGAGGGGCTTGAAGTCATGACCCTCAGACTCAAGAGTGTTACCCTCAAACCACACAGAAAAAAATACTCAGGAATTACGTTGGTGGAGTTGATCAGTATGAACTTGTTCCATTTAATGACTCATTTCCCTCAAGCACTTGGGGTTTCAGAGTCTTTGCCTCCAACTCTTCCATTCCCTCACGGATACGTTCAATCACTGGCTTGTCAGCCTTTGACTCTGCTTGTTTCAGAGCCTCCTCATAGACCAGCTTTGCTTCATTGTAGTCCCCTGTTGGCCAAGCAGAAAGAAATCAGTGGTGGATGAAGGAATAAAACCCTCCTTCCCCAGCCTACAACTGAGAATGTGTTGGGGGGGGCGTTTGAAGAGGATGGAGGGTGGCTAAGATGCTCATTGGCGAGTCGGTGCACATTTAATGGGCCGAATGGCCTCCTTCCACACTACTGGGATTCTATGGCTCATAGCAGCAATTTTCAAGTCCTGGCAACTTTCTCCAGGTAAATTATGTCTATTTATAGAAAAACCACAGCACAAACAGGCCCTTCGGCCCACAAGTTGCACCGAACATATCTCTACCTACTTGGCTTACCTATAACCCTCAATCCTATTAAGTCACAAGTACTCATCCAGAAGTCTCTTAAAAGACCCTATCAAGTCCCCTCCACCACTACCGACGGCAGCTGATTCCACTCATCCACCACCCTCAGTGAAAAACTTACCCCCAACATCTCCTCTTACCTACTCCCCAGCACCCTAAACCAGTGTCCTCTTGTGGCAGCCATTCCAGCCCTGGGGAAAAGCCTCTGAGAATCCACCCGATCAATACCTCTCATCATTTTATACACCTCTATCAGGTCACCTCTCATCCTTCGTCTCTCTAAGGAGAAAAGATCGAGCTCTCTCAACCTATCCTCATAAGGCATGCCACCCAATCCAGGTAACCTCCTTGTAAATCTCCTCTGCACCCTTTCTACGGCTTCCACATCCTTCCTGTAATGAGGCGACCAGAACTGAGCACAGTACTCCAAGTGGGGTCTGACCAGGGTCTTATAAAGCTGCAGCATTATCTCCCGACTCCTAAATTCAATTCCTCGATTGATGAAGGCCAGTACACCATATGCCTTCTTAACCACATCCTCTACCTGTGAAGCTGATTTGAGAGTCCTATGAACCCAGACCCCAAGGTCCTTCTGATCTTCCACACTGCTAAGAGTCTTACCTTTAATATTATATTCCTTCATCCCATTTGGCCTGCCAAAATGTACCACCATTTATCTGGGTTAAAGTCCATCTGCCACTTTTCCGCCCAGTCTTGCATCCTATCTATGTCACGCTGCAACTTCTGACATCCTTCCAAACAACAACACCACCAACCTTCATGTGTCGGTAAACTTACCAACCCATTCTTCCACTTCCTCATCCAGGTCATTTATAAAAATCACAAACAGCAAGGGTCCCAGAACAGATCCCTGGGGCACTCCACTGGTGACCGACCTCCATGCAGAAAAAGACCCATCCACAACCACTCTCTGCCTTCAGCAGGCAAGCTAGTTCTGGATCCACTAAGCTATGTCCCCTTGGATCCCATGCCCCCTCGCTTTCTCAATAAGGCTTGCATGGGGGACCTTATCGAACACCTTGTCCTTCCTGTAAAGTGGTAACCAGAGCTGTACACAAAATTCCAGTTCCACCATTACTTTCCTATTTTTGTATTCAATACCTTGCTGAATAAAGGAAAACATTCCATATACTTTCTTAACCACGTTGTTCACTTCTCCTGCCACAAAGACCTGTGGACATGCACTTCACAGTCTACCAGTTTCTCAAACTCTCTCAACCCCTTTCCATTTTTTGTGTGTTTCCTTGTTTTGTTTGTGCTCCCCAAATGTGTTCTCACTTCTCTAGACTGAATTTCATTTCCTACTTCTCTGCCCACTCACTAAACCATTGTTATCATTCGTGCCACTCACGTTTAAGTCTAAAATCATTAATATATACAACAAAGAGCAAGGACCTCAACACTGAGCCCTGTGAAATCCACTGGGAACTCTTTTCCATTCGCAAAAACATCCAACAACCATTACCCTTTGTTCCCTGTCACTCAGCCAATTTTAGATCCAACCAGTCACCTTCCCCTGTATCTAAGATCTCACTTTTCTGACCACCCATCAAATGCCTTCCTGAAATCCATGTCACCAACAGCCACTGCACTAGCCTCTTCAAAACTCCTTGTTACCTCAAGAAACTCTAATAAAAGTTAAAAGGAACGCGATCCTCTTCTAACAATACCATGCTGACAACTCCTGATTAATCTATGCCTAAATGAAAGTTTATCCTGTCTCTCATTGGTTATAGAATCCCTACACTGCAGAAGGAGGCCATTTGGCCCATCAAGTCTGCATTGACAACAATCCCATCCAAGCCTTATTCCTGTAACCCCACATATTTATCCTGCAAATCCCCCTGACACTATTTAGCATGGCCACTCAACCTAACCCACACACCTTTGGACTATGGGAGGAAACTGGAGCACCCGGAGGAAACCCATGCAAACACAGGGAAATGTGCAAACTCCACAAACAATGACCCAAGGCCGGAACTGAACCCGGGTTCCTGGCGCTGCGAGGCAGCAGCACTAACCACTGTGTCACCATGCCACCTACACAGTTTCCAATAATTTCCAACAAGTTGGACTGAACAACCTATAGTTTTCTGGCCTGTCCCTCATTCCCTTTTTAAACAATGATGCAATAGTCTCATACCTCCAATCCTCTGGAAACTCACCTATAGCTAGTGAGATTGAAAAGTGATCCATTAGAATACTCACTACAGAGTTACACACCAAAGAAATCTATGGGTACATGTTCATAGCTCCTTGAAAGTGGAGTCACAGGTGGACAGAGTGGTGAAGGCGGCATTTGGAATGCTTGGTTTCATCAGTCAGAACATTGAATACAGGAGTTGGGCGTCTTGTTGAAGTTGTACAAGACATTTGTAAGGCCACACTTGGAATACTGTGTAGATAGGTCAACCTATTGCAGAAAGGATATTATTAAACTAAAGAGAGTGCAGAGGAGATTTACTAGGATGCTACTGGGACTTGATGGATTGCGTTATGAGAAGAGGCTGAATAGACCGGGACTTTTCTCTCTGGGGCGTAAAAGGCTTAGGGGTGATCTTACAGAGGTCTATAAAATAAACGAGGGACATAGATCAGCCAGATAGTTAATATCTTTTCCCAAAGGCTGGGGAGTCTAAAACTAGAGGGCATTGGTTTAAGGTGAGAGGGGAGAGATACAAAACTGTCCAGAGGGGCAATTTTTTCCACAGAGGGTGGTGAGTGTCTGGAACAAGCTGGTACAGGTAGTAGCAGAGGTGGATACAATTTTGTCTTTTGAAAAGCATTTAGACAGTTACATGGGTAAGATGGGTATAGAGGGATATGGGCCAAATGTGGGCAATTGGGACCAACTTAATTGTAAAACAAAGGATAGCATGGATAAGTTGGGCTGAAGGGCCCATTTTCATGCTGTAAGCCTCTGACTCTATTTTTAACCTGGCTTCCTTCAACAGCCTGGAATACAATCCATCCAGGTGATTTAACCACCTTCATGGATGCTAGTCTCAAGTACTTGGTAGTGCTTTGAGTCATGAATTGTGTTGAATAAATCATCAGAGAACGTTCCCATTTCTGACCAGTTGATGGAAGGAAGGCCATTGATGAAGTAGCTGAAGGTGGTTGGGACCTAAGACATCCTGAGGAACTCTTGCAGTGTCCTGGAATTAAGATGATTGACTTCCAACCACCTTCCTTTGTGCCACGCGTGACTTTAACCCTGGAGGGTTTTCCCCAGATTCCCACTGACTCCAATTTTGCATGTCTCCTTGATGCCACACTCAAACAATGCCTTGACGTCAAGGGCAGTCACTCCCATCTGGCATCCAGCTCTTCAGGCCATGTTTGGACCAAAGGCTGCAATCAGCTGAGGTAAAAAGGGAGGGGCAATAAGAAGATAAACAATCTGAATAAACACAATACTGAACCTACCCCACAGATAGCATGTGACACCAACCCCCCACCACCCCGCTTATGGAATGTGACCCACTTCCTGTTCTCAGTACCTACAACGTCATTACCTTTGTGCATGAGAACTCTGGCCAAGTTATGAAGAATCACGCATTCGTCTGGGTGGCTGGTCTCTCTCGCCAAGTCTGAGGCCTTTCTGACATATTCATAGGCCTGTTCATGTTGGCCTTTCATGTCCAGAACGGTGGCTAAATCGTTCATCAGCACCACTGTCTGGAAGGGGGCAATGGGGCCAGGGTGGACAGGGATGGGAAGGAATGTTAATCAAAAGTGTCAGTACATCTTGGGGGAGTAATACAGCAGCTTTTCTTTTACCTTCAGCAAGTTTATTCCGCATCCAGCTCAGAGACACAAACTCCAATTTGTTTGAAACATGTGCCTTAACACGACAATATAAACATTTTAGGGGAGATGCCCGGGGGGGGGTGTGAGGTAACAACATTACATGGAGCTGCTACACTAAGGTTCAAGACACACCATAGAAAGTATTCTTTCTGGTTGTATCACTGTTTGGTATGGTTACTACTCTGCCCAAGACCGCAAGGAACTACAAAGGGTTGTGAATAAAGCCCAATCCATCATGCAAATCTACATCCCATCCATTAGCTCTGTCTACACTTCCTGCTGCCTCGGCAAAGCAGTCAGCATAATTAAGGACCCCACATACCCCGGACATTCTCTCTTTCACCTTCTTCCATTGGGAAAAAGGTACAAAAGTCTGAGGTCACGCACCAACTCAAAAACAGCTTCTTCCCTGCCACTGTCAGACTTATGAATGGACCTCCCTCACATTAAGTTGATCTTTCTCTACACCCTAGCTATAACTAACACTACATACTGCACTCTCTCCTTTCCTTCTCTATGTATGCTTCGTCTGTATAGCATGCAAGAAACAATACTTTTCACCATATACTAATACATGTGACCATAATAAATCAAATTTGATTGTTGAAGGGGCTCAGAATAGTGCAGGACAGGGCGGCATTTGGTCCATGGAGTCTGTGCCAGTTCTTTTGAAGAACAATCCCATCATTATCACTTCCTTGCTCTTTCTCCCCAAATCCTGGTAATATCTTCTCACCTTCAATTGTTTATCCAATTGCTTTTGAAAGTTCCTATTGAATTTGTTTTAAGGGCCTTTTAAGCAGCACCTTCCAAATCACAATTGCTCACTGGGCTAAAAAACCTTATTTCATGTTGTCTCAGGTTCTTTTGCCAATCACCTGGGTGCTCTCTTTATTGAGCCTGCATCCACTGCAAACAGCTGCCTTTGATTTACTGTATCTCCACCTTTCTGGATTCTGGGTATCTTTATTAAATCTCTCCTTCACCTTCTCTGCTCCAACGAGAACAATCCCAGCTTCTCCAGTCTCTCCATGTCAACTGAAATTCTTCATCTGTTATCTTTCTGATAAATCTCCCCCTCTCAAAGATCCAGAGATCTTTCCTGCAGTATGGTGCCCAGAACTGGACACTCTAAATCATTGGGCAGACCTCAACAGAAGTAATAAAGCTTTCTGCATCTTTCCCCCACTTAGAGCTCAGCTTCCCAAATGCTTTTTGTTAAGCTGTCCTGTCACGTTTCTCGATAACTTTCCTGCTGAATATTTCCAGCATTTTCTCTTTGTTTCCCCCACTAACACCCTCTCGTGATCCAGATTGGTGGAAGCTCAGTGCCCACTGCCAGTGGTGGGCAGTAAACACCATTCTTTCCATATCCTGTTGATCAAACAAAAGAACAGACTCCCAAACAGTGAATTAGAGGAAAATTGCCAAAACGGAGGTGGCGTAGGTTTATTACAGGTGGAAAATATGTGAGAACGATCACGGCACCTGTCTGAAAGTATCTGCTAGGTGTAGACAGTGGATAAATGAAGAAATAAAATGGAGCAGAGACTGAGAGCGAGACAGTGCATTGGGGCACAGCACGGGAGCAGCGGGCACAGCATGGGCAGCAGCGGGCACAGCACACTAATGCAAGTGGAACCAGTGGATGCTGACAGGACAACTGCTTCCTGATTGGTGCTGCAGCATCCCCACTGTCAGGTTACCTGTGGGTGAGTCTCCCCCTGCACTTGCCGAGAGATTTCCAGTGCCTTCTGGTATAGACTTTTTGCCAACTCCAGCTGCTTCCGGCTCATCATGTAGCGAGCACACGAGTCCAGGCTCATCCCCAACAACAGGCGGGTATTGTCCTTCTCATTGGCTGGGAAAGAAACCAGGGAAACAACAAAAGCACGTATTTCACTGCACAACCTCAAAACATCACTAAGTGGGGATGATGTTTGCATGTTTCATTATTTGCCTACAGCAAGCCAGGCAAGATCCTCACTGTCTTCACTGTGGTTAAACAGAGAACAGTCTTTATCTTTCATTCATGGAATGTGGGTGCCCTGGGCTTGGCCAGCATTTATTGCCCATTCCTATTTACCCTCGAGGAGGTGCTCAAAAATCACCTTCTCGAATCGCTGCAGTCCCTGTGGTGAAGGTGTGGATAATAAATCACCCTCTGTGACCCGGAGACACTGGAGTTTACCCAGGCTGTGTGTAGTACTGGAATTGATCCCATAGTCTTACCTGACAGGGATTCCTCAGGAACATCTTTCTGACTCTGAACCTTCTCCTCCAGTGTCTCAATGCACCATTTGTAACCCTCGACTGCTAAACCATGCCTATAAAAACAGAAAGGAACCCCAACATCACTCACATAGACTGATTACACAGGCCACATAAAGAGGTGCTCTAGACAAGATGTTTAAGGGTAACTAGAGAGAAACTATCTCCTCTAGAGGTGGTGGGGAGTGAGATGGCAGGGGGAGTCCAGAACCTTACAATTAGAGCCAGGCTCTTCCAGGTGATGTCAGGGAGCATTTCTTCAAAGGGGAACAGAAATCTGGAAAACACTCCCCCAAAAATGTTACATAGGAGAAATAGGCCATTCAGCCTGTTCTATCATATCATTTTTCCCTGACTATCTTCATACCCCTTGACATCATTAGTCTCCAAAAATCCGGACCAGTGGCTCCCCAACCTTTTCCTTTATGCAGATCACTGGACTGTCACCAAAGTTTTTGTGGACCACAACATACACAAGGCATTTTAAACATTTTTTGTTCCATAGCCCTTGGCTGACAGGACACAAACTGATTTCTATGAGTATTAAAAATGCAGCTATTTCTAATAATTTATGACACTCTCAAATACATTGCACTCATCATAGCACATTTACCTGCAGTAGGCCTACATTGCCAATGAAATAATTGAGCCACATGCCAGATTTATGTCACCAACACCCTTTACTGTGCAGCAAAGGCCACTCCCATGGCTTACAGTCAAGTAGTCGTCACTTTGGGACCTACAACCACAGTCCATGTAAAGTTACAGGCTTAAAAAACTCCACTGGCTGCTTAAGAACATAAGAACATAACATAAGAAATAGGAGCAGGAGTAGGCCATCTAGCCCTTCGAGCCTGCCCCGCCATTCAATAAGATCATGGCTGATCTGTCGCTGCTCAGTTCCACTTTCCCGCCCTCTCCCCATAACCCTTAATCTCCTCTCTTATCAAAAACCCATCAACCCGCGTCTTAAAAATATTTAGCGAGGCAGCCTCCACCACTTCAACGGGCAGAGAATTCCAGAGATTCACCACCCTTTGAGTGAAGAAGTTCCTCCTCAACTCCGTTCTAAACCGCCCCCCTTTTATCTTGAGGCTGTGCCCCCTAGTCCTACTGTCTTTTCTGAGCGGGAAGAGTCTCTCCACCTCTATCCTATCCATCCCATTCATCATCTTATACGTCTCAATGAGATCTCCCCTCATTCTTCTAAACTCTAACGAGTACAAGCCCAGTTTATTCAGCCTCTCCTCATAGCTCAACCCCCTCAACTCCGGTACCAGCCTAGTAAACCTCCTCTGCACTCCCTCCAAGGCCCAAATATCTTTGCGCAGGTGCGGCGCCCAAAACTGCACACAGTACTCCAGCTGCGGCCTCACCAATGCCCTATACAGCTGCAGCAAGACCTCCCTACTTTTATATTCAATCCCCCTCGCTATGAAGGCCAGCATCCCATTTGCCTTCCTGACCACCTGCTGCACCTGCAAGCTGGGTTTTTGCGACTCATGCACAAGGACCCCGAGGTCCCCCTGCACCGTCGCCTGCTGCAGTTTTTCGCCCCGTAAGTAATAGTCCTTCCTACCATTATTCCTACCAAAGTGGACCACCTCACACTTGCCAACATTAAATTCCATTTGCCATTTCCTGGCCCATTCGCCCAGCCTATCTAGATCCTTCTGCAGACTCTCCACACCCTCCGCACAATTTGCCGTTCCCCCAATCTTGGTGTCATCAGCAAATTTCGACACCCTACACTCGGTTCCCTCCTCCAGATCATCTATATAAATGGTAAAAAGCTGAGGCCCCAAGACAGCTTGGATCTCCTGGGCCTTCCTGGTTCTCATAACAGGATCAAAGGGTCTCTGACTATGGGCAGAACAGTGTGGCACAGTGGTTAGCACTGCTGCCTCACAGGGCCAGGGACCCTGCTTGATTCCTGGCTTGGGTCAGTGTGTGGAGTTTGCACATTTTTCCTGTGTCTGCGTGGGTTTCCTTGGGGTGCTCCGGTTTCCTCCCACAGACCGAAAGACATGCGAGTTAGGTGCACTGACCATGCCAAATTCTCCCTGAGTGTACCTAAACAGGTGCTGGAGTATGGCGACTGGGGGATTTTCACAGTAACTTAATTGCATTGTTAATGTAAGCCTATTCGTGACACCATTTAGGACTGAGATGAGGATGGATTTCTTCACTCAGTCTATAGACCCCCAAGTGCAGCCAATGTTCACGAATGCTACACCCTGAGGACAAAATGGTAGTGGGCAGCTGAGGGAGAGGAGGATTGCCATGGTTATGGGGAGATTGGCTTGCTGCTATTTCTAATCTACTTACTGCTCAGTGCTTGCGTAGATGCTGCACAACTTGAGGGACATCTCAATCACAGCATTGTCATCCTGTGGGAGCAAGAGAAACAAATCATACATCGCATTACACTCATTCGCTACCCCTTCCCAGTGCCTTGTCAAAAGGAACACCTCCAGCCGTAAAATACTGACCCTTCAGGAAACAGACAAGAAACCCAATATCATCCAGGACGAAGCTTGATTGACACCCCATCCACCACCTTGGCATCATTACTTCAGCAACTGATGAACACTGGCAGCACTGTGTACCATCTACAAGATGCAGCAACGCACCAAGGTTCCTGGAGTGTAACTTCTACAGAGTGCTGCAAGTTTGATGACTAAGGGAATTTTAAATCTCTTCCTAAAAGATGACTATTGTTTGTATTTAACAAATAACTGCAAGTACAGTTTAAATTTATCCAGGAGCCTAAGCAGGAAGATAGAAGTGATCCACTGTGAGCAGCTGTCATTAGTTAATTCAGTAAATTGTCTTGAAATGGTTTCGCTGTACCTGGGCACCATTGTTTCAGAACATTTCAATGATTCCTGCACTGGACTACAAGCTCTACGGAAGTGCCGAGAGATTAGTGAACCGTTGAAGTGGTGGAGGATACCTCACTAAATATTTTTAAGAAGCGGGTTGATGGGTTTTTGATAAGAGAGGGGATTAAGGGTTATGGGGAGAGGGCGGGAATGTGGAACTGAGCCACGACAGATCAGCCATGATCTTATTGAATGGCGGGGCAGGCTCGAAGGGCTAGATGGCCTACTCCTGCTCCTATTTCTTATGTTCTTATGTCTTATGAAAGGAGGATGCTCTTCTCTGACTTCTTCACCCTGTGGGAATTGGCTCTTGCTTTACAGAGAAGTAGCTAGCTATGCAGTCCGTATGTGATATTTGGTGAGTGACTAAGGTCCATTCTGTTCTGAAAGTTGAAAATAGTACAGGAATATGGAGCAAGGTTACTTAAATCATGAAAATAAATCATTTAATTACCTAATTTACTATTTAATTCAAAGATCAAAATCCAAAAGACCTGGAGGTCAGGTGCATTGGTCATGTTAAATTCTCCCTCTGTGTACCTGAACAGGTTCATGTCGCACTATCTGTAACCCCCGTGACTTGCCTGGGTTTGCAAAACCTCACTTACTGTACTGTCTGGAGACAATACACATCTCTGTAACCTGTGATCAGTGCTCCTTCCACTCACATTGTCAGCCACTTCAGGTCTTGAACAGCAGGTTTGGTGTAAGGATTCGCATTCTAATCAGTAATCTCTAAACTGTCTGTGCTTTATATGCTCTGTCTGAGGCCAGAACTCTCCATTCACCTGACAAAGAGGGAAACCTCGAAAGCTTGTGAGTCTATTATCAAATAAATCGGTTGGACTAAAACCTGGTGTTGTCAGACTTTTTACTGTGTTTACGCCAGTCCAACGCCGGCATACCCACATCATACCTGAACAGGTGCCACAGTGTGGCAACTAGAGGATTTTCACAGTTACTTCATTGCGGTGTTAATGTAAACCTACTTGTGACATAAATAAACTTTAAAAACTTTAAAACAGAAGTATGGCAGGACAGGTGATGTGGTTACCAGTGTGATCCAGGGCAATAACAGCATCCATATCAACCGGGGTCAAAGTTTATTTATTGGTGTCACATGTAGGCTTACATTAACACTGCAATGAAATTACGTGAAAATCCCCTAGTTGCCAAACTCCAGCGCCTGTTCGGGTACACTGAGGGAGAAGTGAGTACGGCCAATGCACCTAACCTGCACACATTTCAGACAGAGGAAATCGGAGCACCCGGAGGAAACCTACGCAGGCACAGGGAAAATGCACAGACTCTACAGTGACCCAAGCCAGGAATCAAACCCAGAGCCCTGGCGCTGTGAGGCAGCAATGCTAACCACTGTGCCACCCTGCCAACCAGACAGACTAACCACCATCTTCTCAAAGGCAATTAGGAACAGGCAGCAATGCCCACTTCCAATGAACAAATATTTGATCCCTGGCACTGCTCAGATTATAAGGCATTTATTTACCTGCTGAGCCCCAGATCCCAACAGCTGGCTCATTGCTGCTTTGAAGAGCTTCTCTGCCTGAGGAGGAGAGAGAGAGGGACAAGCTGAGAACTGAATGTTCATTATACAAGTCAGACAAAATTATGTGGGTTCAAGAGGATGGGGCCCTGAGGGAAACTAGGATGGGAGAAAGGATGGCATTGGGGAGACTGAGGAGGGAGTGGAGGGCCAGAGAGGGTGCAGATTTCGGATTAAGCTTGCCTTATCATTCTGGACACTTACATTAAGTAGGTCTCCTTGGAGAAATGCCAGGTTGGCCATCTACAGAAACATAAGAAAGAGAGAGAGAGCATTAAAGAACCATGGTGCACACAGAACACAGACATTAAGCTGCGGCTTCGACTCCCACTTGCATCAGGTGTGAATGGCAACAGGAATGCAAAATATTGTGGGAGGCCCAAATCACATTTCCAGTTGAGATTGATTCTGTTTCTGGCCAGTGATGTAATGGGGTTGCCACCAAGCTACGATGCTCATTCTAATACATTAAGGATTGAGAAAGGATTGAGTACGTGAATATTAAGGAGGAGGATGTGTTGGAACTTTTGAATTCTATCAAGGTAGATAAGTCGCCGGGACCAGATGGGATGTACCCCAGGATACTGTGGGAGGCGAGGGAAGAGATTGCAGAGCCCCTGGCGTCTTTGCGTCGTCAATGGAGACGGGAGAGGTTCCAGAGGATTGGAGGATTGCAGATGTAGTTCCTATTTTTAAGAAAGGGAACAGAGATAGCCCGGGAAATTACCGACCGGTGAGTCTGACCTCAGTGGTTGGTAAGCTGATGGAGAGGCTTCTGAGGGACAAGATTTACGAACATTTGGAGAGGTTTGACATGATCAGGAATAGTCAGCATGGATTTGTCAAGGGCAGGTCGTGCCTTACAAGCCTAGTTGAGTTCTTCGATAATGTGACTGAACACATTGACGAAGGAAGTGCCGTGGACGTAGTGTACATGGACTTCAGCAAGGCGTTTGATAAGGTCCCCCATGCAAGACTTCTTGAGAAGGTGAGAGGGCATGGGATCCAAGGGCCTTTGGCCTTGTGGATCCAGAACTGGCTTGCCTGCAGAAGGCAGAGAGTGGTTGTGGATGGGGCTTTTTCTGAATGGAGGTCAGTCACCAGCGGAGTGCCTCAAGGATCTGTTCTGGGACCCTTGTTGTTTGTCATTTTCATAAATGACCTGGATGAGGAAGTGGAGGGATGGGTAAGTAAGTTCGCTGATGACACGAAGGTCGGTGGTGTTGTGGATGATCTGGAAGGATGGCAAAAGTTGCAGCAGGACATAGATAGGATGCAGGACTGGGCGGAGAAGTGGCAGATGGACTTCAACGCGGATAAATGTGTAGTCGTCCATTTTGGCAGAACCAACGGGATGAACGAGTACACTATCAAGGGCAGAAGTCTGAGTAGTGTTGAGGAGCAGAAGGATCTTGGGGTCCGGGTCCACAGGACTCTTAAATCGGCCTCGCAGGTGGAGGAGGTGGTCAAGAAGGCGTATGGTGTACTGGCCTTCATTAATCGAGGGATTGAGTTTAGGAGTCGGGAGGTAATGCTGGAACTTTATAAGACCCTTGTCAGGCCTCATTTGGAGTATTGTGCGCAGTTCTGGTCGCCTCACTATAGGAAAGATGTAGAAGCTATTGAAAGGGTGCAGAGGAGATTTACAAGGATGTTGCCTGGACTGGGAGGCATGCCTTATGAAGTTAGGTTGAGGGAGCTGGGACTCTTTTCCCTGGAGAGACGAAGGTTGAGAGGCGACCTGATAGAAGTTTACAAAATGTTGAGAGGAATAGATAGGGTGGACTCTCAGAGGCTATTTCCCCAGTTTGAAATGGTCGCTACGAGAGGACACAGATTTAAGGTGCGGGGAGGGAGGTTCAGAAGTGATGTTAGGGGTAAGTTTTTCACTCAGAGGGTGGTGAGTGAATGGAATCGGCTGCCGTCAGTGGTGGTGGAGGCGAACTCGCTGGGGTCTTTTAAAAGACTTCTGGATGAGTATATGGGGTTTAATGAGATTGAGGGTTATAGATAGGTCTGTAGGTTGGTAGGTGATGATGTGATCGGCGCAACTTGTGGGCCGAAGGGCCTGTTTGTGCTGTAGTGTTCTATGTTCTATGTTCTATTAACATCTCACCACTGGGTCCTTCCTGTAGCACTCAAGCACCCACGCTCAATATTCTGCTAGGGACATGTTCTCAATGTAATCACTGTCAGTCGAGATGCAGCTACCAAAGGTGAATGGGCAAAGGGTCAACACCTGGAGGCAAAACCTCACCATGAACTCTTTTTTTTTATTTGCAGTGATTAATGCGAGGGAGAGATGATGTATGTGGAACAGACCGGTCATGATCCTTTAGCTCATCTAGAGAAGACATCAGAGGCATCTGGCTCTCCAGAGGCTGCAGCTGAAACCTGGATGAGGAAAGGGAAGCAGGGACTGCTCCACAGGAGGCACATTCCAGGCTCAGGGTCTACAGGCAGCAGCTCATCTTCTGACAGATGAATGAGAACCAGTGATGGCAAAGACTTTGCCTATATAGGTACATGGTGGCTCACTTATGTCACCTCTGCAAGAGTTGGTGCTGCATGGTCAGAAGGCATCCCCTGCCTATTGCACAAAGTCACAGACACCCTCTACTTTTCTGTCTTTTTTCAGGGCTTCACAGGTGACCGTTGCAACATCTTGCAGACCTCCATACATAAATGCATCAAGGAGGTGAAGTACACTTTGCAAAGACTCACAACAGCCTCCATTTTGACCTGAATCAGGTTAGCCAGGAGACAAGAGCTATGGGATTCACCCAGATTGCAGGCTTTCCACAAGCGTAGGGTGTCACTGACTGTACTCACATGGCTTTCCAATCCCCATGGCAGGAAGTGTGCAGTTTACCAACACTGCCTAAATAGTCAACCAGTCTTTGACCACAAAGCACATCCTCCAGGTTTGTCCTAGGTTCTAGGGAGTGCACACAACTCTTTAACAGAATCCTTAACCAAGGGTCCACTGTGACTACAGGGTTGGCTCCTCGAGGACAGGGGATATCCAGTGAGGAGGTGGTTGTTGACACTCATGCGGGGGCCAGACTGCAGCTGAGACAAGGTGCAATAAGGCTCGTACTGCAACTGGCACTTTGGTGGAGCAGACCACCAGGATGCTGAAGATGAGATTCTGGTGCCTGGACCAGTCTACTGAAGTCCTTCACAATCTGGCACTTCAACTGGGTGAGGAACTGCTTGAGGAGGAGATGGAGGAATGGCATGTTTCCTCTGATGAGGATGACATTGAGGTAGTCCTGGAGAGTGAAGAGCAGGGCTATCAGGCAGTGGTGATGGTCAGATGGGGCAGAAGAGCTCAGGATATGTTTGGTGCTGCCCAATTCATGAATGGTTACAATTAGAGCCAATATTCACTTCCCATCCTGAAGCTCCTGTCTGGCTGCTGGTCGCACACACCCTCACGTACTGGGGAGGGAGCAATTGCCCACAGCTCCTACATTGCAGGAGGATGATGGTGACTGTGCTTTGTTTCTCAAAGAGCCACTGCAAATGTCTCAACTGCTGTCTGGCTGAAAACAGCTCGCAATCTTCCAGTGACTAGGGTCACATCATACTGATGTCTTCCTAATCTGAGAAAAAAAATCCTCATCAGGTGACAACTCGCCTGAACTTGCAGAGATGTGCAAGATACATAAAGACCTAGCTTCCCACTCTGAGGAAGCATCCATATTCAGCTCCTGGATCCCATTAGCAGGTGCATGTCCCATGAGAATGTCACAGTACTGACAGAAGGGGCAATCCAGCTGATAAACAGTAGCAAATCACCGACCACCCTACTCTGACACATTTCCTATGTCTGTGACACTGCAAGACCACACCCCAAAGACCTCTGAACTACTACTCCTTGGACACCAGGAACCTGACCCCTTACCTGAATGTAGGTGTAGGTGATGGCCTGATTGTTGTGCGACTGCTGTGCAAGCTTTAGGGCCTGGTGTAAGAAGCGGTCAGCATCTTCCAGCTTGCCCGTTATGATACTGAGCTGCAGGGAATGAGGGGAAGTTAACAGTGTATTAGCATATCAACATGCATCAACGATTGCTTAGTGGACAGAACACAGACAATAGGAATATATTTTGTTTTAAACACAGGTTCGCAAGTACCATAGGGATCAGTACTGGGACCTTGTCTATTTATAATCCATTTCAATTACTTGGATGATGGGACTGAACGTATAGAAGCTAAATTTGGCAATGACACCAAGAGATCAGAAATGTAAGTTGTCTAGAGGAAATAGAGTCTACAAAGGGATATAAACAGAGTAAAAGCAAATTACTGTAGATGCTGGAATCTGAAACCAAAAGGGAAAATGCTGGAAAATCTCAGCAGGTCAGGCAGCATCTGTAAGGATATTTCCTAATACAGATAGGAAATATACAGTAAACGGTGGAACCCTTCAGAGTATTGATAGGCAAAAGGATCTGGGTGTACAGGTACACAGGTCACTGAAAGTGGCAATGCAGGTGGAGAAGGTAGTCAAGAAGGCATATGGCATGCTTGCCTTCATTTGCCAGGGCATTGAGTTTAAAAAAAATCGGCAAGTCATGTTGCAACTTTATAGAACCTTAATTAGGCCGCACTAGGAATAGTGTTCAATTCTAATCGCCACACTACCAGAGGGATGTAGAGACTTGAAAGGGTACAGAAAAGATTTACCAGGTTGTTGCCTGGTATGAAGAGCATTAGCTATGAGGAGAGGTTGCAGAAACTTGGTTGTTCTCACTGGAACGATGGAGGTTGAGGGGCAACCTAATAGATGTCTACAACATTATGAAAGGCATGGACAGAGTGGATAGTCAGAAGCTTTTTCTCAGGGTAGAAGAGTCAGTTACTAGGGGGCACAGGTTTAAAGTGTGAGGGGCAAGTTTAAAGGTGATGTACGTTGTAGATTTTTTTTTAAAACACAGAGTAGTGGGTGCCTGGAACCCTTTGCCGGGTTAGGTAGTGAAAGCAGATACGGTAGTGACTTTTAAGGGGCATCTTGACAAATACATGAATAGAACATAAGAAATAAGAAATGGGAGCAGGAGTAGGCCATCTAGCCCCTCGAGCCTGCTAGGACAGGAATAGAGGGATATGGTCTCCAGAAGGCGGAGGGTCTTGTTTAGGTCAAAACAAGTAAACAAACTCAAATTACGTTAGTACAAAATAAAAGGGGCAGCTCCTCAAAAGGAAGGGGAACAGCCCGAACAAAAACAAAAAGTACAAAGGAAACTTAAAACACATCAAATCAAAATGTGATTGTCGGGGTCTATAACGCACCTCAGCCCCTGCGGTGTCCAGCGGGCACAGAAGGCGTCGACTGTGCTCGCGGACACCGCATGCTCCGTCTCCAGGGCTACTTGGCCGCAAATGTAGCCACGGTAGAGGGACAGACAGTCAGGATGGACAGCCCCCTCCGATTGCCCGCTGCCTGGACCTACTGATGGCACGTCTCGCCAGGCCCGTTCACAGGAGATCGGCATCCCAACCCTCCCCTCTCCGCATCAGGTGTCCGTAGATCAGGAGCGTGGGACTGAAGTGCAAACAAAACATCAATAAAAGGTGTTTGAGAAAATCATAAAGGGTGTGCAATCTGTAACATGAAACGTGGACGTGGTCCACGGACTCCATAAGGCCACAGAAAGGGCAGTCTCGGGAGCCTGTGAACCAGTGAATCCTACAGTTGTGTGGCATCACCACATGCAGCAGCCTCCGCCCCAGGTCCCCGATGTAATTGGGGGACGATCTTTCCGTTTTAGTTAAGTTGGGCAGCATGGTCGGTGCAGGCTTGGAGGGCCAGATGCTGCCAGACCTGCAGAGATTTTCCTACATGTTCCCTTTAGGTTTTTCTAAACAGAGTAAAGTGGCTGTGCAAAACTTTGTCAGACGGCATATAATGACCTTGTCCACTTTGGCAGGAAGACTGGAAAAGCAGACTGTTATTTCAATGGAGAGAGATTGCAAAAATCTGTGGTATGGAGGCATCTGGGTGCCCTGGTACATGAATCACACAATGTTAGTTTGTGAATACTGCAAATGATTAGGAAAGCAAATGGAATACTGGCGTTTATTGCAAGGGGAATAGAATACAAAAATCAGGAGGTTTTACGGCAGCGGTCTAGGGCCATGGCAAGACCAAATCTGGCATACTGTATGCAGGTTTGGTCTCCTTATCTGAAAAATGGTATACTTGTGTTCGAAGCAGTTCAGAGGTTTACTTGAGTCATTCCTGGGATGAAGGGGGGTATTTTTCAGACTATAAAGAGAAGTTGGGTCTATTGGAGTTTTAAGAGAATGAGAGGATGTTTCCCCAGGAGGGAGACGAGAGTAGGCACTAGAGTGCTTACTTCAGTCCAACGCTGGCATCTTCACACCAGGGAGACTAGAGCCAGGTGACACAGTTTAAGAATAAGAAGCCTATCGTTTTAGGTCGAGTTGAGATTTTTTCTCAGAGGGTCATCCATCTGTGGAATTCTCTTCCCTGGAAGCACTGGATATTGGATAACTGAATTTTTTCAGGACAGATTTAGACAGATTTTTCATAGACAAGGGAACTAGGGTTATGGCAAAGTGGGGTTGAACCACAACCAGATAAACTGTTGAAGGCCAGAGCAGGCTCAAAGGCCTACAGTCACACCTAAAATCCGAGAAGAAACAACAAAGGAAAAAAAAACAAAGAAAAAGAACAGCATAGGAACAGGCCCTTCGGCCCTCCAAGCTTATGCTGATTATGATACCCTAACTAAACTAAAAACCCTTTTCCCTTACTCGGTCCTTATCCTCTAATCCCTCCCTATTCATGTACCCATCCAGATGCCTCTTAAACGTTGCTAATGTGCCTGCTTTCACCACTTCCTCCGGCGGCATGTTCTAGTCACCCACCACACTCTGCATGGAAAACTTCCCCCACACATCTCCCTTAAACTTTCCCCCTCTCACCTTGGACCTGTGCCCCCTTGTAACTGACACTTCCACCATGGGAAAAGGCTCTGTCTATCCACCCTGTCTGTGCCTCTCAATTTTGTCGACATTTATCAGGTCTCCCCTCAGCTTGTCTTTCCAATGAAAACAATCCTAGTTTATTCAATTTCTCTTCATAGCCAACACCCTTGAGACCAGGCAACATCCTAGTGAACTTCTTTGCATTCTCTCCAAAACTTCCAGGTCCTTCTGGTTGTGTGACCAGAACTGCACGCAATACTTCAAAAGTGGCCTCGCCAAGGCTTTATATAAACGCAACATGATTTCCCAATATCTGTACTCAATGCCCCAGCTGATGAAAACAAGCATGCCATCTTAATCACCTTGACCACCTGTGTTGCTACTTTTAGGAAACTGTAGACCAGAACAGCCAGATCCCTCTATATGTCAATGTTCCTAAGGGTTCTGCCATTTACAGTATAATTCACACTTAAACCTAACCCTCCAAAATGCATCACGTTCGTATTTGTCCAGATTAAACTCCAGCTGCCAATTCTGTGCCCATGTCTCCAAACTATCTATATCCTCTTTCAATCCTCTGCATTAACAACAACCCCACAAATCTTAATAGTCAGACCACCCACATACGCATGACAAACAACAGAGGCCCCAGCACTGATCCCTGCAGAACACAGATCCCCATTATGAAAAACACCCACTGCTACTCTGTCTTTTATGAGCCAGTTTTGTATCCATCTAACCAGCCCACCCCAAATCCTACGTGATTTAAGTTTTTGTACCAGTCTACCATGTGGGACCTAGTCAAATGCCTTACTAAAGTCCATATAAACTACATCCTTCCCTTATCAATTTTCTTTGTCACTTCATCAGAAAACTCAAATCAAGTTAGTGAGATACGACCTTTCCCGTACAAAACCGTACTGCCTGTCACTAACTAGTCCATTTTTCTCCAAAATAGCGGGGCGGCATGGTGGCACAGTGATTAGCACTGCTGCGCCACAGAGCTAGGGATCCAGGTTCGATTTCTGGCTTGTGTCATTGTCTGTGTGGAGTTTGCACATTCCCCCTGTGTCTGCATGGATTTCCACAGGTTTCCTCCCACAGTCCAAAGACGTACTGGTTAGGTGAATTTGCCATGCTAAATTCTCCCTCGGTGTGCCCAAACAGGCACTGGAGTGTGGCAACTAGGGATTTTCACAGTAACTTCATTGCAGTGTTAATGTAAAACTACTTGTAACTAAATAAACATTACTTTGCTTTAAATGTACATATGTTCTCATAAACCTCCTTCCCTTCATCATTTAGAAGGAATGTCCAACATGATCAACACAATCATTACAAAACACAGCAAAACCAGACTGGATTCTGTTCTCAAGTCTAAGGAGTGGGTCTTGCTCCCATGATCTACGTATGACTCTAGGGTGAGAGTGTAGGGCAAGCGTCCTACCCAGTGAACTACGGTTGAACTCAACACCATGAACCCATGCTCAACACTCTTTAACAATGAATATCCAACCATCTCAACAAGTTTGGGGAGGGAAAAGATTCCAGATTTTGGAGTGCGCTCACCACCCGATAGGGCTTTGAGCTGGCAGGACTGGACAAAGCTAAGTTATTCCACCAGCTGGATGCAACGTGAGCCAGATTGGCTGGGGTTAGGAGGAAGAGCTCGATGTCCCTCATCCAGAGGGATTTTGACTGGTACCCCCCCCCCCCCCCACCCGATAAAACTGGTTGGAGTGAGCAGAATAAGAATGTAATAACTCTGACAACACCAGGTTAAAGTCCAACCGATTTATTTGATTGTAAATCACAAGCTTTCCGGGGTTAAACTCTTCGTCAGGTGAATGGACCTGATGAAGGGACAAACCCCGAAAGCTTGTGAGTTCAATATCAAATAAACCTGTTGGACTTTAACCTGGTGTTGTCAGAGTTATTACTGTGTTTACCCCAGTCCAATACCGGCATCTCCACATCACAATAATAGTGTCAAACCTTGGCCTGTTTGATGAGCAGGATAATGTCACCCTCGGGGTTCTGCTGCTCCTTCTGGTCCTGGGAGAACAGCCGGCTGACAGCAAGAAACGCTGGGGAGAAAAACCAGAAAACAGTCGGTCAGAGAGAGAGGGGCAGGGAGGGGGGCGGCCGGCTCAGGGTAGGCCCCTCTCTCTCTTACCCACTCCGGCGGCGCTGACAGTCCCCGGGCCGGGGCCCGCACTGCCCCCGGGAGCCGCTGGCGGCCGGGCCGGGAGGGACCGCAGCCTCGTCCTCGTCCCTCTCCCCCGGCCCCGGATCCGGATCCGGCCCAGCGACACAGCCCGCGCACCCACACACCGCAGCATCACCCTGACAACGCACCGGAAATAACCTCACACACGTGACCAGGCACCTTAAAGGGACAGGATCCTCAGGTTCTTAAAGAAACAGGATCCTCAGGTTCTTAAAGGGACTTTTTTTTATTCAGTCACTGGCTGGGCCAGCATTTATTGCCCACCCCTAGTTGCCCCTTGAGAAGGTGGTGGTCCGCAGGGGCTGAGGTGCGTTATAGACCCCGACAATCACATTTCGATTTGACCTGTCTTAAGTCTCCTTTGTCCTTTTTGTTTCTGTTCGGGCTGTTCCCCCTCCTTTTGGGGAGCTGCCCCCTTTTTCTTTGTCCGAATGTAATTTGAGTTTGTTTACTTGGTTTGACCCGAAAGAACGACCCGAAAGACTTGAGAAGGTGGTAGGGAGCAGCCTTCTTGAATCGCTGCGGTCCATGTTCTGTGGGTTGACCCCCCCCCCCAATGCTGTTAGGGAGGGAATTCCAGGATTTTGGCCCAGGAACAAGTCAGGATGGTGAGTGACTTGGAGGAGGACCTCCAGGTGCTAACGTTCCCATTTATCCATTGCCCTTGTCCTTCTAGATGGAAGTGGTCATGGGTTTGGAAGGTGCTGTTGAAGAACCTTTGGTGAATTGCTGCAGTGCATCTTATAAGAACATAAGAACATAAGAAATAGGAGCAGGAGTAGGCCAACTAGCCCTTCGAGCCTGCCCCGCCATTCAATAAGATCATGGCTGATCTGTCGCTGCTCAGTTCCACTTTCCCGCCCTCTCCCCATAACCCTTAATCCCCTCTCTCATCAAAAACCCATCAACCCGCGTCTTAAAAATATTTAGCGAGGCAGCCTCCACCACTTCAAAGGGCAGAGAATTCCAGAGATTCACCACCCTTTGAGTGAAGAAGTTCCTCCTCAACTCTGTTCTAAACCGTCCCCCCTTTATCTTGAGGCTGTGCCCCCTAGTCCTACTGTCCTTTCTGAGCGGGAAGAGTCTCTCCACCTCTATCCTATCCATCCCATTCATCATCTTATACGTCTCAATGCGATCTCCCCTCATTCTTCTAATCTCTAACGAGTACAAGCCTAATCTATTCAGCCTCTCCTCATAGCTCAATCCCCTCAACTCCGGCATCAGCCTAGTAAACCTCCTCTGCACTCCCTCCAAGGCTGAAATATCCTTGCGTAAGTACGGCGCCCAAAACTGCACACAGTACTCCAGATGCAGCCTCACCAATGCCCTATACAGCCGCAGCAAGACCTCCCTACTTTTATATTCAATCCCCCTCGCTATGAAGGCCAGCATCCCATTCGCCTTCCTGACCACCTGCAAGCTGGGTTTTTGCGACTCATGCACAAGGACCCCAAGGTCCCTCTGCACCGTCGCCTGCTGCAGTTTTTCGCCCTGTAAGTAATAATCCTTCCTACCATTATTCCTACCAAAGTGGACCACCTCGTACTTACCAACATTAAATTCCATTTGCCATTTCCTGGCCCATTCACCCAGCCTATCTAGATCCTTCTGTAGACTCTCCCCACCCTCTGCACAATTTGCCGTTCCACCAATCTTGGTGTCATCAGCAAATTTTGACACCCTACACTCGGTTCCCTCCTCCAGATCATCTATATAAATGGTAAATAGCTGAGGCCCCAGCACCGACCCCTGGGGCACTCCACTAGTCACCATCCACCAATCCGAATAGCACCCATTGACCCCCACTCTCTGCCTCCTATTTGACAACCAGTCCTCTATCCACGCTAACACCCTACCCCCAACTCCATGCCCCCTGACCTTCTGTAATAACCTCCTGTGAGGTACCTTGTCAAATGCCTTCTGAAAATCCAGAAAGACCACATCCACTGGCTCTCCTCTATCCACCGCCCTAGACACATCCTCATAGAACTCCAGTAAATTTGTCAGACACGACTTCCCTTTAAGGAAACCGTGCTGCGTCTGCTCTATCAAGCAATTCCCCTCAAGATGCCTCGCTATTTCCTCCTTAATGACGGATTCTAACATTTTACCTACAACAGACGTTAAACTAACCGGCCTATAATTCCCCGCCTTTTAATAGATGGTGCACACTGCTGCTACTGAGCGTCGGTGGTGGGGGAGTGGATGTTTGTAAATATTTTGTTATAATCAAGCGGGCTGCTTTATCCTGGATGGTGTCGAGCTTCTTGAGTGTTGGAGCTGAATCCATCCAGGCAAGTGGGGAATATTCCATCACACTTCTGACTTGTGCCTTGTAGATGGCGGATAGGCTTTGGGGAGTTAGGAGGTGAGTTACTCGCCACAGTGTTCCTCTTGCAGCCGCTATGTTTATGCGGTGAGTCCATTTGAGTTTCTGTTCAATGGTAATCCCAAGAATTTTAACCAGTGATGGTTACACCATTGAATGTCAAGTGGTTAGAGTGTCTCTTATTGGTGATGGTCATTGCCTGGCATCTGTGTGGCACCGATGTTACTTGCCACTTGTCAGTGCAAGCCTGGATATTGTCCAGATCTTGTTGCATTTGAACATGGGCTGTTTCAGTATCTGAGGAGTCACAAATGTTATGCAATCATCAGCGAACACTTCTGACCTTAAGATGGAGGGAAGGTCATTGATGAAGCAGTTGAAAATTGTTGGGCCTCGGACACTAACTTGAGGGATTCCTGCAGAGATGTCCTGGAGCTAAGATGACTAAACCTCCACAGCCAAAACCATCTCCTTATATACGAGGTATGATTACAACCAGCAGAGAGTTTGCCCTCGATACCCATCGATTCCAGTCTGGCTAGGTCTCCTTGATGCCATACTCAGTCAAATGCAACCTTGATGTTAAGGGCTGTCACTCTCACCTCACCTCTGGAATTCAGCTCTTTTTGTCCATGTTTGAACCAAGATGTAATGAGGCCAGGAGCTGAGTGACCCTGGTGAAACCCAAACTGGGCATCACTGAGCAGGTTATTGCTGGACAGGTGCTGCTTGATAGCACTGTTGATGACCTCTTCCATCACTTTACTGATGATCGAGAATGGACTGATTGGGCAGTAATTGGCCGGGTTGGATTAGTCCTGCTTGTGTACAGGACATATCTGGACAATTTTCCACATTGTTGAGTTGATGCCAATGTTGTAACTGTATTGGAAGAGCTTGGCTAGGGGACCGGCAAGTTCTGGAGCACAAGTCTTCAGTACTATTGCCAGAATGTTATCAGGGTTCATTGCCTTTGCAGTATCCAGCCCCTCCAACCATTTCTTGATATCGTATGGAGTGAATCAAATTGGCTGGAGACTGGCATCTGAGATGCTGGAGGCCACTGGAGGAGGCCGGGATGGATCATCCACTTGGCACTTCTGGCTGAAGATTGCTGCAAATGCCTTGTCTTTTGTACTCCTCTTGCTGCGCTCCTCCATCATTGAAGATGGGGATATTTGTGGAACCTCCTCCCCCAGTGAGTTGTTTAACTGTCCATCACCACTCTTGACTGGATATGGAAGCATAGCTTAGATCTGATCCATTGGTTGTTGGATCGCTTAGCCTTGTCTATCACTTGCTGTTTTTGTCATTTGGCATGCAAGCAGCCCTGTTTGGTAGCTTCACCAGGTTGACACCTCATTTTTACATAGGTCTGGTGTTCTCCCGGCATGCCCTCCTGCATTTTCCATTGAACCAGGATTGTTCCCCTAGTTTGATGGTAATAGTTGAGTGGGGGATATGCCGGGCCATGAGGTTGCAGATTGTGCTAGAGTACAATTCCGCTGCTGTTGATGTCCCACAGTGTCTCATGGATGTCCAGTCTTGAGTTGCTAGATCAGTTCAAAGTCTGTCCCATTTCGCACGGTGATAGTGCCACACAACACGATGGAGGTTATTCTCAATGTGAAGGCGGGACTTCATCTCCACAAAGATTGGAATTGAGTCTATCTATATATGCCGTGTTTGGAAACCTACCAGTCCATTTACCTGATCAAGGAGCAGTGGTCTGAAAGCTCATGATACCAAATAAACTGGTTGGACTTTAACTTGGTGTTGTAAGACTTTTTACAAAAAAACCCATTCAATGCTTTCACCCTTTCCTTATTTCCCATTATGAATTCCCCAAACTCACTTTCTAGAGGACCCAGGCTGGCTCTACTTAATCTTTTTCTTTTAAAATATTTGTAGAAACTCTTCCCATCTGTTTTTAGATTTATCTGTAGATTTATTTGTAAAAACTCTTCCTATCTGTGTTCAACTTTCCCTCATTCTCTAATTTTTTCCCATATTTTAGTCAGTCTTTGCTGGTTTTTCAATTTTGTCCAACCTTTTGACCTATTACTTATCTTTGCAAAATTATATGCTTTTTCTTTCAATTTGATACATCGTTAACTTTTTTAGTTCACTGCGGATGGTGCATTCACCTTGAATATTCCTATCTCACTGGAATATGTAATTGCTTAATGTTTGCCACTGTGTCTTTCCTGGCCTTTGGTTAGGTTTAAAACACTAGCCTTAGTCCCACTCTTCTCTCCCTCAAACTGCAACTATAATTCAATCATTGTTTATCGCTGTTACCTCGGTGTGCCTTTTCTATGAGGACATTAATCAATCCTATGTCACTGCACACTACCAGATCCAGAAAAGATTTCACTCTAGTTGGATCTAGAATGTGCTGCTCTAACAAATTCTGGCCATATTTCTACTCTTCTTGCCAAAAGCGAACCAGTTCACATTACTCCGTGTGTTGAATTTTTGCCATCGTTCTAACCATATCTTTTTTAGAGGATCCCATTATTTCTGCCTGTACTCCCAACAACAAACAGTGTCATTATTATTTGGAGGGCTATAAACCACTCCTAAAATTGACTTCTATCCTATGCTATTTCCTACCTCATCAAACTGATTCCGTGTTTTGATCTTTAGAACTAACAATCTCCACTGTAGTAATCTCACCCTCAATTAACAAAGAAGAAGATGGTGAGACACCTTCTTGAACCATTGGATTCCATGTGGTGTAGGTACACCCACAGTGATGTTAGAGAGGGAGTTCCAGGATTTTGACCCAGCGACAGTGAATGAACAGCGATATATTTCCAAGTCAGGATGATGAGTGGCTTGGAAGGAAACCTCTACGTTGTGTTGTCCCCGAGTATCTGCTGCTCTTGTCCTTCGAGGTGGTAGGGTTCGGGGGTTTGTAAGGACTGTCAAAACAGCCTTGCTGAGTTGTTGCAGTGCAGGCCACAATTTCAGCATTTATTGGAGATGCCGGGATTGTTTTCTTGGAGGTTAGGAGGAGATTTGATGGAGGTGTTCAAAGTCATGACTGGGGTGGACAGAAGAATGAGAGGGTGATTTCCAAAAGAAACAAATATGGTGAGGAAAAAATGTTTTCTCGCAATGAGCAGTGGTTAGCAGTGCTGCCTCACAGCGCCAGGGACCTGGGTTCAGTTCCCAGCTTGTGTCACTATCTGTATGGAGTCTGCACGTTCTCCCCGTGTCTGTGTGAGTTTCCTCTGTGTGCTCCAGTTTCCTCCCACAGTCCAAAGATGTGTAGTTACGTGGATTGGCCATGATAAATGTGCAGAATTACAGGGATAGGGCGCAGTGGGCCTGGGTAGATGCTCTTTTGGAGAATTAATGCAGACCTGATGGGCCAAATGGCCTCCATCTGCACTGTAGGAATTCTTTGGTTCTTTGGACTTGGGGTCTGAAAAGCTTAGGTGATTGTTTGAATATAAACAATGTGCAGGGATACGGGGAAACGACCGGGGATTGGAACTTGGCCATAATGCTCATTTGGAGAGCCAGTGCGTACACAGTGGGCAAAATGGCCTCCTTCTGCATTGTAACAATTCTGTGGTTGCAGGGAACGACGATTCAGGTTCATCGTAAACGAATGTGTCTCCAGATTCAGTTCAGGAAGTGTGGCCACATTAATTCATGAATGAAGAGATGGTGGTGTGGTGGTAATGTCACTGGACTAGTAATCCAGCGGCCCAGGTTAATGCTCTGGCAACATGGGTTCAAGTCCCACCATGGCAACTGGTGGAAGTTAAATACAATTAATAAAATCTGCAATTATTAAAATCTGGAATAAGAACTAGGAGCAGGAGTTGGCCATCTGGCCCCTCGAGCCTGCTCCGCCATTCAATAAGATCATGGCTGATCTTTTTGTGGACTCAGCTCCACTTACCCGCCCGCTCACCATAACCCTTAATTCCTTTCCTGTTCAAAAATGTATCTATCCTTGCCTTAAAAACATTCAATGAGGCTCAACTGCTTCACTGGGCAGGGAATTCCACAGATTCACACCCCTTTGTGTGAAGAAGTTTCTCTTCAACTCAGTCCTAAATCTGCTTCCCCTTATTTTGAGGCCATGCCCCCTGGTTCCAGTTTCACCCGCCAGTGGAAACAACTTCCCTGCTTCTATCTTATCTATTCCCTTCATAATCTTATATGTTTCTATAAGATCTCCCCTCATTCTCCTGAATTCCAGTGAGTATAGCCCCAATCTACTCAGTCTCTCCTCATAAACCAACCTTCTCAACTCCGGAATTAACCGAGTGAATCTCCTCTGCACCCCCTCCAGTGCCAGTATATCCTTTCTCAAGTAAGGAGACCAAAACTGTACACAGTACCCCAGGTGTGGCCTCACCAGCACCTTATACAGCTGTAACATAACCTCACTGTTTTTAAACTCCATCCCTCTAGCAATGAAGGACAAAATTCCATTTGCCTTCTTAATTACCTGCTGCACCTGCAAACCAACTCCTGGAGATTCCTGCACAAGGACACCCAGGTCCCTCTGCACAGCAGCATGCTGCAATATCTTACCATTTAAATAATAATCCATGTTGCTGTTATTCCTACCAAAATGGATGACCTCACATTTACCAACATTGTACGCCATCTGCCAGAACCTCGCCCACTCACAGAGACTATCTATATCCTTTTGCAGATTTTCAATGTCCCTCTGCACATTTCGCTCTGTCACCCATCTTACTGTCATCTGTGAATTTTGACACACTACACTTGGTTCCCAACCCCAAAGCATATATGTAAATTGTAAACAATTGCAGTCTCCGAACTCAGTAAATCTGAACTCAGTAATAGTGACCATGAAACCATTGTTAATTATTGTAAAAACCCTTCAGGGAAGGAAATCTGCCATTTTTACCCAGGGTGACCCTTCATGTGACTGCAGAACCACAGTACCTGATTAACTCTTAACTGCCCTCAGTTCAGATGTGGCGATGCCGGTTTTGGACTGGGGTAAACACAGTAAGAAGTCTCACAACACCAGGTTAAAGTCCAACAGGTTTATTTGGTATCATGAGCTTTCAGAGCGCTGCTCCTTCACCAGGTGATGGAGTGATGTTCTTACTGTGTCCTCAGCTAAGGGATGGGCAACAAATGCTGACCCAGCCATTGACACTAACATCCCATGAAAGAATAATTAAAACTAAAAAAATCATCGTCCTCAATCCTTTCTCACCAATCCCCCATTCCCCTCCAATTTCATCAACACCTAATATCTCCTCTACTACTACCAAACCAATCATTCAAGAAAAACTTATAAAGACCATCAGATCAGATGCACATGGTGAAAAGTCGGAAACTCTAAAACATGCCTGAACATGGGGCAGCGAGGCAGGAAGGCAGTGTTACACTGAGAGTACGCCAAAGGCAAGAACCTGCCCCAACATAAACGGCGAATACATTCAACATTCCATACCTTATTTGGAAAGAAACTCAAGTGCAGGAGAGTATTGTTTGTAGGAGTGGCAGCTGAGGAAATTAGTGACGGGGATGGGAACAGACAATGTAAGAGGTTTGAGATCAGGGGCCACATTGTTCCTGTGAGATTGGGTGAGTGGTTAGGGCACATAAGAACATAAGAACATAAGAAATAGGAGCAGGAGTAGGCCATCTAGCCCTTCGAGCCTGCCCCGCCATTCAATAAGATCATGGCTGATCTGTCGTGGCTCAGTTCCACTTTCCCGCCCTCTCCCCATAACCCTTAATCCCTTCTTTTATCAAAAACCCATCAACCCGCTTCTTAAAAATATTTAGCGAGGCAGCCTCCACCACTTCAACGGGCAGAGAATTCCAGAGATTCACCACCCTTTGAGTGAAGAAGTTCCTCCTCAACTCCGTTCTAACACACACACAAGAAGTCCAGAGCTGCTGGTTCAAATTCCACATGAACTCACCATTGCTGAATTTTGCACCACTCTGGGGGTTAGCATTCACCAGAAACATAACTGAACCAGCCAAAAAAATGCTGTAGCCACAAGCAGTCAAAGGCTGAGAATTCTGCAGCGAGTAACTCACCACCTGACTCCCCAGAGCCTGTCCACCATCTACAAGGCACAATCAGGTATGTGATGGAATACTCTCTATTTGCCTGGATGAGTGCAGCTTGAAAAACACTCGAGAAGCTTGGCACCATCAGGGACAAAGCAGTCCACTTGATTACCACCCCTACCACAAGCATTCAATCTCTCCACAATCAACAATCAGTGGCAGCCACGTGTGCTACCTACAAGAGGCACTGCAGGAACTCATCAAGGCTCCATAGCTAGCACCTTTCAAACCTCTGACACCTACCATCTAGAAGGACAAGAACAGCAGATACCTGGGAAAACCATCACATGGAAGTTCTCACATCTCACGAATGAATAAAGAGGAATTTCCTCTAATGTGAGGAATTTAAGAATTGGACAGAGGATAAAAGGAGCAAACCTGGGGGATTGGGGTTGGAGAGAGGAGGGAGAGCGGAGACTGGGAAATGAGGTCGGGAAGGAGGGAGGGTGGGAAATAGAGTGGCTGTGGGAGCCACAGCCACAGGAACAATGTAGTGAGTGCGGTGGGCACTGAGAGAGGAAGAGCCAGTGGAGGACATTACTGTGGAGAATTAGTGAAAGCTTGATTCTACTGATGGGCAGGTGAGGAAAGAGAGGACAGGGGGTGAGGATTCTCAGAGAAAGAACCAAAGGCACCTACACCACATAGACTGCAGCAGTTCGAGAAGCCAGCTCACCATCACCTTCTCATGGGCAATTAGGGATGGTCAGTTAATACCAGTCTAGTCTCTGACGCCCACATTCCATGAATAAATAAATAAAATGGCGTAAGAAGAAACTGAAGACGTTCAAGCATTGGACTCTTTCACCAACTATGGCTAATGTCGTGTGGTTAGACTGTAATTTGAGAGGGAATGGGGTAAGGAAAAATGCTGAGAAACGTTAAGATAGACAAGTCCTCAGGGCCTGATGGGATGTACCCCAGGATACAAAGAGAGGCAAGGGAGGAAATTGTCAGGGGCATAAGAGAAATCTTTGTATCCTCACTGGCTACAGGGGAGGTCATGATGTGGAGATGCTGACGTTGGGCTGAGGTAAACACAGTAAGAATTTTCACAACACCAGGTTAAAGTCCAACAGGTTTATTTGGTAGCACAAGCCACTAGCTGCCCCTTCATCAGGTGACTGTTTGTGAACATAACTCCCACTCACCTGACGAAGGGGCAGTGCTCCAAAAACTAGTGGCTTATGCTACCAAATAAATCTGATGGACTTTAACCTGGTGATGTGAGACTTCTTACAGGGGAGGTCCCAGAGGATTGGAGAATAGTCAGTGTTGATCCTTTGTTTAAGAAGGGTAGCAAGAATAATCCAGGTAATTATTGGCCGGTGAGCCTTACATCAGTGGGAGAGAAATTATTGAAGAGGCTTTATTCCCACTTGGAAATAAGTGGACGTATTAGTGAGAGGCAACATGGTTTTGCGAAGGGGAGGTCGTGTCTCACGAACTTGATTGAGTTTTTCGAGGAAGTGATGAAGATGATTGATGAGGGTAGGGCAGTGGATGTTGTCTACATGGACTTCAGTTAGGCCTTTGACAAGGTCCCTCATGGCAGACTGGTGCAGAAGGTGACATCGCTTGGGATCAGAGGTGAGCTGGCAAGGTGGATACAAAATTGGCTCGGTCAAAGAAGACAGAGGGTAGCAGTGGAAGGATGTGTTTCTGAATGGAGGGCTGTGACAAGTGGCATTTCTCAGGGATCAGTGCTGGGACCTTTGCTGGTTGTAATATATATATAAATGATTTGGAGGAAAATGTAACTGGTTTGATTAGTAAGTTTGCAAATGATACAAAGGTTGGTGGATTTACGGATGGCGATGAGGACCATCAGAGAATACAGCAGGATTTAGATCAGTTGGAGACTTGGGCAGAGAGATGGCAGATGGAGTTTAATCCGGACAAATGTGAGGTAATGCATTTTGGAAGGTCTAATACAGATAGGAAATATACAGTAAATGGCAGAACCCTTAAGAGTATTGATAGGCAGAGGGATCTGGGTGTACAGGTACACAGATCACTGGAAGTGGCAATACAGGTGGAGAAGGTAGTCAAGAAGGCATACGGCATGCTTGCCTCCATAGGCCGGGTCATTGAGTTTAAAAATTGGCAAGTCATGTTGCTGCTTTATAGAACCTTAGTTAGGCCGTAGTTGGAATATAGTGTTCAATTCTGGTCACCACACTACCAGAAGGATGTGGAGGCTTTGGGGAGATTATGGAAAAGATTTACCAGGATATTGCCTGGTATGGAGGGCATTAGCTATGAGGAGGGGTTGGAGAAACTTGGTTTGTTCTCACTGGAACGACGGAGGTTGAGGGCTGACCTGATAGAAATCTATAAGATTATGAGAGACATGGACAGAGTGGATAGTAAGAAGCTTTTTCCCAGGGTGGAAGACTCAATTATTAGGGGGCACATGTTTAAGGTGTGAAGGGCAAGGTTTAAAGGAGATGTATGAGGTAGATGTTTTTTACACAGAAAGTAGGGGTGCCTGGAACTTGTTGCCAGGAGAGATAGTGGAAGCGGATACGATAGTGACTTTTAAGGGACGCCTTGACAAGTACATTAATAGGATGGGAATAGTGGGATATGGTGCCCGGAAGGATAGGTGTTTAGTTAAGTCAGGCAGCGTGGTTTGTGCTGGGTTGGAGGGCCGAAGGGCCTGTTTCTGTGCTGTAATTTTCTTTGTTCTTTGTTCTTTGAAAGGAGATCAAGGAGAAAAGAGACAGCAGTAACTTTGTTACATATACTGGGGAACAGGATGGAAGTTGATTAAAATAGAATGGGTTGATGAGGGTAATGTGTGATGATGTGATGTACACAAAGTTCCAAAATAAAGTGATAATGTGCCATATAAAAGGCTTCTCAGCAACGTTAAAGCCTTGGAATAAAAGGAACAGTGACAGCATGGATTCAACATTGACCGAGTAACTCAAAACAGAGAGTAGTGGTGAATGGTAGGTGCTTTTTTGACTGGAGACTGTTACGTAGTGGGGCTTATCAGGATCATTGCTTTGCTTGATATATATTCATGATCTCGACTTACATGTAGCTTATAAAACTTAATGCTAAGAAATGTGACGTGTGAATATTTGGCTAGAAGAATGATGAGCAACAATATAAAATGGAGTATTAAGGCCCAGATCAAAACTCCAAGGAATATTACACAGTTAGCCTAGACGCCAACTTTTGCACTTGACTCTAGACACTGGTGAGCATGAGATGATTCAGCACAAGTATGATTCAGTTAAGCCACTCGGAAGCTTTTATCCAAACAAACTTAATTTAAGAACACAGAATATAATAGAAAGAATTAGTATAACTTTTACCAATAAAATACTTAGACATGGCAAAATATTTTGTGGTTGGGGGTGTGGCTGCTAATCAAAGAGGGTTTGGTGAATTGAAATGCATTTGTTTCAATGTAAGAAGTATAACAGGTAAAATGGGTGAATTTAGAACTTTGATTAGTACTTGGAACTATGATGTTGTTGCTTCACAGAGACTTGGTTAAAGGAAGGACAGGATTGGGAACTTAGCATTCCAGGATACAGATGTTTCAGGCGGGATAGAGGAGGATATAAAAGGGGTGGGAGGGAGTTGCACTACTGGTTAAGGAGAATATCACAGCTGTACTCCGGGAGGACATCTTGGAGGGCTCATACAACAAGGCAATATGGGTAGAGCTCAGGAACAGGAAGGGTATAGTCACAATGTTGGTGGTTTATTATAGGCCACCCAACTGCCAGTGGGAGATAGAAGAACAAATATGTAGGCAGATTTTGGCAAGGTGTAAAACTAACAGGGCTGTTGTGGTGGGAGATTTTAACTTCCCCTATATTGACTGGGACTCAGTGCTAGGGGCGTGGATGAGGCAGAGTTTGTAAGGAGCATCCAGGAGGGCTTCTTGAAACATTATGTAGATAGTCTAACTAGAAAAGGGGCCATATTGGACCTGGTATTGGGAATGAGCCTGGTTGATGTTCAGTAGGGGAGCAGTTTGGGAACAGTGACCACAATTCAGTAAGCTTCAAGGTACTGATGGATAAAGAATAGTGTAGTTCTCAAGTTAATACCCCATAGACATACATCCTTCTTCAGAATTAGCTGGGATAAAAACAAGAATGCTCACATGATGCTGGATTTTCAGCTTTAACACTTCTGGCAGAGACCCAGACAGCAATTTTCAGAGAAGGATATGTGAGATAATGCATTTTGGAACGTATAATACAGATTGGAAATGTACAGTAAATGGCAGAACCCTTAAGAATATTGATAAGCAAAAGGATCTGGGTGTACAGGTCATTGAAAGTGGCAATGCAGGTGATGAAGGTAGTCAAGAAGGCATACGGCATGCTTTCCTTCATCAGCTGGGATATTGAGTTTAAAAATTGGCAAGTCATGTTGCAGCTTTATAGAACCTTAGTTAGGCTACCCTTGGAATATAGTGTTCAATTCTGGTCACTACTCTACCAGAAGGATGTGGAGGCTTTGGAGAGGGTGCAGAGAAGATTTACCAGGATGTTACCCGGTATGGAGGGCATTAGCTATAAGGAGAGGTTGGAGAAACTTGGTTTGTTCTCACTGAAGCAACAGAGGTTGAGGGGAGACCTGATAGAAGTCTACAAGATTATGAGAGGCATGGACAGAGTGGATAGTCAGAAGCTTTTTCCCCAGGGTGGAAGAGTCAATTACTAGGGGGCACAGGTTTAAGGTGCGAGGGACAAGGTTTAAAGGAGATGAATGAGGCAGATTTTTTACACAGAGAGAAGTGGGTGCCTGGAACTCGTTGCCGGGGGAGGGAGTGGAAGCGGATACAGTAGTAACTTTTAAGGGGGGTCTTGACAAGTACATGAACAGGATGGGAATAGAGGGGTATGGTCCCCAGAATGGTAGGGGATTTTAGTTAAGCTAGGCAGCATGGTCAGTGCAGGCTTGGAAGGTCGCAGGGCCTGTTCCTGTCTGTAACTTTCTTTGTTCTTTGAAACAACTAAACCTCAGAGTTGTAAACTGGAGTGATCTTGCTAATAATTCACACCATGCTCCTGCTGCACCAAGGTCAGAGAATTTGGCACGCAGTCAAACCTCTGTTCACTGCAGTGGGATGGAAAAATCCTGGCACTGTGAATGGCTGTAACATTCTGGCCCCAGTCTCTGGCAGCTTCCAGGAACACCATCACCTGCAAATTATCCTTCAAGCCACTCACCATCCTGACTCGGAAATATTTTGCCATTCCCTCATAGTCACTGGGTCAAAATCCTGGAATTCCCTCCCTAATGGCATTGTGGGTCAACCCACAGAACATGGACTGCAGCGATTCAAGAAGGCAGCTCACCACCACCTTCTCAAGGGCAACTAGGGATGGGCAATAAATGCTGGCCAGCCAGCAATGCCCATGTCCCACAAATTAATTTTAGAAAGTCTTTGGACCTCAGAGAGGGCAAAAGAGAGACACTGCTATCTCTCGACTCAAAAAGCAGCATCAAAGCTTGAATATTCCATTAAAGCCTCGTCATATGACCATACCTACCAATCAGTCCAATCAAGCCCCATGCTGCAAAATCCCTGGGGAAAAAAAGCAGAACAGCATTAGTTCAGATTAAAATCACCATGCTAGCCATTAGAAGCAATTATGCTGTTGCTGCAACAATGCAGGCTGTGAGTGGACAGAACAGCAGCGTGAAAATGAAAGGAACTACTAGAATCACCCTGCATAGAAACATAACTAAAATACATTTCTTAAAGGTACAGTATCATCTGAACAGGATGCAAAGGAATACAGGATCAGAAGGAACGTGTTGACGGGGCCAGTTGTATTACGATTGAATCCCAAGGAGCCTGGCCAAATTAGGTTGGAAGAAACTGTTCCTATTGGTGGAAAAGTTGAGAACCAGAGAAGACCAATTTAAGGTGATTCATAAACGAACGAACGGTGACATGAGAAAAGTTTTAAATTATTTTATTAGTGTCACAAGTAGGCTTACATTTACACTGCAATGAAGTTACTATGAAAATCCCCTAGTTGCTGCACTCCTGCACCTGTTTGTGTTCACTGAGAGAGAATTTAGCATTGCCCACGCACCCAACCATCACATGTTTCGGACTGTGGGAGGAAACCGGAGCATCTGGAGGAAACCCAGGCAGACACGGGGAGAACGTGCACACTCCACACAGACAGTGAGCCAAGCCAGGAATCAAACCCGGGTCCCTGGCACTGTGAGGCAGCAGTGCTAACCACTGTGCCACCGTGCTGTTGTTCATGCGGTATGTAGTGTAGTGATTGCAAGGTAATTGGATAGGCACTGAAAAAGCGACATCGTTACATCAGAGTGTCAGCACAATCACTTCAGAATTAGGACGGACAGACACTTTTTTGCAACCTTTCAATCCGAGGACCGTACCAAATAACTCTCTTTGATTTTCCCAAGTTTGCCTTTGGAACTCCACAACTGGGGCAGGACCGAGCCCAGAGGCTCGTCATAAGGCTGGGACTCAGCAGATTCCTGGCCTCCAACGATCCCCCAAGTGCCACACCCTGAGCCATCCCTGCCTCCACCTTTGGTGGATCAGACAGAGTACTGTATCGCCAGTTTGTGACCCCGAGGCTATTCTAGAACTATGTCCCACCAAGCTATGTGTGTATCTGAGCTGGCGGATGGACTGGGTGAGCGCTCTACAGTTCTTCTAATTCATCCTCTTGTGGATGAATATTCCTCATCAGTATTTACTATTCAGAAAAGCAGGGATGTTAGGGAACTTGGGGAAATAAATAGTGATGTCTTGAGGAGTGTACATATTACAGAGAAGGAGGTGCTGGAAGTCTTAAAGCGCATCAAGGTAGATAAATCCCTGGGACCTGATGAAGTGTATCCCAGGACACTGTGGGAGGCTAGGGAGGAAATTGTGGGTCCCCGAACAGAGATATTTGAATCATCGATAGTCACGGGTGAGGTGCCTGAAGATTGGAGGGTGGTAAATGTTGTGCCTTTGTTTAAAAAGGGCTGCAGGGAAAAGCCTGGGAACTACAGGCCAGTGAGCCTCACATCTGTGGTGGGTAAATTGTTGGAAGGTATTTTGAGAGACAGGATCTACAGGCATTTAGAGATGCAAGAACTGATTAGAGACAGTCAGCATGGCTTTGTGAGTGGAAAATCATGTCTCACAAATCTGATTGAGTTAACCAAGAAAGTACATGAGGGCAATGCAGTTGATGTTGTCATCATGGACTTTAGCAAGGTTTTTGACAAGGTACCGCATGGTAGGTTGTTGCATAAGGTTAAATATCATGGGATCCAGAGTGAGGTAGCCAAATGGATATAAAATTAACTTTTTGACAGAAGCCAGAGGGTGGTTGTAGAGAATTGTTTTTCAAACTGGAGGCCTGTGACCAGCGGTGTGCCTCAGGAATCAGTGCTGGGTTCACTGTTATTCATCATTTATATTAATGATTTGGATGAGAATATAGGGGGCATGGTTAGTAAGTTTGCAGATGACACCAAAATTGATGGCATTGTGGACAGTGAAGAAAGTTATCTCCAATTGTAACAGGATCGTGATCAGTGAGCCAATTGACGAATGGCAGATGGAGTTTAATTTAGATAAATGTGAGGTGATACATTTTGGTAGATTGAACCAGGGCAGGACTTACTCAGTTAATGGTAGGGCATTGGGGAGAGTTACAGAACAAAGATTTATTTATTTATTTATTAGTCACGAATAAGGCTTACATTAACACTGCAATGAAGTTACTGTGAAATTACAAAGTTGGCACACTTTGAAGCCTGTTCAGGTCAATGCACCTAACCTACATGTCTTTCAGACTGTGGGAGGAAACCGGAACACCCAGAGGAAACCTACGCAGACATGGGGAGAACGTGCAAACTACACACCAACAGTGACCCTAGCCGGGAATCCAACATGGGTCACTGGTGCTGAGAGGCAGCAGTGCTAACCACTGTGCTACCATGTCATCCCAGGGATACAGGTTCATAGCTCTTTGAAACTGGAGTCACAGGTGGACAGAGTAATGAAGAAGGTATTCAGCATGTTTGGTTTCATTGGTCAGAACATTGAATACAGGAGTTGGGACATCCTGAAGTTGTACAAATCACTGGTAAGACCATGCTTGGGATGCTGTGTACAATTCTGGTCACCCTATTATAGAAAGGATATTATTAAACTAGAAAGAGTGCAGAAAAGATTTACTAGGATGCTACTGGGACTTGATGGTTTGAGTTATAAGGAGACGCTGGAGGGCCTGGAACTTTTTTCTCTGGAGCGTAGAAGGCTGAGGTGTGATTGTGTGATCTTATAGAGATCTATAAAATAATGAGGGGCACAGATCAGCTAGATAGTCAATATTTTTCCCAAAGGTAGGGAACTCTAAAACTGGAGGGCATAGGTTTAAGGTGAGAGGAAAGAGATACAGAAAAGTCCAGAGGGGCAATTTTTTCACACAGAGGGTGGTGAGTGTCTGGTACAAGCTGCCAGAGGCAGTAGTAGAGGCGGGTACAATTTTACCTTTTAAAAAGCATTTAGACAGTTACATGGGTAAGATGGGTATAGAGGGATATGGGCCAAATGCGGGCAATTGGGATTAGCTTCATGATAAAAACTGGGTGGCATGGACATATTGGGCCAAAGAGCCCGTTTCCATGCTGTAAACCTCTATGATGCTTTAATTCTAAGGTCCATGAATTTCTCCTCTTTGATGCTGCCGGGGCTGTGATAGAGAATGTGGCTGATAGACTCCTGCTCTGCTTCCCGGATGTGCCTGTGAAAGAAAGATCATTAGTGCAGGGCAGAGGCCAAGGGAAACAGGAGACATACCTCAAGTATTAATGTCTGATGGATGCTACAGTGCTGAATCTTCAATTGATTTATAGCCACCGACCTCACCATCAACACTAGAGGGGGCAACATCGTCCCTGGTCCACTGCACAGTGGTAGCAGGCCCCCTCTCCCTCCCTCCCTTCCCCCAGCTGATCCCTGCAGACTGGCAGAGGGTGCCCCCCTCCCCCATTAGCCCTGCCCCCTCTAATCCCTCTCACCATCAGCCACACCCCCACATCCCCAGCCCCCACTGGCCCCTGCTGCCACTGGCCCCTCCCCCATTGGCACCCCCCCTTGTCTGTAGCCTCCCTGGGAGGCCTCAATGGCCTCAGGTTCCACTGGTGAGGCCAAGTCAACTGCTCCCCATTAGTGGGAAGCGTGTCTATTCCTCACCAGCGAGAACCTTTTCCAGCAAGGACATAAAGGGGGGCGGGGGCAAGCCTGAATGATTGAGCACTGGGCTCGCTAAGCAGGTGTTAAACAGCATTAAAATAAACTTACATGCAATAACCTGCCTCTTGCCCATTTCCGGCACTCGTAAAATTGCGCCAGTCACAAAAACCAATCTGCTAAGCGTTTTATACCCCGCTTTATCACCACATTGTGCCTGAGTACCCCCCAACCTGATGGCAAGTTCACCCCCTCTGTCTCGGTTCTTGGTACCCATGTTTCATTTTAAAATCACAGAGTTGTAATAGTGCAGATGGAGGCCATTAGGCTCATCGTGTCTACACCTGCACATTAAATGTACATCGATTCAGTGGTCATCTTCCAGGATCTTCCAGGATTCAATAGACTCTGGAACAGTCCCTGCAGATTGAAGGGTAGCTAACATCACTCCAATATTCAAAAAGGGAGGCAGAGAGAAAACAGGGAATTATAGACCAGTAAGCTTAATATCGGTAGCAGGGAAAATTCTCAATCCATTATAAAGGAATTTATAGCAGAGCATTTGGAAAGCAGTGTCGGGATCAGACAGAGTCAGCATGGATTTATGAAGGGGAAAATCATGCTTAACAAATCTTGGAATTCTTCAAAAATGTAGCTATTAGAGTTGACGAGGGAGAGCCAGTAGATATGGTATATTTGGACTTTCAGAAAGTGTTTGACAAAGTCCCGCACAAGAGATTATCGTGCAAGATTAAAGCGCATGGGATTGGGGGAAGTGTATTGAAATGGGTAGAAAACTGATTGGCAGAGACAAAACAAAAAGTAGGAATTAATGGGTGCTTTCAAATTGGCAGGCAGTAACTAGTGGGGGTGCCATAGGGATTGGTGCTGGGACCCCAACTATTCACAATATATATCAACGATTTGAATGAGGGAACAAAATGTAACATCTCAAAGTTTGCAGATGATACCAAGTTGGGTGGCAGGGTGAACTGTGACAAGGATGCAGAGATCCTTCAGAATGATCTGGACAGGTTGGGTGAGTGGGCTAATCAATGGCAAATGCAGTATAATTTGGATAAATGTGAGGTTATTCACTTTGGAAGCAAAAACAATAAGGCAGATTACTTCCTGAATGGCTGTAAATTGGGAGAGGGGAGTGTGCAGAGGGACCTGGGTGTCCTTGTGTACCAGTCACTGAAGGTAAGCAGGCAGGTGCAGCAGGCGGTAGAGAAGGCAAATGGTACATTGGCCTTCATTGCGAGAGATTGAGTGCAGGAGCAGGAATGTGTTGTTGCGATTTACAGAGCTTTGGTGAGCCATAGAATCATAGAGGTTTACAACATGAGGCCCAACTTGTCCATGCCACCTTTTTTTTTAAATTCTGAAGCTAGTTCCAATTGCCCGCATTTGGCCCATATCCCTCTGTACCCATCTTATCCATGTAACTGTCTAAATACTTTTCAAAAGATAAGATTGTATCCACCTCTACTACTACCTCTGGCAGCTTGTTCCCCCTATCTTTGGGAAAAGATATTGACTATCTAGCTGATCAGTGCCCCTCATTATTTTATAGACATCTAGAAAATCGCCTATTTGCCTCCTACGCGCCAGAGAATAAAAAAGTCCCAGTCTATCCAGCCTCTCCTTATAAACCATCAAGTCCCAGTAGCACCCTAGTAAATCTTTTCTGCAGCCTTTCTAGTTTAATAATATCCTTTCTATAATAGGGTACCAGAACTGTGCACAGTATTCCAAGTGTGGCCTTACCAATGTCTTGTACAACTTCAACAAGACGTCCCAACTCCTGTATTCAATGTTCTGAGCAATTAAAGCAAGCATGCTGAATCCCTTCTTCACTCTGTCCACCTGTGACTCCACTTTCAGGGAGCTGTGAACCCTGTACCTTTAGATCTTTTTGTTCTGTAACTCTCCCCAGTGCCCTACCATTAACTGAGTAAGTCCTGCCCTGGTTCAATCTGCCAAAATGCATCACCTCACATTTGTCTAAATTAAACTCCATCTGCCATTCGTCAGCCACTGGCCCAATTGATCAAGATTCAGTTACAATCCGAAATAGCCTTCTTCACTGTCTACTATTCCACCAATCTTGGTGTCATCTGCAAACTTACTAACCATGCCTCCTATATTCTTATCCAAATCACTAATTTGTAAATGACAAATAACAGTGGGCCCAGCACTGATCCCTGAGACACATCGCTGGTCACAGGCCTCCAGTTTGAAAAATAACCCTCTACAACCACCCTCTGGCTTCTGTCATCAAGCCAATTTTGCATCCATCTGGCTACCTCACCCTGGATCCTGTGAGATTTAACCTTATGCAAGTACCATGCGGTACTTTGTCTGATGAGAAATATTAATTTAGGATCTCACCTATCTCTAGTGGATCTGCACATAGATGACCTTGTTGATCCTTAAGAGGCCCTAATCTCTCCCTTGTTACTTTTTTGCCCTTATGTATTTGTAGAAGCTCTTTGTATTCTCCTTTGTCTTGTCTGCCAAAACAATCTCATGTCCCCTTTTTGTCTTCCTGATATCTCTCTTAACTCTATTCCTATATCCTCTACAGTCTTCAAGGGATTCACTTGATCCCAGCTGCCTATGCATGTCATGTGTCTCCTTCTTCTTCTTGACCAGGGCCTCAATATTCTGAGTCATCCAGGGTTCCCGACTTCTGCCAGCCTTGCCCTTCACTCTACAAGGAATGTACTTACCCTGAACTGGATTAACACAGTTTTGAAAGCCTCCCACTTACCAGTCGATGCTTTGCCTTCCCACAGACTCCCCCAACAACTTTTGAAAGTTCCTGCCTGATTCCATCAAAATTGGCCTTGCCCCAATTTAGAATTTTAACTTTTGGGACGGACCTATCATTCTCCATAGCTGTCTTAAAACCAATAGAATTATGGTCACTGGTCCCAAAGTGATCCCTCACTGACACTTCTGTCACCTGCCCTTCCTTATTCCCCAAGAGGAGGTCAAGTTTTGCCCCCTCTCTAATCGGGCCATCCACATACTGAATGAGAAATTCCTCGTGAATACACGCAACAAATTTCTCTCCATCCAACCCTCTAATACTATGGCTGTTCCAGTCAATGTGGTAAAGTTAAAATCCCCGACTATTACCACCCTATTTTTCTTGGAGCCACCAGTAATCTCCTGACATATTTGCTCCTCAATTTCCGCCAACTATTTGGGGGCCTATAGTACAACCCTATCAAAGTGATTTCCCCCTTCTTATTTCTCAGTTCTACCCATATAGACTCAGTGGGCAAACCTCGGATATATCCCCTTTCCATACGGCTGTGATGTTTTCCTTAATCAAAAGTGCAATTTCCCTCCTCTCTTACCTCCTGTTTTATCTTTCCTATAGAATCTGTACCCTGGAACATTGAGCTGCCAGTCCTGTCCCTCCCTTAGCCATGTTTCAGTAATTGCTATAATATCCCAGACCCATGTACCCGTCTATGCCCTGAGTTCATCTGCCTCACCCGTCAGGCCTCTTGCATTGAAATAAATGCAGTTTAATCTGGACTTCTCTTGCTCTCTGTCTTGCTTTTGTCTGATCTGTCTGGTATTAGAATTACTGACACTACCTACAGATGTGAGGACACGCCTAGAACATTGTTTACAGCTTTAGTCTCCTTTTCTGAGGAAGGATGTTCTTGCTCTCGAGGGAGTGCAGGGAAGGTTTACCAGGCTGATCCTGGGGATGGTGGGACTGATCAATGAGGGAGGGATTGACCAGGTTAGGATTGTTTTCACTGGAATTTAGACAAATGAAGGGGGCATCTCATAGAGACATAAAATTCTAACAGGGGTAGACAGGGTAGATGCAGGGAGAATATTCCCGATGGTGGGGGAGTCCAGAACCAGGGGTCACAGTCTGAGGATTCAGGGGAGACCATTTAGGATGGAGATGAGGAGGCATTTCTTCACCCAGGGAATGGTGAGCCTGTGGAATTCATTCCCACAGGAAGTAGTTGATGCCAAAACATTGAATATATTCAAGAGGTGGCTGAATATAGCACTTGGGGCGAAATGGAATCAAAGGGTACGGGGAAAAAGCAGGATTAGGCTTGAGTTGGACGATCAGCCATGATTGTTATAAATGGCGGAGCTGGCTCGAAGGGCCAAATGGCCTCCTCCTGCTCCTATCTTTCTAAAGTTAAAGTTTATTTATTAGTCACAAGTAATGCTTACATTAACACTGCAATGAAGTCACCATGAAATTTCCCTCATCACTACAGTCCAGATCAATGCACCAACCAGCACATCTTTCAGACAACGCAATGAAACCAGAGCACCTGAAGGAGGCCTGCATAGACACAGAGAGAACGTGCAAACTCCACACAGACAGTGAATTAAGCCAGGAATTGAACCCAGATCCCTGGTGCTATGCAGCAGCAATGCTGACCATTGTGCCACCATACCACTTGTTCTAGTAATTGTTTTCCTTGGAGAAGTGAAGGCTGAGAGCTTTGACACAGGAACTCAAAATCATGATTGGCCTGGATAAAGTAGATAGGGGAACCTGTTTCCAGATAATTGAGGCAGAGCCTCAGTTGGCTGTTGTTAGCTCCTCCCCCTGACCCTCACTGGTTGGCTGTCCTATGATGGGATAGGGAGCGGTCTAGCATCAATAAAGGCAGTGGGAATACACTGTACAAACACATCATTCCTTTCCTCACTGAGGTATATGTTTAGTTAGAGACAACAGGTGGAATTCGGTAAGAGAAAGGGATGGGTTTTGTTTAAAGTGATTATGTTGAGTTCTTCTGTCAGTTTAGACAATGGTGATATTTGTTGGGAGTGTTTCTAACTACTTTGAGTTGGTTTTTGTTAAACTATGTTTGTGTTGTGACCTTTTTGAAAGCTGTGGCAGGTGGAGTGCACACTGATATTAATTTGATAATTAGTCTAAAATGTGCTGCTGTTTGTGTTCATATTTTTCAGTCAGCTCCTGTAGATTTTAAACCATGGCTGATGATGAGATTGCAGCTCTGGTGGTTGACAATGGATCTGGGATGTGTAAGGCTGGCTTTGCAGGAGATGATGCCCCCAGGGCTGTGTTCCCCTCCATTGTGGGACGGCCCCGTCACCAGGTGAGCCCTAAAACTAATACGTTGGAAGTTAGTCTTTTTGATCCTCCCTAGTGATTGGGGGATCGGACCCTCTCTGACTCTTGTAACTAAAGCATAACTTTCTAGATTGCTGTTTTAAGCAGGATGTAATGGTATGTTTCTTTGCTGTTGCTTAGTGTGATGTGGTAACCAGTGTGGTAATTATAGTTTAGGATTCTAACTAATCCCTAATTTCCATAGAAACTGATTTAAACTGAAACCTGAGCTATCTTTGTGGCCAGAATTGAGTTGAAGAAACTAGGTATGTAGCCAGAGACAGTTTATTTCCTAGCCTGTTGTCTACTACTGTTCAAAGCAAGCATTTGGCTGTTGCTTCTCCCCCTAGAATTCCTGTGAATCTTCACTTCACATCTCCTCCTAATCAAACTGATCTGACTTAAGCCTGTAATTAGCAGATTGATTTCTCTCAGAACAGGAGGTGGCTGTTCAGTCATGATTTGGGTTGAATAGCAGGTCTATAACACTGCTGCCACACCACTACCCCCCCCCCCCCCCCCAAGCTGCTGTAAACCTCATCCAGAAATCTACAATTTGAGTTTTCAAATTCCTAATTGACCACTGAGCTTGTGAAACTTGGTTTGTCTTCTGATATTGCCCCTTAATGGCCAATCCCTTTCTCCCCATTACCTTCTTCTACTAAATATTTCTAAGTTGAATCATCTAAATTTCAAGTCTGGTGTTGGCTATAACTCCTGCTGTACAGTGGCAGGATGATGCCCAGGTCACTTTGCAATCAATATTTGCTGCTTAATCTAATTTGTCTCTAAGATGGAAAGTTGTTACCTTGGACTAATGTAACCATGTGGTCTATGTACCCCTACAGTGTGCTATTATAGAAGTCAGATTTTGACCTCTGGGTGATGTGACTTGAAAGAGGTGACTGCAATTGATGCTGTCTCGCTTGTCACTTTGATAGTAGAGGTCATGCTTTGGAAGGTGCTGTTGATGCAGTGCATCTTGTAGATGGTACACTGCTACTTTTCCGTTCTAGGGAATTAATTTGATGGGTGGGGTAGCAATTGTCCTGAATGGTGTCAAGCTGGTGCTGGAGCAGCATGCATCCAGGCAAGTGGAGAATATCTATCTCCTGTAAAGTTGAGGTAGATTGAGGATTCCCAGTTTTTGACATGGCTCTTGTAAATGTCTGCTCAAGAATAACAATCAACATGGGTGAATGGAATGGAATGCACTCCTGGGTTCTGCCCAGAGTTGTATGTGACCAAAATAACATGTGAATTCCAACCTAGTGTCTAAATATTCCACTTGAGACCAAGTAACATGTATTTTCTATTTGGGCATAAACTCCCAATGAGCCCAAGGAATGTCACAAGTGCATTAATGTAGTTGTGTCACACGTGAGTAACTGATAGTACAAGGTGATCAAAGCACACAGTGGCATTCACTTTATTAAATGCTCCTGCCTTTTTAATTGCTAGAATGAGGTCCCTGATGGTGTTGTCAAGATTTGCCCAAGTTTGTGATTTAAAATCTTTTTTCTTTGTTTTATTCTCCATTCTAGGGAGTGATGGTTGGAATGGGTCAGAAAGACAGTTACGTTGGTGATGAAGCTCAGAGCAAGAGAGGCATCCTGACCCTGAAGTACCCAATTGAGCATGGCATTGTGACCAACTGGGATGACATGGAGAAGATCTGGCACCACACCTTCTACAATGAACTGCGAGTGGCCCCAGAGGAGCATCCTGTTCTCCTCACGGAGGCACCTCTCAACCCCAAAGCCAACCGGGAGAAGATGACCCAGATCATGTTTGAGACCTTCAACACTCCAGCCATGTACGTTGCCATTCAGGCTGTGCTGTCCTTGTACGCCTCTGGCCGTACAACTGGCATTGTGTTAGATTCTGGTGATGGTGTTTCCCACACCGTGCCAATCTATGAAGGGTATGCCTTGCCTCATGCCATCCTGAGGTTAGACCTGGCTGGCCGGGATCTCACTGACTATGCAGTGAAGATCCTGACCGAGCGTGGCTACTCCTTCACTACCACGGCCGAGAGGGAGATTGTACGTGACATCAAGGAGAAACTTGCCTACGTGGCCCTAGATTTTGAATCTGAAATGCAGACAGCCAGCTCCTCTTCAGCCTTGGAGAAAAGCTATGAGCTCCCTGATGGCCAAGTCATTACCATTGGTAATGAGCGTTTCAGGTGTGCAGAAGCCCTTTTCCAACCATCCTTCCTTGGGATGGAATCTCATGGCATCCATGAGACCTGTTTCAATAGCATCATGAAATGTGATGTAGATATCAGGAAGGATTTGTATGCCAACACTGTCTTGTCTGGTGGAACCACCATGTTCCCAGGTATTGCTGATCGGATGCAGAAGGAAATCACAGCCTTGGCTCCGAGCACAATGAAGATAAAGATCATTGCTCCACCTGAGAGGAAGTATTCAGTGTGGATTGGAGGCTCCATCTTGGCTTCACTCTCCACCTTCCAGCAAATGTGGATCAGTAAGCAGGAGTATGATGAGTCTGGCCCCTCCATAGTCCATCGCAAGTGTTTCTAACTTGCTGTGGGATTTTGCAGTTTCAAGCTAATCCACTTGTAATAAAACCATCAGTTCTGCTTATCACAGATCTTTAACTCTGCCCATAGGCCAGTGTGATTTATTCCTTTCCAGATACCTTTTTCAGCAACTAACTTGTGAATAGGCATGTTTTTTCTATTCCCAAATCTATTGTTTTCTAAAATTTGAGGGGTAGGATTTTTAAAGAAGGTTCACTCTTATTTTGGGGTGAAAAGGAACATACCCATTTCTCATGGCCTCAATGCAGAAGGTTAGATTTGTCATGAATTTAATTGATCTGTAAAATCCAAACACTGAAATAAATGGCTATTTCCTTGACTATTGTTTTGATCATTTCTTTCCAAGCAAAGCTCTGAAATTGTGCCTGTCAATGTCTCCTTGGGATTGAGGACTTCAAATGGATTTGTCTCTTTTAAAAAGAGCCAGCTCCAGCTGGTGTGGTGAAACCTGTGTTTTACAGCAGAGGCTCTTGGTCTGTGCTGGCCATCAAATGCTATCTTTTCCAATCCTGTTTTCCAGTACTCTGTCCCTAGCCTTGCATGCAATGGCTCCTACCTCCTACCTTAGATTTCATTTCTCTCCTCCTCTTTCTGCTCTAATACCATCAAAAGAAATCCCACAACACCAGCTTAATGTCCAACAAGTTTATTTGTAGCAAATGACATCAACCCAGCCCTCTTCATAACTGAAACTCTCTTGACCCCAGCAATATTCTGAGCCTCCAATACACATGCAAGCACATCCTTCCTGTATGATGTGACATAACTACACACAGTACTCTAGCTGTGGCCTAACAAATGTTTCAGATAGCCAAGTCATAGAATAAGTAATGGAGGTATTAAAGGCTCATATCCCATATGCCTTTTTAGCTGTCTAATCTGTCTGTCCTGAGTCCTTTAGCAATCTATGACATGCTGTGGAACTTTGCACTTCCTAGCATCCTACTGTTCCTTGTGTATTCCCTTGCCACCTTAGTCCTTCCAAGGTGTATCACCTAACACTTCTCAGGGTTAAATTCCATTTTCCACTGAGACATGCTGTGGTCTAAGGCTTTCCTCCTCACTACTTACCACGTCACCAATTTTGTCAGCTGCAAACTTGCTGATTGATCTAGAGATCATTCATGTACAGTACAAACAGCAAGGGACCCAGCACTGATCTCTCTGGTATGCAACTAGACACAGGCTTGTAGTTCCCAAAAACAACCTTTGACAAGTGCTGCCTTCTACCACTAAGCCAATTTTAGATCCAAATTGCCCTTGTCAAAAGCCTCACAGTTGATGTGGATTATAACTCACACATTTTATCTCAAAAGCTGCAAGACATGATCTACTCCTATCAGCTCAATGTGCCTCAGAATTATTTCCTATCATCAGTCCTGGGGCCAGAGAGCGTTAGAAAATTAGCATCAATGAAGGTTGTGGGATCAAGCACCAATCCAGGACTTGAGTGCAAAAATCTAGGCAGCGGCTGCTGCTGTGTTGTCACCAAATCGATGACCCATCTGGATAAGGGGAGAAAGGACCCACGGCACGAAGGAGTACTGCTGTTCAAGTCCTCTAATGTGGAAAGTGGCTATTTGGTCCATTGAGTCAGTGCTGGCTCTTTGAAACAATGTAATCAGTCACGTTCCTACTTAATCTGTTATATCATAGAGACCTATAGTGCAGAAGGAGGCTATTTGGCCCATCATGCCTATGTTGACAACAATCCCACCAGGCCCTATCCTTGTAATCCCATGTATTTACCCTGCTAATCCCCCCTCACATGAAGGGGCAATTTAGCATAGCCAACCAACTCAATCCTACACATCTGGAGTTATCCTCCAGTGCCTAATATTTTTAAAATCGTTGTCTCTACTTATACCAGGTGCCCGGTTATCATTCCCTCTTCCTCCAATGCTCCCCCTGCATCTCTTTCCAAAACCTTAACTCAAATCCCTTGTATCTTGCATCAGATAAGAGTAGCTTTTCTTTTTCTACTTACCCAGATAAATAGAACCAAAGAAAGGTTACAGTGCAGAAAGAGGCCTTCAGTCCATCTGTGCCAAGAAAAGTAACTGGCTAGTTATTTTAATCCCACTTTCCACCACCTGCTCTGTTGCTTTGCAAGTTCCAGCACTCAGATATAGATCTAGGTACCCCTCGAAATGAATGAAGAGTTTCAGCCTCAAACGTCAATACAGGCAGTGAAATCCAGGTGCCCACCACCCTCTGGGTGAAAAAGATTTTTCTTGTGTCCTGTAATCATTCTACCAATCACCTTTGCCCCCAGTGTAATTGATTACTTAATAAGGGGATTTATCCACCATTAGGGATGTCAGTTTTATCACACTGAGTAACAAAAGCACCAGGCCTTGAGTTTGAACCCACCACTGTCCCAGCTCAATGTCATTATGAAGAAAGTGGAGAGGCAGAGCACACCAGAAGTTTAGCTCTGACGAAGGGTCATCTAGACTCAAAGCATTGGCTGTATTCTCGTCCTGTAGATGCTGTCAGACCTGCTGAGATTTTCCAGCATTTTCTGTTTTTGTTTGAGAAGTTTATTGATTAGTGTCACAAGTAGGCTTACATTAACACTTCAATGAAGTTACTGTGAAAATCCCCGAGTCGCCACACTCTGGTGCCTGTTCGGGTACACTGAGGGAGAATTTAGCATGGCCAATGCACCCTAACCAGAATCTTTCAGACTGTAGGAGGAAACCGGACACCCGGAGGAAACCCACACTGACATGGGAAGAACGTACAAACTCCACATAGACAGTGACCCAAGTCAGGAATTGAACCCAGATCCCTGGCACTGTGAGGCAGCAGTGCTTCCCCTCTCAGTATGATCATGTTAATATTTCACACTCCTCCTCTAATTAGAATGCCTGAATTGTCCCTCTCCTTCGGAAAGACAGAGAAAAGTACTCATCGAGAACTGTCGATGATCAGAAACCTCAAAATTGCAAATACAGAAGTGAGAATGAGCTGATCGGAGTTTGCAGCCACAAATCCAACTTTACAGCAGTGACTGTTTCTATGGGATGATAGCACCTCTTGTACCAAAATGTTCCAACTGCGATTATAGACACAGCAACTGTCTTTCTTTCAGTCCTGCTTCCAACACCATCTCTGAGAACATAGAAACAAAACTGATGACTTCAAAATACACGACAGGTGTGTAAGATGTTGAGAGGTATTGATCGAGTGGATAGTCAGAGGCTTTTTCCCAGGGCTGAAATGGCTGCCACAAGAGCACACAGGTTTAAGGTGCTGGGGAGTAGGTACAGAGGAGATGTCAGGGGTAAGCTTTTCACTCAGAGGGTGGTGGGTGAGTGGAATCGGCTGCTGGCAACAGTGGTGGAGGCGGATTTGATAGGGTCTTTAAGAGACTTTTAGATAAGTACATTTAGATAAGACTTTTAGATAAGTAGATTTCTGATAGACAGGGGAATTAAGGGTTATGGGGAGAAAGTGGAACTGATCCACTTCAGATCAGCCATGATCTTATTGAATGGCGGGGCAGGCTCGAAGGGCTAGATGGCCTACTCCTGCTCCTATTTCTTATGTTCTTAAGTACACGGAGCTTAGTAAGATAGAGGGTTATAGGTAAGCCGAGTAACCTCTAAGGTAGGGACATGTTTGGCACAACTTTGTGGGCCGAAGGGCCTGTATTCTGCTGTAGTTTTTCTATGTTTCTAAAATAGTTACTGCGTACACAGAACAATTATACAATGATTAGCGCTCCTGGCTCACAGTGCCAGGGACCTGGGTTCAATTCCCAGATTGGATCACTGTCTGTGCAGAATCTGCACATTCTCACCCTGTACGAATGGATTTCCTTTCACAGCCCAAAAGATGTGCTGGTTAGGTGCGTTGGCCAGACTAAATTCTCTCTCAGTGTACCCGAACAGGTACCGGAGTGTGGCGACTAGGAGATTTTCACAGTAACTTCATTGCAGTGTTAATGTAAACCTACTTGTGACTCTAATAAATAAACTTTTAAAATATTTTGCAAATGATTAATCAAGCCACTTTATTATCCATTAGGACATATTTTGGGATAAATTGCTTGTTTGAAAAATACATACTTTTTAAAAAGTAACCCTGTCAGATACCTAAATTTCATTAATTTCATGTATTTAAACATTCATTCAGATTACATCAAGAAAAGTCTGTTTGTCAAACACCCTTTCTGCCTAATTCAATCATCTCTATCTTTCAAAAAGAATAACATCATGTGTGAGACACAAGAAGGTTGGACTCAACTTTTGTAAGCAAGCTATTATGTGGATATACTAGTTGGAGACAATAGGAGTATTGATAGGCAGAGGGATCTGGGTGTTCAGGTATACAAATCACTGAAAGTGGCAAATGCAACTGGAGAAGATAGTTAAGAAGACGTACTGCATGCTTGCCTTCATCGGCCAGGGCATTGAGTTTAAAATTTGGCAAGTCATGTTGCAGCTTTATAGAACTTTTGTTAGGCCGCACTTGGAATGTAGTGTTCAATTCTGGTCGCATGCTTCCAGAGTGATGTGGAGGCTTTGGAGAGGGTATAGAAAAGATTTACCAGGATGTTGCCTGGTATGGAGGGCATTAGCTATGAGAAGGGATTGGGGAAACTTGGTTTGTTCTCACTGGACAGAGGCTGAGGGGAGACCTGATAGAAGTCTACAAGATTATGAGGAGCATGAACAGAGTGGATAGTCAGGAGCTTTTTCCCAGTGTGGAGGAATCAATTACTAGGGGGCACAGGTTTAAGGTGCGAGGGGCAAGGTTTAAAGGAGATGTACGAGGCAAATTTTCACGCAGAGGGTAGTGGGTGCCTGGAACTCGCTGCCGGAGGAGGGAGTGGAAGCAGATACAATAGTGAGTTTTAAGGGGCGTCTGGACAAATACATGAATAGGATGGGAATGGAGGGATATGGTTCCAGGAAGGGTAGGGGGTTTTAGTTCAGTCAGGCAGCATGGTGGGTGCAGGCTTGGAGGGACGAAAGGCTTGTTGCTGTGCTGTAATTTTCTTTGTTCTTTTCTTTGTTCTTAATAAAAGATGGAAATGCTTGAAGGCGGTATCTACACCCTATGCTATTAGATCAGAGGTGGAAGCTGACTTGAAGTGACTGGTGAAGGTGGAAGTTTTGTGATCTGTCAGCATTAGTGAATGGGCCATGCCAATAGTTCCAATTATCAAGGAGGATGGATTCATAAGGGTTTGCAGACTCTTCAAGGTCACCACTAATCCAGTGTTAGTGCAGAACAATACCTATTACCCCATATGAAAGACCTGTTTGCAGGGTCGACAGAAGGCTAACATTTTAGCAAAATTGACCTGAGTGAGCCATGGATATGGACGAGAAATCACAGGAATTTCTATCAATCATGACACATAAAGGCTTGTTCTGGAACTGAAGATTGCCTTTAAGTATCACCTTAACATCAGCATGGTTTCAATTTTTTATTTGGCTTTGCACCCCATCCTGGGCTTCATCTGAGACAAAAAGGCAAGATGATTTTGAAAAATTGCATCAGGTGACGCATCAGTTAAACCGTATCCGATCGCAATCCTGATCATCGACTCTCCTCTGCCAAGCATTCAGAAACCTGAGTGGACTGAGCGGAGTCCAGTGTTATCTGGACGTCATCCTAGTCTCTGGAAAAGATGAGAAGAATATCTTCAAAGCATGGATGTCACTCTGCAGAGATTGCAAGACTGTGGTCTGAGAGTTCACAAAGACAATTGTGAGATCTTCCAGTCCTCTTTTGAGTATTTAGGACATGTGATTGACTCCACTGGCCTTCACAAATCCCCTTCAGAGGTTACGCTTATTACAGAGAAGCCTGCATCCCAGAATATGAACCAGCTGTGTTCCTTCCTGGCCTGTTGCAATGTTCCAGTGAAGTCCACAGCAAACTGGAGAAACAACACCTGATCTTCCGATTAGATACTTCACAGCCTTCTGCACTGAACATTGAGTTCATCAACTTCAGAACATAAACTCTCTCTTTCATCTCCATTACATTTATTTTATTTCTTCTTGTCTTATTAATCCATTTTTATTACTTTACATTCTGATTCTAGATTTTCAATTTTAATTTTGTCCATCGTTTCATTTGTTTCCTTCTAAATCTGACTTTCCATCTCGTTTCTTCCCTCCCCCGCCACCACCAGCCACCTCACTCGGGCCATCTCTGGAACTGTTTCACTATATTCTGCACTCTTTCCTTTTCTTCCCCTCCATGTACTCTATGAACAGTGTGTTTTGTCTGTACAGCGAGCAAGAAACAATAGTTTCAACTGTATCCCAATACATGTGACAAAAATAAATCAAATCTGCCACATCCTTCAGGTTGTCCTTGGACCCTGTTTGGCCATTTACACATTCCTGTCTCTTATTGCTATTAGCACCATTCTCAGTCTTTAGCATCACCATTTACATTCCTTTTGCCCTTTTGTCTATGACTTTTTGGTCGATTACACAATCACCCTTACAGTGTAGATCTTATTTTATTTTCTTTGTCTTTAGCTTTGACAAAGGTCCAGACTCGAAATATTGGCTCTATTCTCTCTCCAGAGATACTGTCAGACCTGCTGTTATAGAGGATTTGTTCCAAACTTGGCAACAATTCTGAAACCATGATATAACCTCTTAGCTCAGAAGAAGAAATGGAGGTGGTCGGATCAAGGCAATGATCCATTTGTTGAAGCCAAAGGAACGTTAGTTAAATCTGAACTTCTTACACCTTCTGATCTACTCTACCCCTACAGTTGGTTTCTGATGAATCTCCTTATGGTGTAGCAGCAGTGGTCTCTAACATCATTCCATAGGGTGAAGAAAGCCCCTTTGTTTCTGCTTCTGGAACCTTAAGCATGCAGAGAGTAACAATGCCCAGATTGTACAGGAAGAACTGGGGATCATTTTTGGAGTCAAGAAATTCCACCAGTTCTTGTACAGGACAGAATTTACATTGTTGACTGACCATCATTGGCTAACTACCATTTTTGCACCCTCCGACAGTGCGGCGCTCCCTCGGCACTGGCCCTCTGACAGTGCGGCGCTCCCTCGGCACTGGCCCTCTGACAGTGCGGCGCTCCCTCGGCACTGGCCCTCTGACAGTGCGGCGCTCCCTCGGCACTGGCCCTCTGACAGTGCGGCGCTCCCTCGGCACTGGCCCTCTGACAGCGCGGCGCTCCCTCGGCACTGGCCCTCTGACAGCGCGGCGCTCCCTCGGCACTGGCCCTCTGACAGCGCGGCGCTCCCTCGGCACTGGCCCTCTGACAGCGCGGCGCTCCCTCGGCACTGGCCCTCTGACAGCGCGGCGCTCCCTCGGCACTGGCCCTCTGACAGCGCGGCGCTCCCTCGGCACTGGCCCTCTGACAGCGCGGCGCTCCCTCGGCACTGGCCCTCTGACAGCGCGGCGCTCCCTCGGCACTGGCCCTCTGACAGCGCGGCGCTCCCTCGGCACTGGCCCTCTGACAGCGCGGCGCTCCCTCGGCACTGGCCCTCTGACAGCGCGGCGCTCCCTCGGCACTGGCCCTCTGACAGCGCGGCGCTCCCTCGGCACTGGCCCTCTGACAGCGCGGCGCTCCCTCGGCACTGGCCCTCTGACAGCGCGGCGCTCCCTCGGCACTGGCCCTCTGACAGCGCGGCGCTCCCTCGGCACTGGCCCTCTGACAGCGCGGCGCTCCCTCGGCACTGGCCCTCTGACAGCGCGGCGCTCCCTCGGCACTGGCCCTCTGACAGCGCGGCGCTCCCTCGGCACTGGCCCTCTGACAGCGCGGCGCTCCCTCGGCACTGGCCCTCTGACAGCGCGGCGCTCCCTCGGCACTGGCCCTCTGACAGCGCGGCGCTCCCTCGGCACTGGCCCTCTGACAGCGCGGCGCTCCCTCGGCACTGGCCCTCTGACAGCGCGGCGCTCCCTCGGCACTGGCCCTCTGACAGCGCGGCGCTCCCTCGGCACTGGCCCTCTGACAGCGCGGCGCTCCCTCGGCACTGGCCCTCTGACAGCGCGGCGCTCCCTCGGCACTGACCCTCTGACAGCGCGGCGCTCCCTCGGCACTGGCCCTCTGACAGCGCGGCGCTCCCTCGGCACTGACCCTCTGACAGCGCGGCGCTCCCTCGGCACTGACCCTCTGACAGCGCGGCGCTCCCTCGGCACTGACCCTCTGACAGCGCGGCGCTCCCTCGGCACTGACCCTCTGACAGCGCGGCGCTCCCTCGGCACTGACCCTCTGACAGCGCGGCGCTCCCTCGGCACTGACCCTCTGACAGCGCGGCGCTCCCTCGGCACTGACCCTCTGACAGCGCGGCGCTCCCTCGGCACTGACCCTCTGACAGCGCGGCGCTCCCTCGGCACTGACCCTCTGACAGCGCGGCGCTCCCTCGGCACTGGCCCTCTGACAGCGCGGCGCTCCCTCGGCACTGACCCTCTGACAGCGCGGCGCTCCCTCGGCACTGGCCCTCTGACAGCGCGGCGCTCCCTCGGCACTGACCCTCTGACAGCGCGGCGCTCCCTCGGCACTGACCCTCTGACAGCGCGGCGCTCCCTCGGCACTGACCCTCTGACAGCGCGGCGCTCCCTCGGCACTGACCCTCTGACAGCGCGGCGCTCCCTCGGCACTGACCCTCTGACAGCGCGGCGCTCCCTCGGCACTGACCCTCTGACAGCGCGGCGCTCCCTCGGCACTGACCCTCTGACAGCGCGGCGCTCCCTCGGCACTGACCCTCTGACAGCGCGGCGCTCCCTCGGCACTGACCCTCTGACAGCGCGGCGCTCCCTCGGCACTGACCCTCTGACAGCGCGGCGCTCCCTCGGCACTGACCCTCTGACAGCGCGGCGCTCCCTCGGCACTGACCCTCTGACAGCGCGGCGCTCCCTCGGCACTGACCCTCTGACAGCGCGGCGCTCCCTCGGCACTGACCCTCTGACAGCGCGGCGCTCCCTCGGCACTGACCCTCTGACAGCGCGGCGCTCCCTCGGCACTGACCCTCTGACAGCGCGGCGCTCCCTCGGCACTGACCCTCTGACAGTGCGGCGCTCTCTTAGCACTGACCCTCTGACAGTGTAGCACTATTTGTGCTAGCAATGTTCTGAAGTCATGGGGTAAAATTTGAAGCCACAAATCTGAGAGTGAGGCAGATTTTACTGGTTGTTCTTAGTTCCTCCCCTTGTATCTTACTGGCTGTTTATTTAATGATGAGATTGGGAGGGGCCCAAACCAATAAAGGCAGCAAGCAGACAGAGCGAGGATCTCGCTGCTGGCTTGTGGAACAAGTAAAGACAGGATATTGTGAGAGACGGTAGGTGCTGTTCAGCAAACAAGGTGTGGCAGGGGAAGCGTTCAGCTTTTCAGCTCTAACTTTTTAGTTGTGGTTCTGGAATTAGAGCTGGGTAGGTTTTTTTAGACAGAAAATTTCCAGGCGGTAGAGTAATGATTGTCTCTTATTTAATGAGTAGTGTTTGGATCTGTGCTATTGTGTCTGCATTAATATTTTTTTCCCTTTTGTTGTTCAGTCAGCTCCTGTAGATTTTAAACCATGGCTGATGATGAGGTTGCAGCTCTGGTGGTTGACAATGGATCTGGGATGTGTAAGGCTGGCTTTGCAGGAGATGATGCCCCCAGGGCTGTGTTCCCCTCCATTGTGGGACGGCCCCGTCACCAGGTGAGCCCTAAAACTATTTGGAAGGTTGTTCAATCCTGTTCTTTCTGTTGGAAGGGATCTGGGTGTCGGTGTTGATCCTTCTGGTTACTGAAATGCTTTCCTGTTTCAGCTTCCTCTTTTGAACAGTTTGTGGTTTGTGCTTTTTTTCCCCTTCGTGCAAACATAAGAATAAAGAACAGCAACAAGTCACTTGATCCCTCGAGTCTGCTTTGCTTTTCCATAAGATCGTGGCTGATCTGATTTGTACCTTCAAACCTCATTCCTACCTCCCCTGATAATCTTTCACCCCTTTGTTAATCGATCTTGCTCTGCTGTAAAAATATTCAAAGGCTGTGCTTCCACTACCTTTTGAGGAAGTGAGTTTGAGACTCACCACCCTCCGAGAAAAGAATTCTCCATCTGTTTTTAAATAAATAATCCGTAATTTTTAAACAGTGACCTGACTTTGTGGCTTTAATTTATTTTTAGCTTTTTAAATTATCCAAATAGATTTGATTTATAAAATATCCTTAACATTTCAAAATGACCACCGTGCTGCAATAGTATTCAGGTTTACTGCGTCCACTATGCTGCACTCCTGAGGTGCTTTAATATAGTCAGAAACATTTCAGACGTTTTAAACTGAGCCCTATAGGTGGTGTGAAGGTTTCTAAGTTGCCTACGCAGAGTGCAACTTGATATGATCTTTCCATACAGTTGTGACACTGGTATTATTCACTGTTCAATGTTCTAATTTACTTTTAACATTAGTTGGTTCCTGTTGCAGCTGGGGTTGAGTGTGACCCTTATTTGCTCTGGTACCTGTTGATCATTGAAGGGTTTTGAATTGGATTTAACAGATTGTTTCCCATGGTTGTGGGGTAATTAATGGTATGAAGGGTTAGTTGATTGAAATGAGGTTGGATTGTTTTAAAGAATCAAATTAGTGATTTTACTGTCTGATTGGCAGACATAGATTTTAACTGTAGCTTTCAGAATGTTATTAAATAAGAACCTAAAAGGACAAACTCAGCAGTGCTGTCTTGATATGATGGAGTATTCTGATTTTTAGTAGATTTGAATCGGAGGCAGTAAAATTGAGCTTTGTGGTGAGGACTGAGTTAAACTGTATGGGATGGGTCAGGCTATACCTGGGCAGCTGCTGTAGCTGTAGTTCCGCCCATGAGTTTTCTCCTCCCCCAGAATTCTTCATCTGATTCTGTACACTCTCTAATCTCCAGTTTGTTTTAACCCTGTAATTACCAGATTGATGTACGTGCTAGATTAGGAATAGGAGAAAGGTATTCAGCCCCTTGAACCTCTTCTTTAGATCATGGCTGAGTTGTATCTTAAATCCAATTAACTTGTTTTATACCACCCTTGTACAACAAAATGTATTGATTTCATGAAATTCCCAATTGCCCCCATCCCCACTGCAACATCAGTAGTTTTTCAGGGGCTCGCCAGATCTCCTCCCTTTTGCCCCTGCCCCTCCACTGGCCACACAAAGCCAATAGAGGAAACGGCTTCTGTATTTACCCTGGACCATCCAGTCCTTGTTGAATTGCAGCAATACCTCAAGGTCTTCCCCCACCGCAGCCCTACAATCCAATCTCTCAGAATTTCCAGTTTCATTAACCTTGATTTGATCAGGTTTACAATGATATCAGTCGTGTTGCTAAGTTTGTGATAGCTCATTGCATCCACCTTGTGTTGTGTGCTTTTTCACTGCTGATGAATTAAGGTGTTTGTTACAGTATTCTAAGTTTGGTTCATTTGGCTGCAGTATAGAGAGAGAGAGAGAGAAGGCTGTTTGCAGTCCTGATCCAGAGACACCATTAGCCAACTCCTCTTTGGGGGCAAGATGTTGGAAAAAGCTTGTGCAATGCCAAGTAATCTTCCATCAGATTGAAATTGATCTGAGCATCTCCTTGTTATTTCCCCTTTCCTGCCCTTCAGATGGTCAGTACACCACTGAACTCTGTTCAAACATGTGTTCAGGTCCTGGATTAGGTTTCTGATCATTGACTTGTTCTATCAGAAAGGCTGAGAAGAACAAACTGCGATAGTCTGGAATCTGTGATTGCTCAAGTATATCCATGTGGTGTTAAGACCCAGGCAAGAAACTCCAAGGTGTTTGTAATGTTTGCCTAGACCCCCAAGTTTCACATTTGATTTTGGCATTGGTGAGCATAAGATACTTCTCCAGGTATGATTCAAATGACCCATCAACAGATCTGTCCTGATCAATTAAATCCATCCTATTTCCTCATCAATATTCAATACCAAACAACTTGGGCTGCCACCTTTCTTATCATTTCCACATTTGCTTCAAACAGCATTAAAGGTAAAATAGTCTCTAGAATGCAGTTCTCAAAGAAAGCACAGGAATAGTTTCCTGGGGTGCAGGGGTGTAAAATAGATAGTATTGCAGTTGATATGGGGGATGTGCTGGATATTTTAGAGGGTTTGAAAATAGATAAGTCCCCTGGTCCGGATGGGATTTACCCTAGGATTCTCTGGGAGGCAAGAGAGGTGATTGCGGAGCCTCTGGCTCTGATCTTCAGGTCGTCGTTGGTCTCTGGTATAGTACCGGAAGATTGGAGGACAGCAAATGTTGTCCCATTGTTTAAGAAAGGGAGAAGAGACTTCCCTGGGAATTATAGACCGGTGAGTCTTACTTCTGTGGTGGGTAAGGTTTTCGAAAGGATTATTAGAGACAGGATTTATAGTTATTTGGAGAGTAATGAATTAATTAGAGACAGTCAGCATGGTTTTGTAGCGGGTAGGTCGTGCCTTACTAACCTTATCGAGTTCTTTGAGAAAGTGACCAAAGAGGTGGATAGGGGTAAGGCAGTTGACGTGGTGTATATGGATTTTAGTAAGGCGTTTGATAAGGTTCACCATGGTAGGCTTCTGCAGAAAATGCAGATGTATGGGATTGGGGGTGATCTAGGTAATTGGATCAGGAATTGGCTAGCAGATAGGAGACAGAGGGTGGTGGTTGATGGTAAATATTTGTCATGGAGTTCGGTTACGAGTGGTGTGCCTCAGGGATCTGTTTTGGGGCCACTGCTGTTTGTAATTTTTATTAATGATCTGGATGAGGGTATAGTTGGGTGGATTAGTAAGTTTGCTGATGACACCAAAGTTGGAGGTGTGGTAGATTGTGAGGAAGGGTGTCATAGTTTGCAGGGTGACTTAGAAAGGTTGCAGAGCTGGGCTGTGAGGTGGCGGATGGAGTTTAATGTGGAGGTGTGAGGTAATTCATTTCGGTAGGAATAACAGATGTGTTGAGTATAGGGCTAACGGGAGGACTTTGAATAGTGTGGAGGAGCAGAGGGATCTCGGTGTATGTGTACATAGATCCCTGAAAGTTGGGAATCAAGTAGATAAGGTTGTTAAGAAGGCATACGGTGTCTTGGCGTTTACTGGTAGGGGGATTGAATTTAGGAGTCGCAGCGTCATGATGCAACTGTACACAACTCTGGTGCGGCCGCACTTGGAGTATTGTGTGCAGTTCTGGTCCCCACATTACAGGAAGGATGTAGAGGCTTTGGAGAGGGTGCAGAGGAGGTTTACCAGGATGTTGCCTGGTATGGAGGGGAGATCCTATGAGGAGAGACTGAGAGATTTGGGGTTGTTTTCGCTGGAAAGAAGGCAGCTAAGAGGGGCCCTTATTGAAACATATAAGATGATTAGAGGTTTAGACAGGGTGGATAGTGATAGCCTTTTTCCTCGGATGGAGAAAACTAGCACGAGGGGGCACGGCTTTAAATTAAGGGGGGGTAGTTATAGGACTGATGTCAGGGGTAGGTTCTTTACCCAGAGGGTGGTGAGGGACTGGAATGCCCTGCCAGCTGCAGTTGTAAATGTGCCTAGTTTGGGGGCGTTTAAGAGATCTGTGGATAGGTTTATGGACGAAATGGGATTGGTTTAGATTAGTGGGTTAGTGTTGTTTTTTTAAAAGCTGGTCGGTGCAACATCGTGGGCCGAAGGGCCTGTTCTGTGCTGTAATATTCTATGTTCATGATGTGGGTATTGCTGGCTAGGCCAGCATTATTAACTTTCAGAAGGTAGTGGTGAGCTGCCTACTTGAACCACTGCAGTTCCTGTGGTGTAGGTACATGCACCTGCTGTCAGGGAGGCAATTCTATGATTTTGACCCAGGGACAGTGAAGGGATGGTTTGAAGGTGATTCCATATGCCTGCTGTCTATCATAACGGTTGTGTATTTGGAAGGTGCTGTTGAAAGCTCCTTGATGTGTTGCTGCCACTGTTTGGATGGTGGCTGGAATGGATGTTTGTGGGTGGGGTTTGAATGAAGTGGGCTGCTTTGTCCTGGAAGGTGTTGAGATTGGAGTATTGTTGGGGCTGCACTCATCCAGACAAGTGGAGAGTATTTATTACACTGCTGGCTTGTGTCTTGTAGATAGTGGGCAGGCTTTAGAGCCAGGGGATGCTTTACTCCCAGGATTCCTAGCCTCTGACCTGCTCTTATAGACACTAGGGCTAGTTCTGCACCATTTCTGGTCAGTGGTAATCCCTAGGATGTCCTAATGCATATTACAACTATTTGATAAGTTTGAAGTGTAGTTACTGTTGTAATCTTTATGAAAACATGGAATCCATTTTTATCAATGATTCACTGTTCTGAGGCCTCCTCATCTGAGCATGCTCAGCTGCTGGTACAAAACCCAATCAGTCAATAGGAAATCCCTGACCATCTTTAGTCTCAGTCTTTGCCTGTGGTTTGTGATTTAAATCTTTTTTATTCTCCATTCTAGGGAGTGATGGTTGGAATGGGTCAGAAAGACAGTTACGTTGGTGATGAAGCTCAGAGCAAGAGAGGCATCCTGACCCTGAAGTACCCAATTGAGCATGGCATTGTGACCAACTGGGATGACATGGAAAAGATCTGGCACCACACCTTCTACAATGAACTGCGAGTGGCCCCAGAGGAGCATCCTGTTCTCCTCACGGAGGCACCTCTCAACCCCAAAGCCAACCGGGAGAAGATGACCCAGATCATGTTTGAGACCTTCAACACTCCAGCCATGTACGTTGCCATTCAGGCTGTGCTGTCCTTGTACGCCTCTGGCCGTACAACTGGCATTGTGTTAGATTCTGGTGATGGTGTTTCCCACACCGTGCCAATCTATGAAGGGTATGCCTTGCCTCATGCCATCCTGAGGTTAGACCTGGCTGGCCGGGATCTCACTGACTATGCAATGAAGATCCTGACCGAGCGTGGCTACTCCTTCACTACCACGGCCGAGAGGGAGATTGTACGTGACATCAAGGAGAAACTTGCCTACGTGGCCCTAGATTTTGAATCTGAAATGCAGACAGCCAGCTCCTCTTCAGCCTTGGAGAAAAGCTATGAGCTCCCTGATGGCCAAGTCATTACCATTGGTAATGAGCGTTTCAGGTGCCCAGAAGCCCTTTTCCAACCATCCTTCCTTGGGATGGAGTCTGTTGGGATCCATGAGACCTGTTTCAATAGCATCATGAAATGTGATGTAGATATCAGGAAGGATTTGTATGCCAACACTGTCTTGTCTGGTGGAACCACCATGTTCCCAGGTATTGCTGATCGGATGCAGAAGGAAATCACAGCCTTGGCTCCGAGCACAATGAAGATAAAGATCATTGCTCCACCTGAGAGGAAGTATTCAGTGTGGATTGGAGGCTCCATCTTGGCTTCACTCTCCACCTTCCAGCAAATGTGGATCAGTAAGCAGGAGTATGATGAGTCTGGCCCCTCCATAGTCCATCGCAAGTGTTTCTAACTTGCTGTGGGATTCTGTAGTTGCCTGGGGCTAATTCACCTGTAATAAAACCATCGACTCTGCTTTTCACACATCCTCAAATTTTGGCCAGTGATTTATTCCTTTCCAAATCTCCTTTTTCAGCTTTTGTAAAAAGTCTAATGAAGAGGAACCTTTGAGCTGAGTAATGGAGAACATATCATTGTTTTCTGAAATTTACTGAGGGACAGTATTTTAAAGGAGGCTCATGAACAGGCAAATTTCTCAATGTCCTAGATGCCACAGCTGAAGGTTTAAATTGTAATGTATTTGCTACTTGATTTAAACAGAAATAAAAATCTTCTATTGCCTAATGTTTTGGTCATTTCTCTTCAAGCAAAGCTCTGAAATCATGCCTGTCAATGTCTCCTTGGATTGAGGATTGACCATAGATGCCTGTTTGAAATGCACTGCTGCCTCTGCCAGGGACCTGGGTTTATTCCTGCTTTGGGTCACTGGAGATTTCAATGTCTACATGGTTTTCCTCCCACAGTCTGAAAGATGTGTTGGGTTAGGTGCAGTGACCATGCTAAATTCTCCTTTGGTAAAAGTGAATTTTATTTATTAGCTGCAAGTAGTCTTACATTAACACTGCAATGAAGTTACTGTGAAGTTCCCTCTCGTTTTACCACACGAGTGCCTGTTCTGGTCAGTGCACCTAACCAGCATGTCTTTGTGACTGTGGAAGGAAACTGGAGCACTTGGTGGAAACCCATGCAGACACGGGGAGAATGTGCAAAGAATGTCAGTGACCCAAGCTGAGAATTGAACCCAGGTCTCTGGTGCTGAGACAGCAGTGCTAATCACTGTCATTGCAATGTACCTGAACAGGAGCTGGAGTGTGGGGACTTCATTGTAGTGTTAATGTAAGCCTACTTATGACAAACTTTAAATTTCACATTAACCAGTGAGGCCTGTTTCTGAGCTGTAAATTTTCATATGGTTCTATTGGTCCAAGTGCAGGTCAGTGGGACTAGGCAAAAAATGGTTCAGCACAGACAAGGGCCAAAAAACCTGTTTCTGAGCTGTAAATTTTCTGTGGTTCTGAGGGTAACAAATGCTGAAGCAATCTTATGCCCCTTCATATAGACATAAATCAATCAGTGTTTAGAACATTGTGTTGGCTATATTGAATGAGGTGGGGAAAATGAAATTCTGCAATGATACTGATTAATCTTTTGGTCTTACTCAATTGAATTTAAGGTTGAGATCCTGCACCAATGCAGGATTTGAGCACAAAAATCTAGGCTGGTGTTCTGTTGCTCTCATGTCACCAAACATCAAGTCAATCCCCACCTGGAAGTTAAAAGGATCTATGACGTGGAGAGACGTGCTGTTTGAAAGCTCTTCAGTATGAAGAGGCCATTGGGCCCACTGTCAATGCTGGCTCCCATCAGTCACATTCCCCCTTACTCCCTGAAAGTTTATTATCTTCCAGTGCTGACCCAATTTCCTTTAATCATCTCTGCTTCTACCAGGTTCCAGGTCATCACTCCCTCCTCTAATTTCCCCTGCATCTCTTCCCAAACCTTAACTTGAGTCCCTTGTATATTGCATCAGGTAAAATTAGTCTGTCTTTACCTATTTTATCCAGGTAAATATTTGGCTTTCAAATTTCATACACCAAAATTGCAAGTACAGAAGTAAGAATGAGCTGTTTGCAGCCACATTTACAAGTGATATTTCCATGGGATGGTAGTACCTTTTGTACCAAAACATTCCAACAGCAATATAAACATAGCAAGTGTCTTTTTTTCAGTCCTGCTTCCAACACCATCTCGGACAACATAGAAACAATTGAGGACTGTGTACACAAAACAACCATATGTAGCAAACTAATAATTCAATCTACTTTATATCCATAAAGGCATTGTTTTGAGTAAATTGCTTGCTTAAGAATTAAAAGGTAACCAGTCAGGTATCTAAGTTTTGTTAAAATGTATTTAAATATTCTTATCAACCCATTAGGTCCATGTGGAGTGCATTTCCTCATTTTTACCTCAATTTCCTGTTGAAAGTTTTTAGAGAAGTTCTCAACAAAAGGGGGGAATTATAGAATCCCTACAGGGCAGGAGGAGGCTGTTCAGCCCATCAAGTCTGCACTAGCCAGGCCCTATTCCCATAACCCCATGCATTTACCTTAGCTAGTTCCCCTGACACCAAGGGGACAATTTAGCGTGGTCAATCCATCTAACCTGCATATCTTTGGAGTGTGGGAGGATGTGCAGACTCCACAAACACACTGATCCAAGGCAGAAATTGAACCTGGATCCCTGGTGCTGTGAGGCAGCATGATTTGTAATTTGCAGCTGAGGGATTGGAGCCTGTTCCCTGAATGCAGTCTGCAGTAATACTGAGACAAGGGGTGCTTGTCATTGTTCAACATGCTCAGCTTCCATCAAATTTATCTCAAAACAGATGTTTGTCAAACATCCTTTCTGTCGAATTCAATAATCTCCATCTTTCAAAGAATGTCAGGTGAGACACAAAAGTAGCACTCAACTTTTATAAACAAGCATACAGGGTTATACTAGTTGGAGACAATATTAGTCAACGCTCACTCACCATCTATGATGAGTGATACAACCTGGTTTCATGTTAGAACTGATTGCGATTCTCCAGTTAGTATAAATAGCGAGTGAGGGATATGAAGCAGGGCCTTGATGGTGAGAGGCCATTTATACAGGCACTTAGGATTTGCAGGGCTTGACAGAATACGTGCTGAGAAGCTGTTTCCCCTTTTGGGAGAGTCAAGGACCAGAGGGCATTATCTATCTAAAGGGGTTGCCCATTTAAGACAGATGAGGAGGAATTTCTTCTGAGGGCAGTGAATATGTGGAACTCTTTACTAGAAGGCTGTAGAGACTGGGCCATTCTGTATGGTCAAGACAGTGATAGAGATTTTTCAGTAGTATGCGATGAGGTGGCAAAGTGGAGTTGAGGATGATCAGATCAGTCATGATCTTATGGAATGGTGCAGAAGACCTAATGGGCCAAATGGCCTACTTCTACTCCTACATCTTACTGTCTTATGTTGTGAATGGTCTAACCCAACTTAACAGGAATTTGGACACAAGTATGTATTAAATAGAAACTAGAAGCAGGAGTAGGCCATTTGGCCCTTTGAGTCTGTTCTGCCATTCTTTTTGTTCACAGGTGACCATCAAATTCCATATCTCCCCTCCTTTTCCTCATATCCCTCGCTCTCCTTAGCCGTGAGAGCGATATCTAATTTCTTCTTGAAATCAGACTATGTTTTGGTCTCAACTATTTTCTGTGGTTGTGAATTCCACACATTCACCACCCTCTGGAGAAATTTCTCCTCTGTTCTAAGACGTTCTCTTATCCTCAAACTAGATCCTTGGTTCTGGACTCCTCCACCGTTGGGAACATTCTTTCTGCTAACCCTGTTAGAATTTTATGAGACCCCCTCTCACTCTTCTAAACGCCAATGAACATAATCCTGATCGACTTAGAGTCTCCTCATATGACAGACCTGTCATCCTTGGAATCAGTCTGGTAAACCTTCGCTGTACTTCTTTCTCAGATAAGGGTACCAAAACTGCACACAATACTCCAGATACGACCTCTGTGGTCTTTCTGGATTTTCAGAAGGCGTTTGACAAGGTACCTCACAAGAGGTTATTGCAGAAGGTCAGGGGACATGGAGTTGGGGGTAGGGTGTTAGCGTGGATAGAGGATTGGTTGTCAAATAGGAGGCAGAGAGTGGGGGTCAATGGGTGCTATTCGGATTGGCGGTTGGTGACTAGTGGGGTGCCCCAGGGGTCGGTGCTGGGGCCTCAGCTTTTTACCATTTATATAGATGATCTGGAGGAGGGAACCGAGTGCAGGGTGTCGAAATTTGCTGATGACACCAAGATTGGGGGAAAGGCAAATTGTGCGGAGGGTGTGGAGAGTCTGCAGAAGGATCTAGATAGGCTGGGCGAATGGGCCAGGAAATGGCAAATGGAATTTAATGTTGGCAAGTGTGAGGTGGTCCACTTTGGTAGGAAGAATGGTAGGAAGGACTATTACTTACGTGGCGAAAAACTGCAGCAGGCGACGGTGCAGAGGGACCTCGGGGTCCTTGTGCATGAGTCGCAAAAACCCAGCTTGCAGGTGCAGCAGGTGGTCAGGAAGGCGAATGGGATGCTGGCCTTCATAGCGAGGGGGATTGAATATAAAAGTAGGGAGGTCTTGCTGCAGCTGTATAGGGCATTGGTGAGGCCGCAGCTGGAGTACTGTGTGCAGTTTTGGGCGCCGCACCTGCGCAAGGATATTTTGGCCCTGGAGGGAGTGCAGAGGAGGTTTACTAGGCTGATACCGGAGTTGAGGGGATTGAGCTATGAGGAGAGGCTGAATAAACTAGGCTTGTACTCGTTAGAGTTTAGAAGAATGAGGGGAGATCTCATTGAGACGTATAAGATGATGAATGGGATGGATAGGATAGAGGTGGAGAGACTCTTCCCGCTCAAAAAAGACAGTAGGACTAGGGGGCACAGCCTCAAGATAAAGGGGAGGCGGTTTAGAACGGAGTTGAGGAGGAACTTCTTCACTCAAAGGGTGGTGAATCTCTGGAATTCTCTGCCCGTTGAAGTGGTGGAGGCTGCCTCGCTAAATATTTTTAAGAAGCGGGTTGATGGGTTCTTGATAAGAGAGGGGATTAAGGGTTATGGGGAGAGGGCGGGAAAGTGGAACTGAGCCACAACAGATCAGCCATGATCTTATTGAATGGCGGGGCAGGCTCGAAGGGCTAGATGGCCTACTCCTGCTCCTATTTCTTATGTTCTTATGTTCTTATGTTCACCAACACCCTATACAATTGCAGCAAAACATCCCTATCCCTATCCCTATACTCAAATCCTCTTGCTATGAAGGCCAACATGCCATTTGCCTTCTTTCCTGCCTGCTGTACCTGTGGGCTTACTTTCAGCGACTAATCAAGGACTCCAAGGTCTTGTTGAGTATCCATCTCTCTCAATTTACACCCATTTAAGTATTAATCTGTCTTTCTATTTTTGCTACTAAAGTGGATAACCTTGCATTTATCCACATAGAACAGTACAGGCCCTTCAGCTCTTGATGTTGTGCCGAGCTATGTCCAAACCCAAGATCAAGCTAACCCATTCCCTATCGTCCTGGTAAATCATCATACTGCATGCAGATTCCCATAGACTTAGCATATCAGCATCCTCCCCACAGCTCACCCTCCCATCCAACTTTGTATCATCTGCATGGGCAGCACGGTGGCATAGGAGTTAGCACTGCTGCCTCACAACACCAGGGACCCAGGTTTGATTTCTGGCTTGGGTCACTGTCCGTGTGGAGTCTGCACAGGTTTGCTCCGGTTTCCTCCCACAGCCCAAAGATGTGTGGGATAGGTGGACTGACCATGCTAAATTACTCCTTAGTGTCATGGGGACTAGCTAGGGTAAATGCATGGGGTTATGGGGATGGCTGTAGGTGGGATTGTGGTCAGTGCAGACTCGATGGGCATGATCGGGATTTTATTCTATTACCTGCAATCCAATGTGTTTTAACTTTACATAGTAGTTTGTAATGTGAGGCCTTGTTGATAGCCTTCTGAAAGTCTAAATTAACCACATCCACTGGTGCTCCTCAGTCAACTGTACTAGTTATATTCTCAAAGAATTCTAATAGAATCGTCAAATATGATTTCCTTTTTGTAAATCCGTGCTATTAAAGTTGAAACAAAGTGTGCAGAGGATTGGGGACGATAGGTAGAAATAAGACAGACTTGAGTCACACCCTGGAAAATAGACGGGTCCAAGTGAGATTTGGAATGAGTGTGTATGTTTGTAACAATGACACAACCACAAATAGAGATTCTGCTCCAGAAATGGGGAATTTGATGTTTCATATTCCTGAATAACAGATGAGGAAGAAGAGAGAGAAGTAGTTTTGCTGAAGGAGAATTTGCTGTGTGAAATATTTCAGTATCGTATTTGAAAGCGGGAAGTGTAACGGTTACTAAAATTCTGAACATCTACAAACCTGACTTCAAGGCACTGACCCAGAAACAGTCTACTGTAAAGTAGCTGTACATTAACATCTAAAAATGACAAGATAATGTGAGGAGTTCAAAATATGAATTAAATATGACATAGAAAGAGTTTAAAGGAGAGAACATAAGAACTAGGGCTAGGCCATCTGGCCCTCGAGCCTGCTCCGCCATTCAATAAGATCATGGTTGACCTTTTTGTGGACTCAGCTCCACTTAGCCGCCCGCTCACGAGAACCCTTAATTCCTTTCCTGTTCAAAAAAAGTATTGTCCCATTCTACTCAGTCTCTCTTCATAAGCCAACTCTCTCAATTCTGGAATCAACCTCATGAATCTCCTCTGCACCCCCTCCAGTGCCAGTATATCCTTTCTCAAGTAAGGAGACCTAAACTGTACACAGGACTCCAGGTGTGGCCTCACCAGCACCTTACACAACTGCAACATAATCTCACTGTTTTTAAACTCCATCCCTCTAGTAATAAAGGACAAAATTCCATTTGCCTTCTTAATTACCTGCTGCACCTACAAACCAACTTTTTGCGATTCATGCACAAGGACACCAGGTCCCTCTGTGCAGCAGTGTGCTGCAATTTTCTACCATTTAAATAATAGTCAATTTTGCTGTTATTCTTACCAAAATGGATGATTTCATATGTACCAACATTGTACTCCATCTGCCAGACCCTCGCCCACTCACTTAGATTATCGATATCCCTTTGCAGACTTTGTGTCCTCTGCACACTTTGCTCTGCCACTCAGCTTAGTGTCATCTGTGAATTTTGACACACTACACTTAGTCCCCAACTCCAAATCATCTGTGTAAATCGTAAACTGCAGTCCCAACACTGATCCCTGAGACACACCATTAGTCACTGATTGCCAATCAGAAAAACACTCATTTATCCCATTCTTTGCTTTTGTTCGTTAGCCAAACCTCTATCCATGCTGATACATTACCTGTAATATCCCACACCTTTATCTTATGCAGTAGCTTTTGGTGCAGCATCTTGTCAAATGCCTTTTGGAAATCCATTTGCATCACATCCACAGGTTCCCCATTGTCCACCGCACACGTAATGTTCTCAAAGAATTAAGAACATAAGAACATAATAGGAGCAGGAGTAGGCCATCTGGCCCTTCGAGCCTGCCCCGCCATTCAATAAGATCATGGCTGATCTGTCGTGGCTCAGTTCCACTTTCCCGCCCTCTCCCCATAACCCTTAATCCCCTCTCTTATCAAAAACCCATCAACCTGCTTCTTAAAAATATTTAGCGAGGCAGCCTCCACCACTTCAACAGGCAGAGAATTCCAGAGATTCACCACCCTTTGAGTGAAGAAGTTCCTCCTCAACTCCGTTCTAAACCGCCCCCCCTTTATCTTGAGGCTGTGCCCCCTAGTCCTACTGTCTTTTTTGAGCGGGAAGAGTCTCTCCACCTCTATCCTATCCATCCCATTCATCATCTTATACGTCTCAATGAGATCTCCCCTCATTCTTCTAAACTCTAACGAGTACAAGCCTAGTTTATTCAGCCTCTCCTCATAGCTCAACCCCCTTAACTCCGGTATCAGCCTAGTAAACCTCCTCTGCACTCCCTCCAAGGCCAAAATATCTTTGCGCAGGTGCGGCGCCCAAAACTGCACACAGTACTCCAGCTGCAGCCTCACCAACGCCCTATACAGCTGCAGCAAGACCTCCCTACTTTTATATTCAATCCCCCTCGCTATGAAGGCCAGCATCCCATTCGCCTTCCTGACCACCTGCTGCACCTGCAAGCTGGGTTTTTGTGACTCATGCACAAGGACCCCGAGGTCCCTCTGCACTGTCGCCTGCTGCAGTTTTTCGCCACGTAAGTAATAGTCCTTCCTACCATTATTCCTACCAAAGTGGACCACCTCACACTTGCCGACGTTAAATTCCATTTGCCATTTCCTGGCCCATTCGCCCAGCCTATCTAGATCCTTCTGCAGACTCTCCACACCCTCCGCACAATTTGCCGTTCCCCCAATCTTGGTGTCATCAGCAAATTTTGACACCCTACACTCGGTTCCCTCCTCCAGATCATCTATATAAATGGTAAAAAGCTGAGGCCCCAGCACCGACCCCTGGGGCACTCCACTAGTCACCATCCGCCAATCCGAATAGCACCCGTTGACCCCCACTCTCTGCCTCCTATTTGACAACCAATCCTCTATCCACGCTAACACCCTACCCCCAACTCCATGTCCCCTTACCTTCTGCAATAACCTCTTGTGAGGTACTTTGTCAAACGCCTTCTGAAAATCCAGAAAGACCACATCCACCGGCTCTCCTCTATCCACTGCCCTAGACACATCCTCATAGAACTCCAGTAAATTTGTCAGACACGACTTCCCTTTAATGAAACCGTGCTGCGTCTGCTCTATCAAGCAATTCCCTTCAAGATGCCTCGCAATTTCCTCCTTAATGACGGATTCTAACATTTTACCTACCACAGACGTTAAACTAGCCGGCCTATAATTCCCCGCCTTTTGCCTGGCACCCTTCTTAAACAACGGCGTAACATTAGCCGTTTTCCAATCTTCCGGCACTTCCCCAGAATCCAGCGACGTCTGGAAAATAACCACCAAGGCATCCACTATAACCTCCGCCATTTCTTTCAGGACCCTCGGATGCATTCCATCCGGTCCTGGGGAGTTGTCCACAATCAGCCCCTCCAGTCTGTCGAGCACCGCCTCTCTAGTAACAGTAATGTCATTAAGACCCTCCAGTCATACCACCTTTCCATCGCTAACACCCGGCAAATTATTCACATCCTCCTCCGTGAAGACAGAAACAAAAAAGTTATTCAATACCTTAGCCATATCCCCATCCCCTACCACTAGGTCCCCTTTCTCATCCTCTAAAGGACCAACATTCACCCTAGCCAGCCTCTTCCTTTTTATATATTTATAAAAACTCTTGCTATCCTTTTTTATATTAAGTGCTAGCCCAGCTTCATAGTTTCTCCTACCCTCCTTTATCAACTTCTTTGTCAATCTTTGTTGACATTTAAACCTCTCCCAATCCTCTTCTCGCCCACTACTCTTAGCTACTCTAAATTCCTCCGCTTTTAATTTAACACTTTCCTTCACCTCCTTCGTTATCCACGGCTTATTACCTCTCCTCCTACGGTCCTTTTTGACCATCGGAATAAATTTCCGCTGAGCACCAAGAAAGATCTCCTTAAAGATCCTCCACTGCTCCTCAGCAGACCCTCCCTCCAATGCGCTCCCCCAGTCAACATTCGCCAATTCTTCTCTCATCCTACCGTACTCCCCTCTATTCAAACAAAGGACGCGTGTCCGGGAACCCACTTTCTCCTCCTTCATCTGCACTAGAAACTCCACCATACAATGATCACTCTCTCCAAGAGGATCCTTCACCACAAGGTCCCTAATTCTACCCGCCTCATTACATAGCACCAGATCCAAGATAGCTCGCTCCCTCGTTGGCTCCAACACACACTGTTCAAGGAAATTATCCCGGCAGCATTCCAAGAACTCCTCCTCCAGCCCACCGCGTCCAACATGGGTCGACCAATCAATATGCAGATTGAAATCCCCCATAACTACGGCCGTCCCATTCCTGCACGCCGCACTTATTTCATAATTCCACAAAATTAGTCAAACATGACTTGCCCTTCATGATGCATCTTCCTAATGGGACAATTTATATCAAGATATCTCGCTATTTCTTCCTTGATGATGGATTCAAGTATTTCCCCACTACAGAACTTAAGCTAACCGGCCTATAATTACTTGTCTTTGTCTACCATCTTTTTTAAACAGTGGCATCACATTTGCTGTTTTCCAATCTGCGGGAACCACCCCAGAGTCCAGCGAATTTTGGTAAATTTCCACTAGTGTATTTGTTAATGCCCTTGCCATCTCTTTTAGTACCCTGGGATGCATTCCATCAGGACCAGGAGATTTGTCTATTTTAACCCCTTAGCTTGCCTAACACTATCTCTTTTGTGATAATAGAACATAGAACATAGAACACTACAGCACAAACAGGCCCTTCGGCCCACAAGTTGCGCCGATCACATCATCACCTACCAACCTACAGACCTATCTATAACCCTCAATCTCATTAAACCCCATATACTCATCCAGGAGTCTTTTAAAAGACCCCAGCGAGTTCGCCTCCACCACCACTGACGGCAGCCGATTCCATTCACTCACCACCCTCTGAGTGAAAAACTTACCCCTAACATCACTTATGAACCTCCCTCCACGCACCTTAAATCTGTGTCCTCTCGTCGCGACCATTTCAACCCGGGGAAATAGCCTCTGAGAGTCCACCCTATCTATTCCTCTCAACATTTTGTAAACTTCTATCAGGTCGCCTCTCAACCTTCGTCTCTCCAGGGAAAAGAGTCCCAGCTCCCTCAACCTAACTTCATAAGGCATGCCTCCCAGTCCAGGCAACATCCTTGTAAATCTCCTCTGTACCCTCTCAATAGCTTCTACATCTTTCCTATAGTGAGGCGACCAGAACTGCGCACAATACTCTAAATGAGGCCTGACAAGGGTCTTATAAAGTTCCAGCATTACCTCCCGACTCCTAAACTCAATCCCTCGATTGAGGGATATAATGATAGTTTCTAGGTCCTTACCTGCCATAGCCTTCATGTCATCAATTTTTGGCATGTTATTTGTGTCTTCCACTGTGAAGACTGACACAAAATACCAAGAGTTCAAATTGCCAGAAGACAGCCATCGAGAACTATAAAGAACAGAGAAAATGATAGCACGGGAACAGAGCCTTCAGACTAAGAAACAATAAGAACTAAATTCATTAAGAAATATGACAAAAATCCTATCAATGACAAAGCAAAGAACAACAAAGTCTACTCGTAAGAATGATCAATGAGCTCAGGAAAAGCAACGTGTGGAATATCAAAATTAAGAAAATTTTTTAGATCAGGTTGTCTGGAGAAATGTGGGTCCCTTAAACTGATGAGGCTTATTGTCAATGAAAATAAGGAAACGGTGGACATGATTGTTATGAATTTGAATCAATTTTTATTATAGAACCCTGCAGTGCAGAAGGAGGCCATTTGGCCCATCAAGTCTACACCAACCACAATCCCACCCAGGCCCAATGCCCATAACCCCTCATATTTACCCTGCTAATCCCCCTGACACTAGGATTAATTTAGCATGGCCAATCAACCTAACCCGCACATTTTTGGACTGTGGGAGGAAACCGGAGCACTGGGAGGAAACCCAAGCAGACATGGGCAGAACACACAAACTTCACACAGACAATGACCCAAGCTGGGAATTGAACCCGGGTTCCTGGCACTGTGAGGCAGCAGTGCTAACTACTGTGCCACGATGCTGCCCTCACAGTGGTCAGCGCTGCTAAGTTACTGAGCTGAGCTGTATCAGTGTACTCACCAGAAGTGACGTCATAGGGTCCTAGCGCGGTAAACAGGCAGAGAAGAAGCAACCATGTAAGAGATCATACACCTGTAAATAAAGCTCCCTGTTTTAAACCCTCCATGCTCCCTCACATCATTCTGCAATGTACAACATAAAAACTGTTGCCAAGGATGGCAAATACGTTAGCCACCTGGGAAGACAAATTTACTGAGGAAAGTGTTGGAAACAGAAAAGTTAGAAGAGAAACTTTCTGCATGTGCTCTGTACCTGACAGGCAAGAGTAACAATACTCTGTAGCAGTTAGAGAGCTGGGTTTGCTAAATAAGAGAATAGAGCTTGGGTTGCTGCCTTGTGTGAAAGAAAAATCAAGGTAACTGCTGGAAACACACGAACAGTGCATATGGGAAACCTCCATTCTAGAAAACTGGCAGGCGGTTTCAGCATCATCAGACCCTTCGATCAGGAAAAGGAAAGAAAAATCAGAGATCACGTAGCAAACGACTCAAGAACAGCTTTTTCCCTGCTGACATCAGACCTTTGAATTAACCTACCATATATGAAGATGACCTTTCTCTACACCCTAGCTATGACTGTAACACTATATTCTGCACCCTCTCTGTCTCTCTCCCTTATGCAGTCAATGAATGATATGTTTTGTCTGTATAGCATGCAAAAAACAATACTTCTTACGACATGGGACAATAATAAACCAAATCAAAAAATATAGAGCATTGGAACTCCTGTATTGACCATTTTTACTATTTTGCACAGAGAAGAATATATCTGAAGTTATTACAATGCTCACTTTCCTGAGTGTGAGATGGGGAAAAGATCTTTAATCTCTTCTGTAGCATAGTGTGATCTGAGAAGTCTGGCACTAAAATATATGAACAGATCACAGAGATTTTGCAAGCATATTTTTATGCCAAACCCCGTCATGATTTGGAGACCTTTAGATTCCACAAAACAAACCCAAGAGGAGGGGAGGCAATTGCTCAATTTGTGGCTGCATTGAAAGACTTAGAAATAGAAATCTTAGAAACCCTACAGTACAAAAAGAGGCCATTCGGCCCATCAAGTCTGCACCGGCCACAATCCCACCCAGGCCCTATCCTCATATCTCTACATATTTACTCACTAGTCCCTCTAATCTACACCTCTCAGGACACTAAGGGGCAATTTTTTAGGCCAATCAACTTAACCAGCACATCTTTAGACTGTGGGAGGAAACTGGAGCACCTGGAGGAAACCCACCCAGACATGAGGAGAATGTGCAAACTCCACACAGACAGTGACCCAAGCCAGGAATCGAACCCAGGACCCTGGAGCTGTGAAGCAGCAGTGCTGACCACTGTGGTGCTGTGCCAGTCATGCAAAATATTGAGTTTGAAGATGTGCTGAAAGACAATACTCATCACAGGTTTCTCTGCATCTACACGGTGAAGCAATGCAGAAACATTTGCCAATGGAAATAATCTTACTTTGAAAAAGGACATGGAAATCGCTGTTACTATGGAATTATCTGCAGAAGAAGCTCAGCAAGTGAGTTTGTGTACTTGCAACACAAAATGACAGCTGAATCAACACCGCAGAACCTCAATATTTGCACGTGTCACTAGTGTGCATATCCAAGGAACTCTGCAGTTGAATGCAGGTGCAAAGACATGGTATATTGAAGCTATGGGAAAAAATGGACACAATAGGGCTTGGCTGCTGGAAGAAAAATCAAGCTCTAAGTAAAAACAAGAAACAAGAATCCAAGATAGCACTTAATCAGAACAGAAAGAGAAACATTCATGCTGTACAAAAGGGTTGAGAAACATGGCATTGGAGGCAGTTCAAAAGAGGTCACTAGATTGATTCCAGAGATGAAGGATTTGTTGTATGAAGAGAGATTGAATGTTTAGGCCCAGACTCTCTGAAATTTAGAAGAATGAGGGGAGAACAAAATTGAGGTATACCAGATGATAAAAGGTATGGATAGACATGGAGCAGATGCTTCCTCTTATGGGACATTCTAGGACAAGAGAGGTCATAGTCTTAGGATAAGGGACAGCAAATTTAAAACAGAGTTGAGGAGAAACTACTTCACTCAAAGGGTTGTGAATCTGTGGAATTCGCTACCCCAAAGGATGCTGGGACAGTAAATTTGAGCAGGGGTTTGACAGATTTTTAATTGGTAATGGGTTGAAGGGTTATGGGGAGAAGACAGGTAAATTGGGTTGAGGAGCATATCAGTCCTGATCAAATGGCAGTGCAGACTCAATGGGCCGAATGGCCTAATTCTGCTATCTCATGAACTTAGGTAGCAACTCAGTCTGAGGAGGAATTATCACTGAATGTGCTAGTCAGTGCTTGTGCTACCGGTACTGGGTCACTCCACTGCTTGTTGGACAGCCAATAAGGATGGAAGTTGACACTGGGGCAGCAGTATTTACCAGGAGAAATCCAGTGTTGTTTGGATGACATCCTAGTCTCTGGAAAAGATGAGAAGAATATCTTCAAAGCATGGATGTCACTCTGCAGAGATTGCAAGACTGTGGTCTGAGAGTTCACAAAGACAATTGTGAGATCTTCCAGTCCTCTTTTGAGTATTTAGGACATGTGATTGACTCCACTGGCCTTCACAAATCCCCTTCAGAGGTTACGCTTATTACAGAGAAGCCTGCATCCCAGAATATGAACCAGCTGTGTTCCTTCCTGGCCTGTTGCAATGTTCCAGTGAAGTCCACAGCAAACTGGAGAAACAACACCTGATCTTCCGATTAGATACTTCACAGCCTTCTGCACTGAACATTGAGTTCATCAACTTCAGAACATAAACTCTCTCTTCCATCTCCATTACATTTATTTTATTTCTTCTTGTCTTATTAATCCATTTTTATTACTTTTTATTCTGATTCTAGATTTTCAATTTTAATTTTGTCCATCGTTTCATTTGTTTCCTTCTAAATCTGACTTTCCATCTCGTTTCTTCCCTCCCCCGCCACCACCAGCCACCTCACTCGGGCCATCTCTGGAACTGTTTCACTATATTCTGCACTCTTTCCTTTTCTTCCCCCCCCATGTACTCTATGAACAGTGTGTTTTGTCTGTACAGCGAGCAAGAAACAATAGTTTCAACTGTATCCCAATACATGTGACAAAAATAAATCAAATCTGCCACATCCTTCAGGTTGTCCTTGGACCCTGTTTGGCCATTTACACATTCCTGTCTCTTATTTCTATTAGCACCATTCTCAGTCTTTAGCATCACCATTTACATTCCTTTTGCCCTTTTGTCTATGACTTTTTGGTCGATTACACAATCACCCTTACAGTGTAGATCTTATTTTATTTTCTTTGTCTTTAGCTTTGACAAAGGTCCAGACTCGAAATATTGGCTCTATTCTCTCTCCAGAGATACTGTCAGACCTGCTGTTATAGAGGATTTGTTCCAAACTTGGCAACAATTCTGAAACCATGATATAACCTCTTAGCTCAGAAGAAGAAATGGAGGTGGTCGGATCAAGGCAATGATCCATTTGTTTAAGCCAAAGGAGCGTTAGATAAATCTGAACTTCTTACACCTTCCGATCTACTCTACCCCTACAGTTGGCTTGTGATGCATCTCCTTATGGTGTAGCAGCAGTGGTCTCTAACATCATTCCACAGGGTGAAGAAAGGCCCTTTGTTTCTGCTTCTCAAATCTTGAGCAAAGCTGAGAGTAGCAATGCCCAGATTGTACAGGAAGAACTGGGGATCATTTTTGGAATCAAGAAATTCCACCTTTTTTTTGTTCTTTCCTGGGACATGGGTGTTGCTGGCTGGCCAGCATTTATTGCCCTTGCTTCGCTGCCCTTGAGAAGGTGGTGGTGAGCTGCCTTCTTGAATTGCTGCAGTCCATGTGATATACGTAAACCCACAATGCTATTCAGGAGTATTCCTCACCTCTGACCTGCTCTTGTAGCCACTGTGTTTATGTGGTGAATCCAGTTGAGTTTCTGGTCAACGGTAACCCCAAGGGTGTTGACAGTGGGGCATTCAGTGATAGTAACGTCATTCAATGTCAAGGGGCACTGGTTGGCGTATTTCTGCCTGGCATTTGTGTGACAGGAATATTACTTGCCACTTATCAACCCAAGCCTGGATATTGTCCAGATCTTTTGAACATGGACTGCTTCAGTATCTGAGGAGTCGTGAATGGTGCTGAACATTTTGCTTGTTCTTGTATGGGAGAGAATTTACATTGTTGACATACCATCATCAGCTAACTACCATTTTTGGACCACACACAGGAATTGTGTCATTAGCAGCTGAGAGCGTGCAATGGTGGGCATTTCTTTTGTCTGGGCATTCTTAAATCCTTGAATATCGACGATCGATCATATTATGTGGATGGATTTTCAAGGTTGCCACTGCCAGGTAGCTTTTCAGATACTCAAGCAGAAACATGCTCTACTTTGAGTAAACAGACAACACACCCATCATTCCTACCAAGTGAGAAAACACATGTGGAGCAATCCTGTATTCTCGGAAGTGATTCATCTGGTTTTACGAGGAAAGACTTCAGAGCTAATGCAGATCGCAAACCCTACTACTCCAGACCAATGGCATGTCAGGATACAGTAAGAACAAAGAACAAAGAAAATTACAGCACAGGAACAGGCCCTTCGGCCCTCCAAGCCTGCACTGACCATGCTACCTGACTTGACTAAAACCCCCTACCCTTCCGGGGACCACATCCCTCTATTCCCATCTCATTCATGTACTTGTCAAGACGCCCCTTAAAAGTCATTACCATGTCCGCTTCCACTACCTCCCCCGGCAATGAGTTCCAGGCTCCCACTACTCTTTGTGTAAAAAATCTGCCTTGTACATCTCTTGTAAAATTTGCCCCTCGCACCTTAAACCTGTGCCCCCTAGTAATTGACTCTTCCACCCAGGAAAAAACTTCTGACTATCCACTCTGTCCATGTCGGTGAATCGGTGCTGGGGCCTCAACTATTTAATAATAAAATGGACTATTATTTAAACAGTGAAAAGCTGCAGCATGCTACGGTGCAGAGGGACCTGGGGGTCCTTGTGCATGAATCACAAAAACCCAGTCTGCAGGTGCAGCAGGTGATCAAGAAGGTGAATGGAATGTTGGCCTTTATAGCGAGAGGGATAGAATATAAAAGCAGGGAGGTCTTGCTGCAACTGTACAGGGCACTGGTGAGGCCGCAGCTGGAATAATGTGTGCAGTTTTGCTCCCCTTATTTAAGGAAGGATATATTGGCTTTGGAGGGAGCGCAGAGAAGGTTCACCAGGTTGATTCCAGAGATGAGGGGGTTAGCTTATGAGGAGAGATTGAATGGACTGGGTCTGTACTCATTGAAGTTTAGAAGGTCGAGGGGAGATCTTATAGAGACATATAAGATAATGAAGGGGCTAGACAGGGTAGAAGCAGCGAGATTATTTCCACTTACAATGGAAACAAGAACAAGGGGGCATAGCCTCAAAATACAGGGGTGTCTTTGGAGAATAGAGTTAAGGAGGAACTTCTTCTCCCAGAGGGAAGTGAATTTTTGGAATTCTCTGCCCAATGAATGTGTTTAAATCACAGGTAGATAGATTTTTAACCAATAAGGGAATTAAGAGTTGTGGAGAGTAGGCAGGTAAGTGGAACTGAACCCACTATCAGATCAGCCATGATCTTATTGAATGGTGGAGCAGGTTCAAGGGGCTTGATAGCCTACTCTTCCTCCTATTTCTTATGCCTCTCCTAATCTTGTAGACTTCCATCCGGTCGCCCCTCAACCTCTGTCGCTCCAATGAGAACAAACTAAGTTTCTCCAACCTCTCCTCATAGCTAATGCCCTCCATACCAGGCAACATCCTGGTAAATCTTTTCTGCACCCTCTCCAAAGCCTCCACGTCCTTCTGGTAGTGTGGCGACCAGAATTGGACGCAGTATTCCAAATGTGGCCTAACCAACATTCTATATAACTGTAACATCATATGCCAACTTTTATACTCTATGCCCCATCCAATAAAGGCAAGCATGCCATATGCCTTCTTCACCACTTTCTCCACCTGTGTTGCCACCTTTAAGGATCTGTGGACCTGCACACACAGGTCCCTCCACGTGTCTGTACTCCTGATGGTTCTGCCATTTATTGTATAGCTCCCCCGCTGCATTAAATCTACCAAAATGCATCACTTTGCATTTATCGCATTTATCAAATTCCATCTGCCATTTCTCTGCCCAATTTTTCAGCCTATCTATATCCTGCTGTATTCTCTGACGATGTTCATCGCTATCCACAAGTCCAGCCATCTTTGTGTCATCCGTAAACTTACTGATCACACCAGTTACACCTTCTTCCAAATCATTTGTATATATCACAAACAGCAGAGGTCCCAGTACAGAGCCCTGCAGAACACCACTAGTCACAGACCTCCAGCTGGAAAAAGACCCTTCCACTGCTACCCTCTGTCTTCTACGGCCAAGCCAGTTCTTCACCCATCTAGCTAGCTCTCCTTTTATCCCGTGAGATTTAACCATTTGCACCAACCTGCCATGAGGGACTTTGTCAAACGCTTTACTAAAATCCATATAGACGACATCCACGGCCCTGCCTTTGTCAATCGTTCTTGTCACCTCCTCAAATAACTCAACCAAATTTGTGAAGCATGACCTCCCTCTTAAAAAACCATGTTGTCTACCGCTAATGAGATATTCTGTTCTAAATGTGCATACATCCTATCTCTAAGAATCCTCTCTGACAATTTCCCTACCACGGATGTCAAGCTCACCAGTCTAAAATTACCTGGGTTATCCTTGCTACCATTCTTAAGTAATGGGATTTGCTATCCTCCAATCCTCTGGGACCTCACCTGTGTCCAGTGAAGAGACAAAGATTTCTGACAGTGCGGCGCTCCCTCGGCACTGACCCTCTGACAGTGCGGCGCTCCCTCGGCACTGACCCTCTGACAGTGCGGCGCTCCCTCGGCACTGACCCTCTGACAGTGCGGCGCTCCCTCGGCACTGACCCTCTGACAGTGCGGCGCTCCCTCGGCACTGACCCTCTGACAGTGCGGCGCTCCCTCGGCACTGACCCTCTGACAGTGCGGCGCTCCCTCGGCACTGACCCTCTGACAGTGCGGCGCTCCCTCGGCACTGACCCTCTGACAGTGCGGCGCTCCCTCGGCACTGACCCTCTGACAGTGCGGCGCTCCCTCGGCACTGACCCTCTGACAGTGCGGCGCTCTCTCGGCACTGACCCTCTGACAGTGTAGCACTATTTGTGCTAGCAATGTTCTGAAGTCATGGGGTAAAATTTGAAGCCACAAATCTGAGAGTGAGGCAGATTTTACTGGTTGTTCTTAGTTCCTCCCCTTGTATCTTACTGGCTGTTTATTTAATGATGAGATTGGGAGGGGCCCAAACCAATAAAGGCAGCAAGCAGACAGAGCGAGGATCTCGCTGCTGGCTTGTGGAACAAGTAAAGACAGGATATTGTGAGAGACGGTAGGTGCTGTTCAGCAAACAAGGTGTGGCAGGGGAAGCGTTCAGCTTTTGAGCTCTAACTTTTTAGTTGTGGTTCTGGAATTAGAGCTGGGTAGGTTTTTTCAGACAGAAAATTTCCAGGCGGTAGAGTAATGATTGTCTCTTATTTAATGAGTAGTGTTTGAAAGGTGTTTGGATCTGTGCTATTGTGTCTGCATTAATATTTTTTTCCCTTTTGTTGTTCAGTCAGCTCCTGTAGATTTTAAACCATGGCTGATGATGAGATTGCAGCTCTGGTGGTTGACAATGGATCTGGGATGTGTAAGGCTGGCTTTGCAGGAGATGATGCCCCCAGGGCTGTGTTCCCCTCCATTGTGGGACGGCCCCGTCACCAGGTGAGCCCTAAAACTATTTGGAAGGTTGTTCAATCCTGTTCTTTCTGTTGGAAGGGATCTGGGTGTCGGTGTTGATCCTTCTGGTAACTGAAATGCTGTCCTGTTTCAGCTTCCTCTTTTGAACAGTTTGTGGTTTGTGCTTTTTTTTCCCCTTCGTGCAAACATAAGAATAAAGAACAGCAACAAGTCACTTGATCCCTCGAGTCTGCTTTGCTTTTCCATAAGATCGTGGCTGATCTGATTTGTACCTTCAAACCTCATTCCTACCTCCCCTGATAATCTTTCACCCCTTTGTTAATCGATCTTGCTCTGCTGTAAAAATATTCAAAGGCTGTGCTTCCACTACCTTTTGAGGAAGTGAGTTTGAGACTCACCACCCTCCGAGAAAAGAATTCTCCATCTGTTTTTAAATAAATAATCCGTAATTTTTAAACAGTGACCTGACTTTGTGGCTTTAATTTATTTTTAGCTTTTTAAATTATCCAAATAGATTTGATTTATAAAATATCCTTAACATTTCAAAATGACCACCGTGCTGCAATAGTATTCAGGTTTACTGCGTCCACTATGCTGCACTCCTGAGGTGCTTTAATATAGTCAGAAACATTTCAGACGTTTTAAACTGAGCCCTATAGGTGGTGTGAAGGTTTCTAAGTTGCCTACGCAGAGTGCAACTTGATATGATCTTTCCATACAGTTGTGACACTGGTATTATTCACTGTTCAATGTTCTAATTTATTTTGAACATTTGGTTCCTGTTGTTGCAGTTGGGGTTGAGTGTGACCCTTATTTGCTCTGGTACCTGTTGATCATTGAAGGGTTTTGAATTGGATTTAACAGATTGTTTCCCATGGTTGTGGGGTAATTAATGGTATGAAGGGTTAGTTGATTGATATGAGGCTGGATTGTTTTAAAGAATCAAATTAGTGATTTTACTGCCTGATTGGCAGACATGGATTTAGAATGTAGAACATTACAGTGCAGTACAGGCCCTTTGGCTCTCGATGGTTCCACTGATCGGCGCAACAATCTAATGACCCTCTAACCTAAACTATTGCAATGTTATCCATATGCCTATCCACTGACCATTTGAATGCCCTTAAAGTTGGCGAGTCCACATCTGCAAGCAGGGCATTCCATGCCCTTACTACCCTCTGAGTGACGAACCTACCTCTGACATCTGTCCTATAATTACCACCCCTCAATTTAAAGCTATGTCCCCTCATGTTAGCCATCACCATCTGCAGTAAAAGGCTCTCACTGTCCACCCTATCCTATCCTTTGATCATCTTGTATGCCTCAATCAATTTAACTGTAGCTTTCAGAATGTTATTAAATAAGAACCTAAAAGGACAAACTCAGCAGTGCTGTCTTGATATGATGGAGTATTCTGATTTTTAGTAGATTTGAATCGGAGGCAGTAAAATTGAGCTTTGTGGTGAGGACTGAGTTAAACTGTATGGGATGGGTCAGGCTATACCTGGGCAGCTGCTGTAGCTGTAGTTCCGCCCATGAGTTTTCTCCTCCCCCAGAATTCTTCATCTGATTCTGTACACTCTCTAATCTCCAGTTTGTTTTAACCCTGTAATTACCAGATTGATGTACGTGCTAGATTAGGAATAGGAGAAAGGTATTCAGCCCCTTGAACCTCTTCTTTAGATCATGGCTGAGTTGTATCTTAAATCCAATTAACTTGTTTTATACCACCCTTGTACAACAAAATGTATTGATTTCATGAAATTCCCAATTGCCCCCATCCCCACTGCAACATCAGTAGTTTTTCAGGGGCTCGCCAGATCTCCTCCCTTTTGCCCCTGCCCCTCCACTGGCCACACAAAGCCAATAGAGGAAACGGCTTCTGTATTTACCCTGGACCATCCAGTCCTTGTTGAATTGCAGCAATACCTCAAGGTCTTCCCCCACCGCAGCCCTACAATCCAATCTCTCAGAATTTCCAGTTTCATTAACCTTGATTTGATCAGGTTTACAATGATATCAGTCGTGTTGCTAAGTTTGTGATAGCTCATTGCATCCACCTTGTGTTGTGTGCTTTTTCACTGCTGATGAATTAAGGTGTTTGTTACAGTATTCTAAGTTTGGTTCATTTGGCTGCAGTATTGAGAGAGAGAGAGAAGGCTGTTTGCAGTCCTGATCCAGAGACACCATTAGCCAACTCCTCTTTGGGGGCAAGATGTTGGAAAAAGCTTGTGCAATGCCAAGTAATCTTCCATCAGATTGAAATTGATCTGAGCATCTCCTCGTTATTTCCCCTTTCCTGCCCTTCAGATGGTCAGTACACCACTGAACTCTGTTCAAACATGTGTTCAGGTCCTGGATTAGGTTTCTGATCATTGACTTGTTCTATCAAAAAGGCTGAGAAGAACAAACTGCGATAGTCTGGAATCTGTGATTGCTCAAGTATATCCATGTGGTGTTAAGACCCAGGCAAGAAACTCCAAGGTGTTTGTAATGTTTGTCTAGACCCCCAAGTTTCACATTTGATTTTGGCATTGGTGAGCATAAGATACTTCTCCAGGTATGATTCAAATGACCCATCAACAGATCTGTCCTGATCAATTAAATCCATCCTATTTCCTCATCAATATTCAATACCAAACAACTTGGGCTGCCACCTTTCTTGTTATCATTTCCACATTTGCTTCAAACAGCATTAAAGGTAAAATAGTCTCTAGAATGCAGTTCTCAAAGAAAGCACAGGAATAGTTTCCTTCATGATGTGGGTATTGCTGGCTAGGCCAGCATTATTAACTTTCAGAAGGTAGTGGTGAGCTGCCTACTTGAACCACTGCAGTTCCTGTGGTGTAGGTACATGCACCTGCTGTCAGGGAGGCAATTCTATGATTTTGACCCAGGGACAGTGAAGGAATGGTTTGAAGGTGATTCCATATGCCTGCTGTCTATCATCATAACGGTTGTGTATTTGGAAGGTGCTGTTGAAAGCTCCTTGATGTGTTGCTGCCACTGTTTGGATGGTGGCAGGAATGGATGTTTGTGGGTGGGGTTTGAATGAAGTGGGCTGCTTTGTCCTGGAAGGTGTTGAGATTGGAGTATTGTTGGGGCTGCACTCATCCAGACAAGTGGAGAGTATTTATTACACTGCTGGCTTGTGTCTTGTAGATAGTGGGCAGGCTTTAGAGCCAGGGTATGCTTTACTCCCAGGATTCCTAGTCTCTGACCTGCTCTTATAGACACTAGGGCTAGTCCTGCACCATTTCTGGTCAGTGGTAATCCCTAGGATGTCCTAATGCATATTACAACTATTTGATAAGTTTGAAGTGTAGTTACTGTTGTAATCTTTGATAAAAATGGATTCCATGTTTTCATAATGATTCACTGTTCTGAGGCCTCCTCATCTGAGCATGCTCAGCTGCTGGTACAAAACCCAATCAGTCAATAGGAAATCCCTGACCATCTTTAGTCTCAGTCTTTGCCTGTGGTTTGTGATTTAAATCTTTTTTATTCTCCATTCTAGGGAGTGATGGTTGGAATGGGTCAGAAAGACAGTTATGTTGGTGATGAAGCTCAGAGCAAGAGAGGCATCCTGACCCTGAAGTACCCAATTGAGCATGGCATTGTGACCAACTGGGATGACATGGAGAAGATCTGGCACCACACCTTCTATAATGAACTGCGAGTGGCCCCAGAGGAGCATCCTGTTCTCCTCACGGAGGCACCTCTCAACCCCAAAGCCAACCGGGAGAAGATGACCCAGATCATGTTTGAGACCTTCAACACTCCAGCCATGTACGTTGCCATTCAGGCTGTGCTGTCCTTGTACGCCTCTGGCCGTACAACTGGCATTGTGTTAGATTCTGGTGATGGTGTTTCCCACACCGTGCCAATCTATGAAGGGTATGCCTTGCCTCATGCCATCCTGAGGTTAGACCTGGCTGGCCGGGATCTCACTGACTATGCAATGAAGATCCTGACCGAGCGTGGCTACTCCTTCACTACCACGGCCGAGAGGGAGATTGTACGTGACATCAAGGAGAAACTTGCCTACGTGGCCCTAGATTTTGAATCTGAAATGCAGACAGCCAGCTCCTCTTCAGCCTTGGAGAAAAGCTATGAGCTCCCTGATGGCCAAGTCATTACCATTGGTAATGAGCGTTTCAGGTGCCCAGAAGCCCTTTTCCAACCATCCTTCCTTGGGATGGAATCTCAAGGCATCCATGAGACCTGTTACAATAGCATCATGAAATGTGATGTAGATATCAGGAAGGATTTGTATGCCAACACTGTCTTGTCTGGTGGAACCACCATGTTCCCAGGTGTTGCTGATCGGATGCAGAAGGAAATCACAGCCTTGGCTCCGAGCACAATGAAGATAAAGATCATTGCTCCACCTGAGAGGAAGTATTCAGTGTGGATTGGAGGCTCCATCTTGGCTTCACTCTCCACCTTCCAGCAAATGTGGATCAGTAAGCAGGAGTATGATGAGTCTGGCCCCTCCATAGTCCATCGCAAGTGTTTCTAACTTGCTGTGGGATTCTGTAGTTGCCTGGGGCTAATTCACCTGTAATAAAACCATCGACTCCGCTTTTCACACATCCTCAAATTTTGGCCAGTGATTTATTCCTTTCCAAATCTCCTTTTTCAGCTTTTGTAAAAAGTCTAATGAAGAGGAACCTTTGAGCTGAGTAATGGAGAACATATCATTGTTTTCTGAAATTTACTGAGGGACAGTATTTTAAAGGAGGCTCATGAACAGGCAAATTTCTCAATGTCCTAGATGCCACAGCTGAAGGTTTAAATTGTAATGTATTTGCTACTTAATTCAAACAAAAATAAAAATCTTCTATTGCCTAATGTTTTGGTCATTTCTTTTCAAGCAAAGCTCTGAAATCATGCCTGTCAATGTCTCCTTGGATTGAGAACATAGAACATAAGAAATAGGAGCAGGAGTAGGCCTTCAAGCCTGCCCCGCCATTCAATAAGATCATGGCTGATCTGTCGTGGCTCAGTTCCACATTCCCGCCCTCTCCCCATAACCCTTAATCCCATCGCTTATCAAAAACCTATCAACCCGTGTCTTAAATATATTTGGCAAGGCAGTCTCCACCACTTCAATGGGCAGAGAATTCCAGAGATTCACCACCCTTTGAGTGAAGAAGTTCCTCCTCAACTCTGTTCTAAACCGCCCCCCCCTTTATCTTGAGGCTGTGCCCCCTAGTCCTACTGTCCTTTCTGAGCGGGAAGAGTCTCTCCACCTCTATCCTATCCATCCCACTCATCTTGTATGTCTCAATGAGATCTCCCCTCATTCTTCTAAACTCTAACGAGTACAAGCCTAGTTTATTCAGCCTCTCCTCATAGCTCAACTCCGGCATCAGCCTAGTAAACCTCCTCTGCACTCCCTCCAAGGCCAAAATATCCTTGCGTAAGTGCGGCGATCAAAACTGCACACAGTACTCCAGCTGCGGCCTCACCAATGCCCTATACAGCTGCAGCAAGACCTCCCTACTTTTATATTCAATCCCCCTCGCTATGAAGGCCAGCATCCCATTTGCCTTCCTGACCACCTGCAGGCTGGGTTTTTGCGACTCATGCACAGGGACCCTGAGGTCCCTCTGCACTGTCACCTGCTGCAGTTTTTTGCCACGTAAGTAATAGTCCTTCCTACCATTATTCCTACCAAAGTGGACCACCTCGCACTTTCCAACATTAAATTCCATTTGCCAGTTCCTGGCCCATTCGCCCAGCCTATCTAGATCCTTCTGCAGACTCTCCACACCCTCCGTGCAATTTGCCGTTCCACCAATCTTGGTGTCATCAGCAAATTTCAACACCGTACACTCGGTTCCCTCCTCCAGATCATCTATATAAATGGATTGATCACAGATGCCTGTTTGAAATGCACTGCTGCCTCAGTGCCAGGGACCTGGGTTTATTCCTGCTTAGGGTCACTGGAGATTTCAATGTCTACATGGTTTTCCTCTCAGTCTGAAAGATGTGTTGGGTTAGGTGCAGTGACCATGCTAAATTCTCCTTTGGTAAAAGTGAAGTTTATTTATTAGCTGCAAATAGTTTTACATTAACACTGCAAAGAAGTTATTGTGAAGTTCCCTCTCGTTTTACCACACTTGAGTGCCTGTTCTGGTCAGTGCACCTAACCAGCATGTCTTTGTGACTGGAAGGGAACTGGAGCACTTGGTGGAAACCCATGCAGACACAGGGAGAATGTGCAAAGAATGTCAGTGACCCAAGCTGAGAATTGAACCCAGGTCTCCGGTGCTGAGACAGCAGTGCTAATCACTGTCATTGCAATGTACCTGAACAGGAGCTGGAGTGTGGGGACTTCATTGTAGTGTTAATGTAAGCCTACTTATGACAAACTTTAAATTTCACATTAACCAGTGAGGCCTGTTTCTGAGCTGTAAATTTTCTTATGGTTCTATTGGTCCAAGTGCAGGTCAGTGGGACTAGGCAAAAAATGGTTCAGCACAGACAAGGGCCAAAAAGCCTGTTTCTGAGCTGTAAATTTTCTGTGGTTCTGAGGGTAACAAATGCTGAAGCAATCTTACTTTGCCCCTGCATGTAGGCATAAAAAATCAGTGTTTAGAACATTGTGTTGGCTATATTGAATGAGGTGGGGAAAATGAAATTCCACAATGATACTGATTAATCTTTTGGTCTTACTCAATTGAATTTAAGGTTGAGATCCTGCACCAATGCAGGATTTGAGCACAAAAATCTAGGCCTTTGTTCTGTTGCTCTCATGTCACCAAACATCAAGTCAATCCCCACCTGGAAGTTAAAAGGATCTATGACGTGGAGAGACGTGCTGTTTGAAAGCTCAGCAGTATGAAGAGGCCATTGGGCCCACTGAGTCAATGCTGGCTCCCATTAGTCACATTCCCCCTTACTCCCTGAAAGTTTATTATCTTCCAGTGCTGACCCAATTTCCTTTAATCATCTCTGCTTCTACCAGGTTCCAGGTCATCACTCCCTCCTCTAATTTCCCCTGCATCTCTTCCCAAACCTTAACTTGAGTCCCTTGTATATTGCATCAGGTAAAATTAGTCTGTCTTTACCTATTTTATCCAGGTAAGTGCAGCAGGTGGTCAGGAAGGCGAATGGGATGCTGGCCTTCATAGCGAGGGGGATTGAATATAAAAGTAGGGAGGTCTTGCTGCAGCTGTATAGGGCATTGGTGAGGCCGCAGCTGGAGTACTGTGTGCAGTTTTGGGCGCCGCACCTGCGCAAGGATATTTTAGCCCTGGAGGGAGTGCAGAGGAGGTTTACTAGGCTGATACCGGAGTTGAGGGGATTGAGCTATGAGGAGAGGCTGAATAAACTAGGCTTGTACTCGTTAGAGTTTAGAAGAATGAGGGGAGATCTCATTGAGACGTATAAGATGATGAATGGGATGGATAGGATAGAGGTGGAGAGACTCTTCCCGCTCAAAAAAGACAGTAGGACTCGGGGGCACAGCCTCAAGATAAGGGGGAGGCGGTTTAGAACGGAGTGGAGGAGGAACTTCTTCACTCAAAGGGTGGTGAATCTCTGGAATTCTCTGCCCGTTGAAGTGGTGGAGGCTGCCTCGCTAAATATTTTTAAGAAGCGGGTTGATGGGTTCTTGATAAGAGAGGGGATTAAGGGTTATGGGGAGAGGGCGGGAAAGTGGAACTGAGCCACGACAGATCAGCCATGATCTTATTGAATGGCGGGGCAGGCTCGAAGGGCTAGATGGCCTACTCCTGCTCCTATTTCTTATGTTCTTATGTAAATATTTGGCTTTCAAATTACAAACACCAAAATTGCAAATACAGAAATCAGAATGAGCTGAGTTTGTAGCCACATTTACAAGTGATATTTCCATGGGATGGTAGTTCCTTTTGTACCAAAACATTCCAACAGCAATATAAACATAGCAAGTGTCTTTTTTTCAGTCCTGCTTCCAACACCATCTCGGACAACATAGAAACAATTGAGGACTGTGTACACAAAACAACCATATGTAGCAAACTAATAATTCAATCTGCTTTATATCCATAAAGGCATTGTTTTGAGTAAATTGCTTGCTTAAAAATTAAAAGGTAACCAGTCAGGTATCTAAGTTTTGTTAAAATGTATTTAAATATTCTTATCAACCCATTAGGTCCATGTGGAGTGCATTTCCTCATTTTTACCTCAATCTCCTGTTGAAAGTTTTTAGAGAAGTTCTCAACAAAAGGGGGGAATTATAGAATCCCTACAGGGCAGGAGGAGGCTGTTCAGCCCATCAAGTCTGCACTAGCCAGGCCCTATTCCCATAACCCCATGCATTTACCTTAGCTAGTTCCCCTGACACCAAGGGGACAATTTAGCGTGGTCAATCCATCTAACCTGCATATCTTTGGAGTGTGGGAGGATGTGCAGACTCCACAACCACACTGATCCAAGGCAGAAATTGAACCTGGATCCCTGGTGCTGTGAGGCAGCATGATTTGTAATTTGCAGCTGAGGGATTGGAGCCTGTTCCCTGAATGCAGTCTGCAGTAATACTGAGACAAGGGGTGCTTGTCATTGTTCAACATGCTCAGCTTCCATCAAATTTATCTCAAAACAGATGTTTGTCAAACATCCTTTCTGTCGAATTCAATAATCTCCATCTTTCAAAGAATGTCAGGTGAGACACAAAAGTAGCACTCAACTTTTATAAACAAGCATACAGGGTTATACTAGTTGGAGACAATATTAGTCAACGCTCACTCACCATCTATGATGAGTGATACAACCTGGTTTCATGTTAGAACTGATTGCGATTCTCCAGTTAGTGTAAATAGCGAGTGAGGGATATGAAGCAGGGCCTTGACGGTGAGAGGCCATTTATACAGGCACTTAGGATTTGCAGGGCTTGACAGAATACGTGCTGAGAAGCTGTTTCCCCATTTGGGAGAGTCAAGGACCAGAGGGCATTATCTATCTAAAGGGGTTGCCCATTTAAGACAGATGAGGAGGAATTTCTTCTGAGGGCAGTGAATATGTGGAACTCTTTACTAGAAGGCTGTAGAGACTGGGCCATTCTGTATGGTCAAGACAGTGATAGAGATTTTTCAGTAGTATGCGATGAGGTGGCAAAGTGGAGTTGAGGATGATCAGATCAGTCATGATCTTATGGAATGGTGCAGAAGACCTAATGGGCCAAATGGCCTACTTCTACTCCTACATCTTACTGTCTTATGTTGTGAATGGTCTAACCCAAATTAACAGGAATTTGGACACAAGTATGTATTAAATAGAAACTAGAAGCAGGAGTAGGCCATTTGGCCCTTTGAGTCTGTTCTGCCATTCTTTTTGTTCACAGGTGACCATCAAATTCCATATCTCCCCTCCTTTTCCTCATATCCCTCGCTCTCCTTAGCCGCGAGAGCGATATCTAATTTCTTCTTGAAATCAGACTATGTTTTGGTCTCAACTATTTTCTGTGGTTGTGAATTCCACACATTCACCACCCTCTGGAGAAATTTCTCCTCTGTTCTAAGACGTTCTCTTATCCTCAAACTAGATCCTTGGTTCTGGACTCCTCCACCGTTGGGAACATTCTTTCTGCTAACCCTGTTAGAATTTTATGAGACCCCCCTCTCACTCTTCTAAACGCCAATGAACATAATCCTGATCGACTTAGAGTCTCCTCATATGACAGACCAGTCATCCTTGGAATCAGCCTGGTAAACCTTCGTTGTACTTCTTTCTCAGATAAGGGTGCCAAAACTGCACACAATACTCCAGATATGACCTCACCAACACCCTATAGCTCTAGCTCATTAGAGGGGTCAGTTTTTGTACAAAGCGTGCAGGAAGGTTTTTTGACTCAGTATGTAGATAGGCCAACTAAAGGTGAGGCTATATTGGATTTGGTGCTGGGAAATGAGCCAGACCAGGTGCTAGACTTGGAAGTTGGTGTGCATTTTGGTGATAGTGACCACAATTCGCTTACGTTCACCTTAGTGATGGAAAGGGATAGGCATGAACCTCGGGTCAGTAGTTTTAGCTGGGGGAAGGGTAATTATGAGGCTATTAGGAGAGAATTAGGAAGCATAGGTTGGACTAGGAGACTACAGGGACTGGGAACGTCCAAAATGTGGAGTTTTTTCAAGGAGCAGCTACTGCGAGTCCGTGATAGGTATGTCCCTGTCAGGCAAGGAGGATTTGGTAGGGCTAGGGAACCGTGGTGCACTAAAAAAGTTGATTCGTTGGTTAAAAAGAAAAAGGAGGCTTATGTTCGGATGAGACTTAAGGGCTCAGGTAGTGCACTTGAAAGCTTTAGATTGGCTGGGAGGGAGTTGAAGAGTGAGTTAAGAAGGGCTAAAAGAGGACATGAGAAGACTTTGGCTGATAGGATTAAGGAGAATCCGAAGGCGTTCTATAGGTATGTTAAGAACAGAAGGTTGGTTAGGGCAAGATTAGGGCCAGTTACAGACAGCAGAGGGAAGTTGTGTGTGGAACCAGAAGAGATTGGAGAGGCATTGAACCAATATTTCTCTTCGGTGTTCACGCAGGGGGACATAAATGTAGCTGAGGAGAACACTGGGTTACAGGGGTGTAAAATAGACAGTATTGCAGTTGATAAGGGGGATGTGCTGGATATTCTTGAGGGTTTGAAAATAGGTAAGTCCCCTGGGCCGGACGGGATTTACCCTAGGATTCTCTGGGAGGCAAGAGAGGTGATTGCAGAGCCTCTGGCTCTGATCTTCAGGTCGTCGTTGGTCTCAGGTATAGTGCCGGAAGATTGGAGGATAGCGAATGTTGTCCCATTGTTTAAGAAGGGGAACAGAGACTTCCCCGGGAATTATAGACCGGTGAGTCTTACTTCTGTTGTGGGCAAGGTTTTAGAAAAAATTGTTAGGGATCGGATTTATAGTTATTTGGAGAGTAATGAATTGATTGGAGATAGTCAGCATGGTTTTGTAGCGGGTAGGTCGTGCCTTATTAACCTTATTGAGTTTTTTGAGAAAGTGACCAAAGAGGTGGATGGGGGTAAGGCAGTTGACGTGGTATATATGGATTTTAGTAAGGCGTTTGATAAGGTTCACCATGGTAGGTTGCAGAGCTGGGCCGAGAGGTGGCGGATGGAGTTTAATGCGGAGAAGTGTGAAGTAATTCACTTTGGTAGGAATAACAGATGTGTAGAGTATAGGGCTAACGGGAGGACTCTGAATAGTGTGGATGAACAGAGGGATCTAGGTGTATGTGTACATAGATCCCTGAAAGTTGGGAATCAAGTAGATAAGGTTGTTAAGAAGGCATACGATGTCTTGGCGTTTATTGGTAGGGGGATTGAATTTAGGAGTCGCAGTGTCATGTTGCAACTGTACACAACTCTGGTGCGGCCGCACTTGGAGTACTGTGTGCAGTTCTGGTCCCCACATTATAGGAAAGATGTGGAGGCTTTGGAGAGGGTGCAGAGGAGGTTCACCAGGATGTTGCCTGGTATGGAGGGGAGGTCCTATGAGGAGAGGCTGAGGGATTTGGGGTTGTTTTCGTTAGAAAGAAGGCGGCTAAGAGGGGATCTTATTGAAACATATAAGATGATTAGAGGTTTAGATAGGGTGGACAGTGATAGCCTTTTTCCTCGGATGGAGAAAGCTAGCACGAGGGGGCATGGCTTTAAATTAAGGGGTGGTAGTTATAGGACGGATGTCAGGGGTAGGTTCTTTACCCAGAGGGTGGTGAGGGATTGGAATGCCCTGCCTGCTGCAGTTGTAAATGCGCCCAGTTTGGGGGCGTTTAAGAGATCCGTGGATAGGTTTATGGATGGAAAGGGATTGGTTTAGGTTAGAGGGTCGTTGTTTTTTAACTGGTCAGCGCAACATCATGGGCCGAAGGGCCTGTTCTGCGCTGTAATGTTCTATGTTCTATACAATTGCAGCAAAACATCCCTATCCCTATACTCAAATCCTCTTGCTATGAAGGCCAACATGCCATTTGCCTTCTTTCCTGCCTGCTGTACCTGTGGGCTTACTTTCAGTGACTAAACAAGGACTCCAAGGTCTTGTTGAGTATCCACCTCTCTCAATTTACACCCATTTAAGTATTAATCTGTCTTCCTATTTTTGCTACTAAAGTGGATAACCTTGCATTTATCCACATAGAACAGTACAGGCCCTTCAGCTCTTGATGTTGTGCTGAGCTATGTCCAAACCCAAGATCAAGCTAACCCATTCCCTATTGTCCTGGTAAATCATCATACTGCATGCAGATTCCCATAGACTTAGCATATCAGCATCCTCCCCACAGCTCACCCTCCCATCCAACTTTGTATCATTTGCATGGGCAGCACGGTGGCACAGGAGTTAGCACTGCTGCCTCACAACACCAGGGACCCAGGTTTGATTTCTAGCTTGGGTCACTGTCCGTGTGGAGTCTGCACATTCTCCCTGTGTCTGCATAGGTTTCCCCCCGGGTGCTCCGGTTTCCTCCCACAGCCCAAAGATGTGTGGGATAGGTGGACTGACCATGCTAAATTACTCCTTAGTGTCATGGGGACTAGTTAGGGTAAATGCATGGGGTTATGGGGATGGCTGTAGGTGGGATTGTGGTCAGTGCAGACTCGATGGGCATGATCGGGATTTTATTCTATTACCTGCAATCCAATGTGTTTTAACTTTACATAGTAGTTTGTAATGTGAGGCCTTGTTGATAGCCTTCTGAAAGTCTAAATTAACCACATCCACTGGTGCTCCTCAGTCAACTGTACTAGTTATATTCTCAAAGGATTCTAATAGAATCGTCAAATATGATTTCCTTTTTGTAAATCCGTGCTATTAAAGTTGAAACAAAGTGTGCAGAGGATTGGGGACGATAGGTAGAAATAAGACAGACTTGAGTCACACCCTGGAAAATAGACGGGTCCAAGTGAGATTTGGAATGAGTGTGTATGTTTGTAACAATGACACAACCACAAATAGAGATTCTGCTCCAGAAATGGGGAATTTGATGTTTCATATTCCTGAATAACAGATGAGGAAGAAGAGAGAGAAGTAGTTTTGCTGAAGGAGAATTTGCTGTGTGAAATATTTCAGTATCGTATTTGAAAGCGGGAAGTGTAACGGTTACTAAAATTCTGAACATCTACAAACCTGACTTCAAGGCACTGACCCAGAAACAGTCTACTGTAAAGTAGCTGTACATTAACATCGAAAAATGACAAGATAATGTGAGAAGTTCAAAATATGAATTAAATATGACATAGAAAGAGTTTAAAGGAGAGAACATAAGAACTAGGGCTAGGCCATCTGGCCCTCGAGCCTGCTCCGCCATTCAATAAGATCATGGTTGACCTTTTTGTGGACTCAGCTCCACTTAGCCGCCCGCTCACGAGAACCCTTAATTCCTTTCCTGTTCAAAAAAAGTATTGTCCCATTCTACTCAGTCTCTCTTCATAAGCCAACTCTCTCAATTCTGGAATCAACCTCATGAATCTCCTCTGCACCCCCTCCAGTGCCAGTATATCCTTTCTCAAGTAAGGAGACCTAAACTGTACACAGGACTCCAGGTGTGGCCTCACCAGCACCTTATACAGCTGTAACATAATCTCACTGTTTTTAAACTCCATCCCTCTAGCAATGAAGGACAAAATTCCATTTGCCTTCTTAATTACCTGCTGCACCTGCAAACCAACTTTTTGCGATTCATGCACAAGGACACCAGGTCCCTCTGTGCAGCAGCATGCTGCAATTTTCTACCATTTAAATAATAGTCAATTTTGCTGTTATTCTTACCAAAATGGATGATTTCATATGTACCAACATTGTACTCCATCTGCCAGACCCTCGCCCACTCACTTAGATTATCGATATCCCTTTGCAGACTTTGTGTCCTCTGCACACTTTGCTCTGCCACTCAGCTTAGTGTCATCTGTGAATTTTGACACACTACACTTGGTCCCCAACTCCAAATCATCTGTGTAAATCGTAAACTGCAGTCCCAACACTGATCCCTGAGACACACCATTAGTCACTGATTGCCAATCAGAAAAACACTCATTTATCCCATTCTTTGCTTTTGTTCGTTAGCCAAACCTCTATCCATGCTGATACATTACCTGTAATATCCCACACCTTTATCTTATGCAGCAGCTTTTGGTGCAGCATCTTGTCAAATGCCTTTTGGAAATCCATTTGCATCACATCCACAGGTTCCCCATTGTCCACCGCACACGTAATGTTCTCAAAGAATTCCACAAAATTAGTCAAACATGACTTGCCCTTCATGATGCATCTTCCTAATGGGACAATTTATATCAAGATATCACGCTATTTCTTCCTTGATGATGGATTCAAGTATTTCCCCACTACAGAACTTAAGCTAACCGGCCTATAATTACTTGTCTTTGTCTACCATCTTTTTTAAACAGTGGCATCACATTTGCTGTTTTCCAATCTGCGGGAACCACCCCAGAGTCCAGTGAATTTTGGTAAATTTCCACTAGTGTATTTGTTAATGCCCTTGCCATCTCTTTTAGTACCCTGGGATGCATTCCATCAGGACCAGGAGATTTGTCTATTTTAACCCCTTAGCTTGCCTAACACTATCTCTTTTGTGATAATGATAGTTTCTAGGTCCTTACCTGCCATAGCCTTCATGTCATCAATTTTTGGCATGTTATTTGTGTCTTCCACTGTGAAGACTGACACAAAATACCAAGAGTTCAAATTGCCAGAAGACAGCCATCGAGAACTATAAAGAACAGAGAAAATGATAGCACAGGAACAGAGCCTTCAGACTAAGAAACAATAAGAACTAAATTCATTAAGAAATATGACAAAAATCCTATCAATGACAAAGCAAAGAACAACAAAGTCTACTCGTAAGAATGATCAATGAGCTCAGGAAAAGCAACGTGTGGAATATCAAAATTAAGAAAATTTTTTAGATCAGGTTGTCTGGAGAAATGTGGGTCCCTTAAACTGATAAGAGGCTTATTGTCAATGAAAATAAGGAAACGGTGGATATGATTGTTATGAATTTGAATCAATTTTTATTATAGAACCCTGCAGTGCAGAAGGAGGCCATTTGGCCCATCAAGTCTACACCAACCACAATCCCACCCAGGCCCAATGCCCATAACCCCTCATATTTACCCTGCTAATCCCCCTGACACTAGGATTAATTTAGCATGGCCAATCAACCTAACCCGCACATTTTTGGACTGTGGGAGGAAACCGGAGCACTGGGAGGAAACCCAAGCAGACATGGGCAGAACACACAAACTTCACACAGACAATGACCCAAGCTGGGAATTGAACCCGGGTTCCTGGCACTGTGAGGCAGCAGTGCTAACTACTGTGCCACGATGCTGCCCTCACAGTGGTCAGCGCTGCTAAGTTACTGAGCTGAGCTGTATCAGTGTACTCACCAGAAGTGACGTCATAGGGTCCTAGCGCGGTAAACAGGCAGAGAAGAAGCAACCATGTAAGAGATCATACACCTGTAAATAAAGCTCCCTGTTTTAAACCCTCCATGCTCCCTCACATCATTCTGCAATGTACAACATAAAAACTGTTGCCAAGGATGGCAAATACGTTAGCCACCTGGGAAGACAAATTTACTGAGGAAAGTGTTGGAAACAGAAAAGTTAGAAAAGAAACTTTCTGCATGTGCTCTGTACCTGACAGGCAAGAGTAACAATACTCTGTAGCAGTTAGAGAGCTGGGTTTGCTAAATAAGAGAATAGAGCTTGGGTTGCTGCCTTGTGTGAAAGAAAAATCAAGGTAACTGCTGGAAACACACAAACAGTGCATATGGGAAACCTCCATTCTAGAAAACTGGCAGGCGGTTTCAGCATCATCAGACCCTTCGATCAGGAAAAGGAAAGAAAAATCAGAGATCACGTAGCAAACGACTCAAGAACAGCTTTTTCCCTGCTGACATCAGACCTTTGAATTAACCTACCATATATGAAGATGACCTTTCTCTACACCCTAGCTATGACTGTAACACTATATTCTGCACCCTCTCTGTCTCTCTCCCTTATGTAGTCAATGAATGATATGTTTTGTCTGTATAGCATGCAAAAAACAATACTTCTTACGACATGGGACAATAATAAACCAAATCAAAAAATATAGAACAAAGAAAATTACAGCACAGGAACAGGCCCTTCGGCCCTCCAAGCCTGCACTGACCAAGCTACCTGACTTGACTAAAACCCCCTACCCTTCCGGGGACCACATCCCTCTATTCCCATCTCATTCATGTACTTGTCAAGACGCCCCTTAAAAGTCATTACCATGTCCGCTTCCACTACCTCCCCCGGCAATGAGTTCCAGGCTCCCACTACTCTTTGTGTAAAAAATCTGCCTTGTACATCTCTTTCAAAATTTGCCCCTCGCACCTTAAACCTGTGCCCCCTAGTAATTGACTCTTCCACCTAGGAAAAAACTTCTGACTATCCACTCTGTCCACGTCGGTGAATCGGTGCTGGGGCCTCAACTATTTAATAATAAAATGGACTATTATTTAAACAGTGAAAAGCTGCAGCATGCTACGGTGCAGAGGGACCTGGGGGTCCTTGTGCATGAATCACAAAAACCCAGTCTGCAGGTGCAGCAGGTGATCAAGAAGGCAAATGGGATGTTGGCCTTTATAGCGAGAGGGATAGAATATAAAAGCAGGGAGGTCTTGCTGCAACGGTACAGGGCACTGGTGAGGCCGCAGCTGGAATAATGTGTGCAGTTTTGCTCCCCTTATGTAAGGAAGGATATATTGGCTTTGGAGGGAGCGCAGAGACGGTTCACCAGGTTGATTCCAGAGATGAGGGGGTTAGCTTATGAGGAGAGATTGAATGGAGTGTGTCTGTACTCATTGAAGTTTAGAAGGTCGAGGGGAGATCTTATAGAGACATATAAGATAATGAAGGGGCGAGACAGGGTAGAAGCAGCGAGATTATTTCCACTTCGAATGGAAACAAGAACTAGAGGGCACAGCCTCAAAATACAGGGGAGTCAATTTAGAACAGAGTTGAGGAGGAATTTCTTCTCCCAGAGTGTAGTGAATCTCAGGAATTCTCTGCCCAATGAAGCAGTAGAGGCTACCTTGTTAAATGTGTTTAAGTCACAGATAGATAGATTTTTAACTAATAAGGGAATTAAGTGTTATGGAGAGCAGGCGGGTAAGTGGAACTGAACTCACTATCAGATCAGCCATGATCTTATTGAATGGCGGAGCAGGTTCAAGGGGCTTGATGGCCTACTCATAGAACATGGAACATTACAGCGCAGTATAGGCCCTTCGGCCCTCGATGTTGCACTGACCAGTGGAACCAATCTAATGACCCTCTAACCTGAACTATTCCAATGTTATCCATATGCCTATCCACTGACCATTTGAACACCCTTAAAGTTGGCGAGTCCACAACTGCTGCAGGCAGGGCATTCCACGCCCTTACTACCCTCTGAGTAAAGAACCTACCTCTGACATCCGTCCTATAAATACCACCCCTTAATTTAAAGCTATGTCCCCTTGTGTTAGCCATCACCATCTGAGGTAAAAGGCTCTCACTGTCCACCCTATCCAATCCTCTGATCATCTTGTATGCCTCAATCAGGTCACCTCGTAACCTTCTTCTCTCCAATGAAAATAACCTCAAGTCCCTCAGCCTTTCCTCATAAGACCTTCCCACCATACCAGGCAACATCCTGGTAAACCTCCTCTGCACCCTTTCCAATGCCTCCACATCTTTCTTATAATGCGGTGACCAGAACTGTACGCAATACTCCAAGTGCGGCCGCACCAGACTTTTGTACAGTTGTAACATGACCTCACGGCTCCGAAATTCAATCCCTCTACCAATAAAAGCTAACATACTGTACACCTTCTTCACAACCTTATCAACCTGGGTGCCAACTTTCAGGGATCTATGCACATGTACACCGAGATCTCTCCGCTCGTCAACACTACTAAGAGTCCTTCCATTAGCCCTATATTCTGTACTCCTGTTATTCTTACCAAAGTGAATCACCTTACACTTTTCCGCCTTAAACTCCATCTGCCACCTCTCGGCCCAGCTCTGCAGCTTATCTATGTCCCTCTGCAAACTGTAACATCCATCCTCACTGTCTACAACTCCTCCAACTTTGGTGTCGTCAGCAAATTTACTAACCCATCCTTCTACACCCTCATCTAGGACATTTATAAAAATGACAAACAGCAGTGGCCCCAAAACAGATCCTTGAGGTACACCACTTGTAACTGAACTCCAGGTTGAATATTTCCCATCAACCACCACCCTGTGTCTTCTATCAGCTAGCCAATTCCTGATCCAAACTGCTAAATCACCCTTAATCCCATGCATCTGCATTTTCTGCAGTAGCCTACCATGGGGAACCTTATCAAACGCTTTGCTAAAATCCATATACACCACGTCAACTGCCTTACCCTTATCAATCTCTTTGGTCACCTTTTCAAAAAACTCGATGAGGTTTGTGAGGCACGACCTACCCTTCACAAAACCGTGTTGACTATCCCTAATCAATTTATTTCCCTCTAGATGATTATAATTCCTATCCCTTATAATTCTTTCCAAAACTTTGCCCACAACAGAAGTAAGGCTCACTGGTCTATAATTCCCTGGATGGTGTCTACTCCCCTTCTTGAACAAGGGGACAACATTTGCTATTCTCCAGTCTTCTGGCACTATACCTGTAGCCAATGATGACATGAAGATCAAAGCCAAAGGCTCTGCAATCTCCTCCCTAGCCTCCCAGAGAATCCTAGGGTAAATCCCATCCGGACCAGGGGATTTATCTATTTTCACACTCTTAAAAATTGCTAACACCTCCTCCTTATGTACCTCAATCCCATCTAGTCTACTACCTGGTATCACAGTATTCTCCTCGACTACACTGACTTTTCCTGCGTGAATACTGATGAAAAATACTCATTCAGTGCCTCTCCTATCTCTTCAGGCTCCACGCACAACTTCCCACTGCTGTCTCTGACTGGCCCTAATCTTGCCCAAACCAATCTTTTATTCTTGACATACCTGTAGAAAGCTTTAGGATTTTCCTTGATCCTATCTGCCAAAGTCTTCTCGTGTCCTCTTCTAGCTCTTCTTAACTCCCTCTTTAGCTCCTTCCTGGCTAATTTATGACTCTCCAGTGCCCTAACTGAGCCTTCACGTCTCATCTTTACGTAAGCCTCCTTCTTCCTCTTCACCAGAGGTTCAACTTCCTTAGTACACCACGGTTCCCTCGCTCGACCACTTCCTCACTGCCTGACGGGTACATATTTATCAAGGACTCGCAGTAGCTGTTCCTTGAATAAGCTCCACATTTCAGATGTTCCCAGCCCCTGCAATTTCCTACTCCACCCTATGTATCCTAAATCTCGCCTAGCAGCCTCATAATTACCTTTCCCCCAGCCATAACTTCTGCCCTGCGGTATATGCCTATCCCTTTCCATCACTAAGGTAAACATAACCAAATTGTTACCTGTGCCACGGATTTCTCCTATTTCTTACGCCTCTCCTAATCTTGTAGACTTCCATCCGGTCGCCCCTCAACCTCTGTCGCTCCAATGAGAACAAACTAAGTTTCTCCAACCTCTCCTCATAGCTAATGCCCTCCATACCAGGCAACATCCTGGTAAATCTTTTCTGCACCCTCTCCAAAGCCTCCACGTCCTTCTGGTAGTGTGGCGACCAGAATTGGACGCAGTATTCCAAATGTGGCCTAACCAACATTCTATATAACTGTAACATCATATGCCAACTTTTATACTCTATGCCCCATCCAATAAAGGCAAGCATGCCATATGCCTTCTTCACCACTTTCTCCACCTGTGTTGCCATCTTTAAGGATCTGTGGACCTGCACACCCAGGTCCCTCCATGTGCCTATACTCCTGATGGTTCTGCCATTTATTGTATAGTTCCCCCCTACATTAGTTCTACCAAAATGCATCACTTTACATTTATCTGGATTAAATTCCATCTGCCATTTCTCAGCCCAATTCTCCAGCCTATCTATATCCTGCTGTATTCTCCGACAATGTTCATCGCTATCCGCAAGTCCAGCCATCTTTGTGTCATCCGTAAACTTACTGATCACACCAGTTACACCTTCTTCCAAATCATTTGTATATATCACAAACAGCAGAGGTCCCAGTACAGAGCCCTGCAGAACACCACTAGTCACAGACCTCCAGCTGGAAAAAGACCCTTCCACTGCTACCCTCTGTCTTCTATGGCCAAGCCAGTTCTCCATCTATCTAGCTAGCTCTCCTTTTATCCTGTGAGATTTAACCATTTGCACCAACCTGCCATGAGGGACTTTGTCAAACGCTTTACTAAAAGCCATATAGATGACATCCACAGCCCTGCCTTCGTCAATCGTTCTTGTCACCTCCTCAAATAACTCAACTAAATTTGTGAAGCATGACCTCCCTCTTAAAAAACCATGTTGTCTGTCGCTAATGAGATATTCTGTTCTAAATGTGCATACATCCTATCTCTAAGAATCCTCTCTGACAATTTCCCTACCACGGATGTCAAGCTCACCAGTCTAAAATTACCTGGGTTATCCTTGCTACCCTTCTTAAGTAATGGGATTTGCTATCCTCCAATCCTCTGGGACCTCACCTGTGTCCAGTGAAGAGACAAAGATTTCGTTTAGGGGCCCAGCAATTTCATCTCTTGTCTCCCCGAGCAGTCTAGGATAAATACCATCAGGTCCTAGGGATTTGTCTGTCTTAATGTTCCCTAGAAAACCTAATACTTCCTCCCTTGGAATTGAGATTTTCTCTAACGGGTCAACACATCCCTCTGAGAGACTCCCAGTCAACACGTCCCTCTCCTTTGTGAATACTGATGCAAAGTATTCATTTAGGATCTCACTTATTTTCTGTGCAAAAGTAGTTAGTCATTTGCTGCATCCATGGGAATGTCCTGAAGTGGTTTGATAATGAGTGCATGTGATTTTGCAAGACCTTTTGAAGGACATACACTTTAGAAATGGTTGATGCTCAGACTAAGAGACCAGCGGTCACTGTGATGAAATCTACTTCATCAGAGAGGGCTATCAAGAAACCAGGAGAAGTATTGAGTTGTTTTGGATTCCCCTAAACAACTGGTAAGTGACAATGGACCTCAATTTGTCTCACAAGAAATCAGAAGTTTCTTACAAGAGAATAGAGTTCTTCTATGTTCCAATGAAAACAACCCAAGTCTACCCAGCCTGTCTTTATAACTTAAATGTTCCATTCCAGGCAGCCCGAGCTTGAGCAAAATAACCCTTTTTGGGTAACAATCGTTGACAGCAGTTGTGAATCCACAGCCACCCCCACTTGCAGATATGCTTGGGAAAGATCTATCTTAGTGATTTTTCTTCCCCTAGCCAGGCCACTAAATTTGATTTGATCTGATTTATTGTCACATGTATTTAGTATACAGTGAAAAGTATTGTTTCTTGTGCACTATACAGACAAAGCACACCATTCATAGAGAAGGAAAGGAAAGAGCGCAGAATGTAGTGTTACAGTCATAGCAAGGATATTGAGAAAGATCAACTTAATGCAAGATAGGTCCATTCAAAAGTTTGATGGCAGTAGGGAAGAAGCTGTTCTTGAGTCGGTTGGTGCACGATCTCAGACTTTTGTATCTTTTTCTTGACGAAAGAAGTAAAGAAATCCCCAATGAGGAGTAATGGATACTGTTCCACACACGGCTTCACAATGATTTTCAAGTTCCCACAGTCTCACAGATCCATCAGTCTTCATGACCAGGACTATGGGCGTGACTCACTCATTCATGGCCACTAGTTCCAAGACCTCAATTCTAACAATCTCTCCAAATTGGCCTCCACTTTAGGTTTAATTGCATACACTACAGGCCAGGTTTTCATGCTCCTGGGGCCAGCTCTTTCATTTCCCCAGAGTTCCGCTGGCCAATTGGGATTAGCTTAGGGGTTTAAAAAAAAAGGCAGCATGGACAAGTTGGGCTGAAGGGCCTGTTTCCATGCTGTAAACCATGCTCTGAGTTCGTGGTTAGCAAGTTTGCAGATGGCACCAAGATTGGTGGCATAGTGGACAGTGAAGAAAGTTATCTCCAATTGCAATTGGATCTTGATCAATTGGGCCAGTGGGCTGACGAACGGCAGATGGAGTTTAATTTAGACAAATACGAGGTGATGCATTTTGGTAGATTGAACCAAGGCAGGACTTACTCAGTTAATGATAGGGCTTTGAGGAGAGTTACAGAACAAAGAGATCTAGGGGTACATGTTCATAACTCCTTGAAAGTGGAGTCACAGTTGGACAGAGTGGTGAAGAAGGAATTCAGCATGTTTGGTTTCATCGGTCAAAACATCGAATACAGGAGTTGGGACATCTTGTTGAAGTTGTACAAGGCCACACTTGGAATACTTTGTCTAGTTCTGGTCACACTATTATAGAAAGAGTGCAGAAAAGATTTACTAGGGTGCTACCGGGACTTAATGGATTGAGTTATAAGGAGAGGATGGATAGACTGGGACTCTTTTCTCTGGAGCGTAGGAGGCTGAGGGGTGATCTTATAGAGGTCTATAAAATAATGAGGGGCATAGATCAGCTAGATCGTCAATATCTTTTCCCAAAGGTAGGGGAATCTAGAACGAGAGGGCACAGGTTTAAGATGAGAGGGGAGAGATACAAAAGTGTCCAGAGGGGCAATTCCTTGACACAGAGGGTGGTGAGTGTCTGGAACAAGCTGCCAGAAGTAGTAGTAGAGGTGGGTACAACTTTGTCTTTTAAAAAGCATTTAGATAGTTACATGGGTAGATGGGAATAGAGGGATATGGGCCAAATATGGGCAATTGGGAGTAGCTTAGTGGTTTAAAAAAAAGGGTGGCATGGACAAGTTGGGCTGAAGGGCCTGTTGACATGCTGTAAACCTCTACGATTCTATGACCACTTCCTGGTATCTTCCCAATACCTCGTCCAGGCCCGAACTGGATTCTGAGAGTCTGTTTACTACTTCACAATTTTGTCTCATTTTCTTCATCCATGCTCTTCCAAACAATGCAGGGTTATCCCTTTCTATGATGTACAATGGGATATTTGCACTGGTCCCTCAGCTATACCATGGTGGATACATAACCCTTCAAAGGCACCACCTAATTCGAATATGTCCTCAGATTTCACGGAAAGGTGATTTAGTTTCCCTTTATATACGGATTTTGGAATCAATGACACCGCTACCCCCATGTCCATTTCCATCCTCAGCATCTTCCCTTCCAATCTGGACTCTGCCCAAAACCATTCTGCATCACCATGGACTGACAGCACATTCAGTTTAAATTTCAATCTCTCTGTCAACTCCCTTTCATCTGCGGATCATGCCCTTCAACAGTGGCTGTTGGACACTTCCTCCTGGTTGTGGGGCCCGGTTGCTTCTGTTTCTGGGACCCTGATGCTCGGGAATTGCAGGCAAAGTGACCTGTTCTTCCGCAGCTCCAACACTGAGCCCCTCTCATGCAGCCACTGTTCTCCGTGTGGCCCTTTTTACCACACTGACAACCCTCCTTGGCCTTCGATTGCTTTCCTGGGCATCTACCATTTTGTATACTGTTCCTCTGATGCATAAGTGTGAGGCTTCTGTCGCAGCCCGTTCCATGGGTACTGCTATCTCACAACCTTTTTTTGAAATCTAACGGTTCCTCCATCAATAACCTTCGCCTAATTTCTTCCTGCAGTAACCCACAAATAAGGCGGTCGTGCAGTGCTTCTTGTGAGAAAGATCCAAAAATCACTAAATTCTGCCAAGCTTTTGAGAACCATAAGAAATTTAATAATGTTTACGCATTCCAGTTCGTCCCACGTGTAAAACCTGGCGAGTTCTGCAATTTGCAATCCTTATGGCCTAAAGTGTCCCATCCATAACTTGCACAACTCCCTGAATGGTTTATCAGCTGGTTTCTCTCGCTGCAGTACGTTCCTTAGAGCTCCAAAGGTTTTACGCCCCATCTGCTCAGGGATAGTGGAACAACAAGGTTAGTTTCAATCGTTTTTGAGTAATAAAATACCGAATCTCTCTGTGTAATTAAAATCTACTAACAGTGCGGCGCTCCCTCAGCACTGACCCTCTGACAGTGCGGCGCTCCCTCAGCACTGACCCTCTGACAGTGCGGCGCTCCCTCAGCACTGACCCTCTGACAGTGCGGCGCTCCCTCAGCACTGACCCTCTGACAGTGCGGCGCTCCCTCAGCACTGACCCTCTGACAGTGCGGCGCTCCCTCAGCACTGACCCTCTGACAGTGCGGCGCTCCCTCAGCACTGACCCTCTGACAGTGCGGCGTTCCCTCAGCACTGACCCTCTGACAGTGTAGCACTATTTGTGCTAGCAATGTTCTGAAGTCATGGGGTAAAATTTGAAGCCACAAATCTGAGAGTGAGGCAGATTTTACTGGTTGTTCTTAGTTCCTCCCCTTGTATCTTACTGGCTGTTTATTTAATGATGAGATTGGGAGGGGCCCAAACCAATAAAGGCAGCAAGCAGACAGAGCGAGGATCTCGCTGCTGGCTTGTGGAACAAGTAAAGACAGGATATTGTGAGAGACGGTAGGTGTTGTTCAGCAAACAAGGTGTGGCAGGGGAAGCGTTCAGCTTTTCAGCTCTAACTTTTTAGTTGTGGTTCTGGAATTAGAGCTGGGTAGGTTTTTTTAGACAGAAAATTTCCAGGCGGTAGAGTAATGATTGTCTCTTATTTAATGAGTAGTGTTTGAAAGGTGTTTGGATCTGTGCTATTGTGTCTGCATTAATTTTTTTTCCCTTTTGTTGTTCAGTCAGCTCCTGTAGATTTTAAACCATGGCTGATGATGAGGTTGCAGCTCTGGTGGTTGACAATGGATCTGGGATGTGTAAGGCTGGCTTTGCAGGAGATGATGCCCCCAGGGCTGTGTTCCCCTCCATTGTGGGACGGCCCCGTCACCAGGTGAGCCCTAAAACTATTTGGAAGGTTGTTCAATCCTGTTCTTTCTGTTGGAAGGGATCTGGGTGTCGGTGTTGATCCTTCTGGTAACTGAAATGCTGTCCTGTTTCAGCTTCCTCTTTTGAACAGTTTGTGGTTTGTGCTTTTTTTCCCCTTCGTGCAAACATAAGAATAAAGAACAGCAACAAGTCACTTGATCCCTCGAGTCTGCTTTGCTTTTCCATAAGATCGTGGCTGATCTGATTTGTACCTTCAAACCTCATTCCTACCTCCCCTGATAATCTTTCACCCCTTTGTTAATCGATCTTGCTCTGCTGTAAAAATATTCAAAGGCTGTGCTTCCACTACCTTTTGAGGAAGTGAGTTTGAGACTCACCACCCTCCGAGAAAAGAATTCTCCATCTGTTTTTAAATAAATAATCCGTAATTTTTAAACAGTGACCTGACTTTGTGGCTTTAATTTATTTTTAGCTTTTTAAATTATCCAAATAGATTTGATTTATAAAATATCCTTAACATTTCAAAATGACCACCGTGCTGCAATAGTATTCAGGTTTACTGCGTCCACTATGCTGCACTCCTGAGGTGCTTTAATATAGTCAGAAACATTTCAGACGTTTTAAACTGAGCCCTATAGGTGGTGTGAAGGTTTCTAAGTTGCCTACGCAGAGTGCAACTTGATATGATCTTTCCATACAGTTGTGACACTGGTATTGTTCACTGTTCTAATTTATTTTGAACATTTGGTTCCTGTTGCAGTTGGGGTTGAGTGTGACCCTTATTTGCTCTGGTACCTGTTGATCATTGAAGGGTTTTGAATTGGATTTAACAGATTGTTTCCCATGGTTGTGGGGTAATTAATGGTATGAAGGGTTAGTTGATTGATATGAGGCTGGATTGTTTTAAAGAATCAAATTAGTGATTTTACTGCCTGATTGGCAGACATGGATTTAGAATGTAGAACATTACAGTGCAGTACAGGCCCTTTGGCTCTCGATGGTTCCACTGATCGGCGCAACAATCTAATGACCCTCTAACCTAAACTATTGCAATGTTATCCATATGCCTATCCACTGACCATTTGAATGCCCTTAAAGTTGGCGAGTCCACATCTGCAAGCAGGGCATTCCATGCCCTTACTACCCTCTGAGTGACGAACCTACCTCTGACATCTGTCCTATAATTACCACCCCTCAATTTAAAGCTATGTCCCCTCATGTTAGCCATCACCATCTGCAGTAAAAGGCTCTCACTGTCCACCCTATCCTATCCTTTGATCATCTTGTATGCCTCAATCAATTTAACTGTAGCTTTCAGAATGTTATTAAATAAGAACCTAAAAGGACAAACTCAGCAGTGCTGTCTTGATATGATGGAGTATTCTGATTTTTAGTAGATTTGAATCGGAGGCAGTAAAATTGAGCTTTGTGGTGAGGACTGAGTTAAACTGTATGGGATGGGTCAGGCTATACCTGGGCAGCTGCTGTAGCTGTAGTTCCGCCCATGAGTTTTCTCCTCCCCCAGAATTCTTCATCTGATTCTGTACACTCTCTAATCTCCAGTTTGTTTTAACCCTGTAATTACCAGATTGATGTACGTGCTAGATTAGGAATAGGAGAAAGGTATTCAGCCCCTTGAACCTCTTCTTTAGATCATGGCTGAGTTGTATCTTAAATCCAATTAACTTGTTTTATACCACCCTTGTACAACAAAATGTATTGATTTCATGAAATTCCCAATTGCCCCCATCCCCACTGCAACATCAGTAGTTTTTCAGGGGCTCGCCAGATCTCCTCCCTTTTGCCCCTGCCCCTCCACTGGCCACACAAAGCCAATAGAGGAAACGGCTTCTGTATTTACCCTGGACCATCCAGTCCTTGTTGAATTGCAGCAATACCTCAAGGTCTTCCCCCACCGCAGCCCTACAATCCAATCTCTCAGAATTTCCAGTTTCATTAACCTTGATTTGATCAGGTTTACAATGATATCAGTCGTGTTGCTAAGTTTGTGATAGCTCATTGCATCCACCTTGTGTTGTGTGCTTTTTCACTGCTGATGAATTAAGGTGTTTGTTACAGTATTCTAAGTTTGGTTCATTTGGCTGCAGTATTGAGAGAGAGAGAGAAGGCTGTTTGCAGTCCTGATCCAGAGACACCATTAGCCAACTCCTCTTTGGGGGCAAGATGTTGGAAAAAGCTTGTGCAATGCCAAGTAATCTTCCATCAGATTGAAATTGATCTGAGCATCTCCTCGTTATTTCCCCTTTCCTGCCCTTCAGATGGTCAGTACACCACTGAACTCTGTTCAAACATGTGTTCAGGTCCTGGATTAGGTTTCTGATCATTGACTTGTTCTGTCAGAAAGGCTGAGAAGAACAAACTGCAATAGTCTAGAATCTGTGATTGCTCAAGTATATCCATGTGGTGTTAAGACCCAGGCAAGAAACTCCAAGGTGTTTGTAATGTTTGCCTAGACCCCCAAGTTTCACATTTGATTTTGGCATTGGTGAGCATAAGATACTTCTCCAGGTATGATTCAAACAGAGCAACAGATCTGTCCTGATCAATATTCAATATGAAACAACTTGGGCTGCCACCTTTCTTGTTATCATTTCCACATTTGCTTCAAACAGCATTAAAGGTAAAATAGTCTCTAGAATGCAGGTCTCAAAGAAAGCACAGGAATAGTTTCCTTCATGATGTGGGTATTGCTGGCTAGGCCAGCATTATTAACTTTCAGAAGGTAGTGGTGAGCTGCCTACTTGAACCACTGCAGTTCCTGTGGTGTAGGTACATGCACCTGCTGTCAGGGAGGCAATTCTATGATTTTGACCCAGGGACAGTGAAGGAATGGTTTGAAGGTGATTCCATATGCCTGCTGTCTATCATCATAACAGTTGTGTATTTGGAAGGTGCTGTTGAAAGCTCCTTGATGTGTTGCTGCCACTGTTTGGATGGTGGCTGGAATGGATGTTTGTGGGTGGGGTTTGAATGAAGTGGGCTGCTTTGTCCTGGAAGGTGTTGAGATTGGAGTATTGTTGGGGCTGCACTCATCCAGACAAGTGGAGAGTATTTATTACACTGGCTTGTGGGCAGCATAGTGGTTAGCACTGCTACCTCAGTGCCAGGGACCTGGGTTTGATTTGCATCTTGGGTCACTTTGGAGTTTCCATGTTTTCCCTGTATCTGTGGGTTTCCTTCAGGTGCTCCATTTTCCTCCCACGATCTGAAAGATGTAGTTCACCAGCACATTGACCTGAACAGGCACCAGAGTGGCGACTAGGCAGTTTTCATGTTAACACCATTGCAGTGCAAATAAAGCCTTAGATGTGACTAATAAGCTTTACTTGAAAATCTTTGTCTTGTAGATGGTGGGCGAGCTTTAGGGAGTCAGATGCTTTACTTCACAGGATTCCTGACCTGCTCTTATAGACACTAGGGCTAGTCCTGCACCATTTCTGGTCAGTGGTAATCCCTAGGATGTCCTAATGCATATTACAACTATTTGATAAGTTTGAAGTGTAGTTACTGTTGTAATCTTTATGAAAACATGGAATCCATTTTTATCAATGATTCACTGTTCTGAGGCCTCCTCATCTGAGCATGCTCAGCTGCTGGTACAAAACCCAATCAGTCAATAGGAAATCCCTGACCATCTTTAGTCTCAGTCTTTGCCTGTGGTTTGTGATTTAAATCTTTTTTATTCTCCATTCTAGGGAGTGATGGTTGGAATGGGTCAGAAAGACAGTTACGTTGGTGATGAAGCTCAGAGCAAGAGAGGCATCCTGACCCTGAAGTACCCAATTGAGCATGGCATTGTGACCAACTGGGATGACATGGAAAAGATCTGGCACCACACCTTCTACAATGAACTGCGAGTGGCCCCAGAGGAGCATCCTGTTCTCCTCACGGAGGCACCTCTCAACCCCAAAGCCAACCGGGAGAAGATGACCCAGATCATGTTTGAGACCTTCAACACTCCAGCCATGTACGTTGCCATTCAGGCTGTGCTGTCCTTGTACGCCTCTGGCCGTACAACTGGCATTGTGTTAGATTCTGGTGATGGTGTTTCCCACACCGTGCCAATCTATGAAGGGTATGCCTTGCCTCATGCCATCCTGAGGTTAGACCTGGCTGGCCGGGATCTCACTGACTATGCAATGAAGATCCTGACCGAGCGTGGCTACTCCTTCACTACCACGGCCGAGAGGGAGATTGTACGTGACATCAAGGAGAAACTTGCCTATGTGGCCCTAGATTTTGAATCTGAAATGCAGACAGCCAGCTCCTCTTCAGCCTTGGAGAAAAGCTATGAGCTCCCTGATGGCCAAGTCATTACCATTGGTAATGAGCGTTTCAGGTGCCCAGAAGCCCTTTTCCAACCATCCTTCCTTGGGATGGAATCTCAAGGCATCCATGAGACCTGTTACCATAGCATCATGAAATGTGATGTAGATATCAGGAAGGATTTGTATGCCAACACTGTCTTGTCTGGTGGAACCACCATGTTCCCAGGTATTGCTGATCGGATGCAGAAGGAAATCACAGCCTTGGCTCCGAGCACAATGAAGATAAAGATCATTGCTCCACCTGAGAGGAAGTATTCAGTGTGGATCGGAGGTTCCATCTTGGCTTCACTCTCCACCTTCCAGCAAATGTGGATCAGTAAGCAGGAGTATGATGAGTCTGGCCCCTCCATAGTCCATCGCAAGTGTTTCTAACTTGCTGTGGGATTCTGTAGTTGCCTGGGGCTAATTCACCTGTAATAAAACCATCGACTCCGCTTTTCTCACATCCTCAAATTTTGGCCCGTGATTTATTCCTTTCCAAATCTCCTTTTTCAGCTTTTGTAAAAAGTCTAATGAAGAGGAACCTTTGAGCTGAGTAATGGAGAACATATCATTGTTTTCTGAAATTTACTGAGGGACAGTATTTTAAAGGAGGCTCATGAACAGGCAAATTTCTCAATGTCCTAGATGCCACAGCTGAAGGTTTAAATTGTAATGTATTTGCTACTTAATTCAAACAGAAATAAAAATCATCTATTGCCTAATGTTTTGGTCATTTCTTTTCAAGCAAAGCTCTGAAATCATGCCTGTCAATGTCTCCTTGGATTGAGAACATAGAACATAAGAAATAGGAGCAGGAGTAGGCCTTCAAGCCTGCCCCGCCATTCAATAAGATCATGGCTGATCTGTCGTGGCTCAGTTCCACATTCCCGCCCTCTCCCCATAACCCTTAATCCCATCGCTTATCAAAAACCTATCAACCCGCGTCTTAAATATATTTGGCAAGGCAGTCTCCACCACTTCAACGGGCAGAGAATTCCAGAGATTCACCACCCTTTGAGTGAAGAAGTTCCTCCTCAACTCCGTTCTAAACCGCCCCCCCTTTATCTTGAGGCTGTGCCCCCTAGTCCTACTGTCCTTTCTGAGCGGGAAGAGTCTCTCCACCTCTATCCTATCCATCCCACTCATCTTGTATGTCTCAATGAGATCTCCCCTCATTCTTCTAAACTCTAACGAGTACAAGCCTAGTTTATTCAGCCTCTCCTCATAGCTCAACTCCGGCATCAGCCTAGTAAACCTCCTCTGCATTCCCTCCAAGGCCAAAATATCCTTGCGTAAGTGCGGCGATCAAAACTGCACACAGTACTCCAGCTGCGGCCTCACCAATGCCCTATACAGCTGCAGCAAGACCTCCCTACTTTTATATTCAATCCCCCTCGCTATGAAGGCCAGCATCCCATTCGCCTTCCTGACCACCTGCTGCACCTGCAGGCTGGGTTTTTGCGACTCATGCACAAGGACCCTGAGGTCCCTCTGCACTGTCACCTGCTGCAGTTTTTTGCCACGTAAGTAATAGTCCTTCCTACCATTATTCCTACCAAAGTGGACCACCTTGCACTTTCCAACATTAAATTCCATTTGCCAGTTCCTGGCCCATTCGCCCAGCCTATCTAGATCCTTCTGCAGACTCTCCACACCCTCCGTGCAATTTGCCGTTCCACCAATCTTGGTGTCATCAGCAAATTTCAACACCGTACACTCGGTTCCCTCCTCCAGATCATCTATATAAATGGATTGATCACAGATGCCTGTTTGAAATGCACTGCTGCCTCAGTGCCAGGGACCTGGGTTTATTCCTGCTTTGGGTCACTGGAGATTTCAATGTCTACATGGTTTTCCTCTCAGTCTGAAAGATGTGTTGGGTTAGGTGCAGTGACCATGCTAAATTCTCCTGTGGTAAAAGTGAAGTTTATTTATTAGCTGCAAGTAGTTTTACATTAACACTGCAAAGAAGTTATTGTGAAGTTCCCTCTCGTTTTACCACACTTGAGTGCCTGTTCTGGTCAGTGCACCTAACCAGCATGTCTTTGTGACTGGAAGGGAACTGGAGCACTTGGTGGAAACCCATGCAGACATGGGGAGAATGTGCAAAGAATGTCTGTGACCCAAGCTGAGAATTGAACCCAGGTCTCTGGTGCTGAGACAGCAGTGCTAATCACTGTCATTGCAATGTACCTGAACAGGAGCTGGAGTGTGGGGACTTCATTGTAGTGTTAATGTAAGCCTACTTATGACAAACTTTAAATTTCACATTAACCAGTGAGGCCTGTTTCTGAGCTGTAAATTTTCTTATGGTTCTATTGGTCCAAGTGCAGGTCAGTGGGACTAGGCAAAAAATGGTTCAGCACAGACAAGAAGGGCCAAAAAACCTGTTTCTGAGCTGTAAATTTTCTGTGGTTCTGAGGGTAACAAATGCTGAAGCAATCTTATGCCGCTTCATATAGACATAAATCAATCAGTGTTTCGAACATTGTGTTGGATATATTGAGTGAGGTGGGGAAAATGAAATTCCACAATGATACTGATTAATCTTTTGGTCTTACTCAATTGAATTTAAGGTTGAGATCCTGCACCAATGCAGGATTTGAGCACAAAAATCTAGGCCTTTGTTCTGTTGCTCTCATGTCACCAAACATCAAGTCAATCCCCACCTGGAAGTTAAAAGGATCTATGACGTGGAGAGAAGTGCTGTTTGAAAGCTCAGCAGTATGAAGAGGCCATTGGGCCTACTGTCAATGCTGGCTCCCGTCAGTCACATTCCCCCTTACTCCCTGAAAGTTTATTATCTTCCAGTGCTGACCCAATTTCCTTTAATCATCTCTGCTTCTACCAGGTTCCAGGTCATCACTCCCTCCTCTAATTTCCCCTGCATCTCTTTCCAAACCTTAACTTGAGTCCCTTGTATATTGCATCAGGTAAAATTAGTCTGTCTTTACCTATTTTATCCAGGTAAGTGCAGCAGGTGGTCAGGAAGGCGAATGGGATGCTGGCCTTCATAGCGAGGGGGATTGAATATAAAAGTAGGGAGGTCTTGCTGCAGCTGTATAGGGCATTGGTGAGGCCGCAGCTGGAGTACTGTGTGCAGTTTTGGGTGCTGCACCTGCGCAAGGATATTTTAGCCCTGGAGGGAGTGCAGAGGAGGTCTACTAGGCTGATACCGGAGTTGAGGGGATTGAGCTATGAGGAGAGGCTGAATAAACTAGGCTTGTACTCGTTAGAGTTTAGAAGAATGAGGGGAGATCTCATTGAGACGTATAAGATGATGAATGGGATGGATAGGATAGAGGTGGAGAGACTCTTCCCGCTCAAAAAAGACAGTAGGACTAGGGGGCACAGCCTCAAGATAAGGGGGAGGCGGTTTAGAACGGAGTTGAGGAGGAACTTCTTCACTCAAAGGGTGGTGAATCTCTGGAATTCTCTGCCTGTTGAAGTGGTGGAGGCTGCCTCGCTAAATATTTTTAAGAAGCGGGTTGATGGGTTCTTGATAAGAGAGGGGATTAAGGGTTATGGGGAGAGGGCGGGAAAGTGGAACTGAGCCACGACAGATCAGCCATGATCTTATTGAATGGCGGGGCAGGCTCGAAGGGCTAGATGGCCTACTCCTGCTCCTATTTCTTATGTTCTTATGTAAATATTTGGCTTTCAAATTTCAAACACCAAAATTGCAAATACAGAAGTCAGAATGAGCTGAGTTTGCAGCCACATTTACAAGTGATATTTCCATGGGATGGTAGTTCCTTTTGTACCAAAACATTCCAACAGCAATATAAACATAGCAAGTGTCTTTTTTTCAGTCCTGCTTCCAACACCATCTCAGACAACATAGAAACAATTGAGGACTGTGTACACAAAACAACCATATGTAGCAAACTAATAATTCAATCTGCTTTATATCCATAAAGGCATTGTTTTGAGTAAATTGCTTGCTTAAAAATTAAAAGGTAACCAGTCAGGTATCTAAGTTTTGTTAAAATGTATTTAAATATTCTTATCAACCCATTAGGTCCATGTGGAGTGCATTTCCTCATTTTTACCTCAATTTCCTGTTGAAAGTTTTTAGAGAAGTTCTCAACAAAAGGGGGGAATTATAGAATCCCTACAGGGCAGGAGGAGGCTGTTCAGCCCATCAAGTCTGCACTAGCCAGGCCCTATTCCCATAACCCCATGCATTTACCTTAGCTAGTTCCCCTGACACCAAGGGGACAATTTAGCGTGGTCAATCCATCTAACCTGCATATCTTTGGAGTGTGGGAGGATGTGCAGACTCCACAAACACACTGAATCAAGGCAGAAATTGAACCTGGATCCCTGGTGCTGTGAGGCAGCATGATTTGTAATTTGCAGCTGAGGGATTGGAGCCTGTTCCCTGAATGCAGTCTGCAGTAATACTGAGACAAGGGGTGCTTGTCATTGTTCAACATGCTCAGCTTCCATCAAATTTATCTCAAAACAGATGTTTGTCAAACATCCTTTCTGTCGAATTCAATAATCTCCATCTTTCAAAGAATGTCAGGTGAGACACAAAAGTAGCACTCAACTTTTATAAACAAGCATACAGGGTTATACTAGTTGGAGACAATATTAGTCAACGCTCACTCACCATCTATGATGAGTGATACAACCTGGTTTCATGTTAGAACTGATTGCGATTCTCCAGTTAGTGTAAATAGCGAGTGAGGGATATGAAGCAGGGCCTTGACGGTGAGAGGCCATTTATACAGGCACTTAGGATTTGCAGGGCTTGACAGAATACGTGCTGAGAAGCTGTTTCCCCTTTTGGGAGAGTCAAGGACCAGAGGGCATTATCTATCTAAAGGGGTTGCCCATTTAAGACAGATGAGGAGGAATTTCTTCTGAGGGCAGTGAATATGTGGAACTCTTTACTAGAAGGCTGTAGAGACTGGGCCATTCTGTATGGTCAAGACAGTGATAGAGATTTTTCAGTAGTATGCGATGAGGTGGCAAAGTGGAGTTGAGGATGATCAGATCAGTCATGATCTTATGGAATGGTGCAGAAGACCTAATGGGCCAAATGGCCTACTTCTACTCCTACATCTTACTGTCTTATGTTGTGAATGGTCTAACCCAAATTAACAGGAATTTGGACACAAGTATGTATTAAATAGAAACTAGAAGCAGGAGTAGGCCATTTGGCCCTTTGAGTCTGTTCTGCCATTCTTTTTGTTCACAGGTGACCATCAAATTCCATATCTCCCCTCCTTTTCCTCATATCCCTCGCTCTCCTTAGCCGTGAGAGCGATATCTAATTTCTTCTTGAAATCAGACTATGTTTTGGTCTCAACTATTTTCTGTGGTTGTGAATTCCACACATTCACCACCCTCTGGAGAAATTTCTCCTCTGTTCTAAGACGTTCTCTTATCCTCAAACTAGATCCTTGGTTCTGGACTCCTCCACCGTTGGGAACATTCTTTCTGCTAACCCTGTTAGAATTTTATGAGACCCCCCTCTCACTCTTCTAAACACCAATGAACATAATCCTGATCGACTTAGAGTCTCCTCATATGACAGACCTGTCATCCTTGGAATCAGCCTGGTAAACCTTCGTTGTACTTCTTTCTCAGATAAGGGTGCCAAAACTGCACACAATACTCCAGATATGACCTCACCAACACCCTATAGCTCTAGCTCATTAGAGGGGTCAGTTTTTGTACAAAGCGTGCAGGAAGGTTTTTTGACTCAGTATGTAGATAGGCCAACTAAAGGTGAGGCTATATTGGATTTGGTGCTGGGAAATGAGCCAGACCAGGTGCTAGACTTGGAAGTTGGTGTGCATTTTGGTGATAGTGACCACAATTCGCTTACGTTCACCTTAGTGATGGAAAGGGATAGGCATGAACCTCGGGTCAGTAGTTTTAGCTGGGGGAAGGGTAATTATGAGGCTATTAGGAGAGAATTAGGAAGCATAGGTTGGACTAGGAGACTACAGGGACTGGGAATGTCCAAAATGTGGAGTTTTTTCAAGGAGCAGCTACTGCGAGTCCGTGATAGGTATGTCCCTGTCAGGCAAGGAGGATTTGGTAGGGCTAGGGAACCGTGGTGCACTAAAAAAGTTAATTCGTTGGTTAAAAAGAAAAAGGAGGCTTATGTTCGGATGAGACTTGAGGGCTCAGGTAGTGCACTTGAAAGCTTTAGATTGGCTAGGAGGGAGTTGAAGAGTGAGTTAAGAAGGGCTAAAAGAGGACATGAGAAGACTTTGGCTGATAGGATTAAGGAGAATCCTAAGGCGTTCTATAGGTATGTCAAGAACAGAAGGTTGGTTAGGGCAAGATTAGGGCCAGTTACAGACAGCAGAGGGAAGTTGTGTGTGGAACCAGAAGAGATTGGAGAGGCATTGAACCAATATTTCTCTTCGGTGTTCACGCAGGGGGACATAAATGTAGCTGAGGAGAACACTGGGTTACAGGGGTGTAAAATAGACAGTATTGCAGTTGATGAGGGGGATGTGCTGGATATTCTTGAGGGTTTGAAAATAGGTAAGTCCCCTGGGCCGGACGGGATTTACACTAGGATTCTCTGGGAGGCAAGAGAGGTGATTGCAGAGCCTCTGGCTCTGATCTTCAGGTCGTCGTTGGTCTCAGGTATAGTGCCGGAAGATTGGAGGATAGCAAATGTTGTCCCATTGTTTAAAAAGGGGAACAGAGACTTCCCCGGGAATTATAGACTGGTGAGTCTTACTTCTGTTGTGGGTAAGGTTTTAGAAAAAATTATTAGGGATCGGATTTATAGTTATTTGGAGAGTAATGAATTGATTGGAGATAGTCAGCATGGTTTTGTAGCGGGTAGGTCGTGCCTTACTAACCTTATTGAGTTTTTTGAGAAAGTGACCAAAGAGGTGGATGGGGGTAAGGCAGTTGACGTGGTATATATGGATTTTAGTAAGGCGTTTGATAAGGTTTACCATGGTAGGCTTCTGCAGAAAATGCAGATGTATGGGATTGAGGGTGATTTAGGTAATTGGATCAGGAATTGGCTAGCAGATAGGAGACAGAGGGTGGTGGTTGATGGTAAGTATTCGTCATGGAGTTCAGTTACGAGTGGTGTGCCTCAGGGATCTGTTTTGGGGCCACTGCTGTTTGTAATTTTTATTAATGATCTGGATGAGGGTATAGTTGGGTGGATTAGTAAATTTGCTGATGACACCAAAGTCGGAGATGTGGTAGATTGTGAGGAAGGGTGTCATAGTTTGCAGGGAGACTTGGACAGGTTGCAGAGCTGGGCCGAGAGGTGGCGGATGGAGTTTAATGCGGAGAAGTGTGAAGTAATTCACTTTGGTAGGAATAACAGATGTGTAGAGTATAGGGCTAACGGGAGGACTCTGAATAGTGTGGATGAACAGAGGGATCTAGGTGTATGTGTACATAGATCCCTGAAAGTTGGGAATCAAGTAGATAAGGTTGTTAAGAAGGCATACGGTGTCTTGGCGTTTATTGGTAGGGGGATTGAATTTAGGAGTCGCAGTGTCATGTTGCAACTGTACACAACTCTGGTGTGGCCGCACTTGGAATATTGTGTGCAGTTCTGGTCCCCACATTATAGGAAAGATGTGGAGGCTTTGGAGAGGGTGCAGAGGAGGTTCACCAGGATGTTGCCTGGTATGGAGGGGAGGTCCTATGAGGAGAGGCTGAGGGATTTGGGGTTGTTTTCGCTAGAAAGAAGGCGGCTAAAAGGGGATCTTATTGAAACATATAAGATGATTAGAGGTTTAGATAGGGTGGACAGTGATAGCCTTTTTCCTCGGATGGAGAAAGCTAGCACGAGGGGGCATGGCTTTAAATTAAGGCGGGGTAGTTATAGGACGGATGTCAGGGGTAAGTTCTTTACCCAGAGGGTGGTGAGGGATTGGAATGCCCTGCCTGCTGCAGTTGTAAATGCGCCTAGTTTGGGGGCGTTAAAGAGATCCGTGGATAGGTTTATGGATGGAAAGGGATTGGTTTAGGTTAGAGGGTCGTTGTTTTTTAACTGGTCGGCGCAACATCGTGGGCCGAAGGGCCTGTTCTGCGCTGTAATGTTCTATGTTCTATACAATTGCAGCAAAACATCCCTATCCCTATACTCAAATCCTCTTGCTATGAAGGCCAACATGCCATTTGCCTTCTTTCCTGCCTGCTGTACCTGTGGGCTTACTTTCAGTGACTAATCAAGGACTCCAAGGTCTTGTTGAGTATCCACCTCTCTCAATTTACACCCATTTAAGTATTAATCTGTCTTCCTATTTTTGCTACTAAAGTGGATAACCTTGCATTTATCCACATAGAACAGTACAGGCCCTTCAGCTCTTGATGTTGTGCTGAGCTATGTCCAAACCCAAGATCAAGCTAACCCATTCCCTATCGTCCTGGTAAATCATCATACTGCATGCAGATTCCCATAGACTTAGCATATCAGCATCCTCCCCACAGCTCACCCTCCCATCCAACTTTATCATTTGCATGGGCAGCACGGTGGCACAGGAGTTAGCACTGCTGCCTCACAACACCAGGGACCCAGGTTTGATTTCTAGCTTGGGTCACTGTCCGTGTGGAGTCTGCACATTCTCCCTGTGTCTGCATAGGTTTCCCCCCGGATGCTCCGGTTTCCTCCCACAGCCCAAAGATGTGTGGGATAGGTGGACTGACCATGCTAAATTACTCCTTAGTGTCATGGGGACTAGTTAGGGTAAATGCATGGGGTTATGGGGATGGCTGTAGGTGGGATTGTGGTCAGTGCAGACTCGATGGGCATGATCGGGATTTTATTCTATTACCTGCAATCCAATGTGTTTTAACTTTACATAGTAGTTTGTAATGTGAGGCCTTGTTGATAGCCTTCTGAAAGTCTAAATTAACCACATCCACTGGTGCTCCTCAGTCAACTGTACTAGTTATATTCTCAAAGAATTCTAATAGAATCATCAAATATGATTTCCTTTTTGTAAATCCGTGCTATTAAAGTTGAAACAAAGTGTGCAGAGGATTGGGGACGATAGGTAGAAATAAGACAGACTTGAGTCACACCCTGGAAAATAGACGGGTCCAAGTGAGATTTGGAATGAGTGTGTATGTTTGTAACAATGACACAACCACAAATAGAGATTCTGCTCCAGAAATGGGGAATTTGATGTTTCATATTCCTGAATAACAGATGAGGAAGAAGAGAGAGAAGTAGTTTTGCTGAAGGAGAATTTGCTGTGTGAAATATTTCAGTATCGTATTTGAAAGCGGGAAGTGTAACGGTTACTAAAATTCTGAACATCTACAAACCTGACTTCAAGGCACTAACCCAGAAACAGTCTACTGTAAAGTAGCTGTACATTAACATCGAAAAATGACAAGATAATGTGAGAAGTTCAAAATATGAATTAAATATGACATAGAAAGAGTTTAAAGGAGAGAACATAAGAACTAGGGCTAGGCCATCTGGCCCCTCGAGCCTGCTCCGCCATTCAATAAGATCATGGTTGACCTTTTTGTGGACTCAGCTCCACTTAGCCGCCCGCTCACGAGAACCCTTAATTCCTTTCCTGTTCAAAAAAAGTATTGTCCCATTCTACTCAGTCTCTCTTCATAAGCCAACTCTCTCAATTCTGGAATCAACCTCATGAATCTCCTCTGCACCCCCTCCAGTGCCAGTATATCCTTTCTCAAGTAAGGAGACCTAAACTGTACACAGGACTCCAGGTGTGGCCTCACCAGCACCTTACACAACTGCAACATAATCTCATTGTTTTTAAACTCCATCCCTCTAGTAATAAAGGACAAAATTCCATTTGCCTTCTTAATTACCTGCTGCACCTGCAAACCAACTTTTTGCGATTCATGCACAAGGACACCAGGTCCCTCTGTGCAGCAGTGTGCTACAATATTTTACCATTTAAATAATAGTCAATTTTGCTGTTATTCTTACCAAAATGGATGATTTCATATGTACCAACATTGTACTCCATCTGCCAGACCCTCGCCCACTCACTTAGATTATCGATATCCCTTTGCAGACTTTGTGTCCTCTGCACACTTTGCTCTGCCACTCAGCTTCGTGTCATCTGTGAATTTTGACACACTACACTTGGTCCCCAACTCCAAATCATCTGTGTAAATCGTAAACTGCAGTCCCAACACTGATCCCTGAGACACACCATTAGTCACTGATTGCCAATCAGAAAAACACTCATTTATCCCATTCTTTGCTTTTGTTCGTTAGCCAAACCTCTATCCATGCTGATACATTACCTGTAATATCCCACACCTTTATCTTATGCAGCAGCTTTTGGTGCAGCATCTTGTCAAATGCCTTTTGGAAATCCAGATGCATCACATCCACAGGTTCCCCATTGTCCACCGCACACGTAATGTTCTCAAAGAATTCCACAAAATTAGTCAAACATGACTTGCCCTTCATGATGCATCTTCCTAATGGGACAATTTATATCAAGATATCACGCTATTTCTTCCTTGATGATGGATTCAAGTATTTCCCCACTACAGAACTTAAGCTAACCGGCCTATAATTACTTGTCTTTGTCAACCATCTTTTTTAAACAGTGGCATCACATTTGCTGTTTTTCAATCTGCAGGAACCACCCCAGAGTCCAGCGAATTTTGGTAAATTTCCACTAGTGTATTTATTAATGCCCTTGCCATCTCTTTTAGTACCCTGGGATGCATTCCATCAGGACCAGGAGATTTGTCTATTTTAACCCCTTAGCTTGCCTAACACTATCTCTTTTGTGATAATGATAGTTTCTAGGTCCTTACCTGCCATAGCCTTCATGTCATCAATTTTTGGCATGTTATTTGTGTCTTCCACTGTGAAGACTGACACAAAATACCAAGAGTTCAAATTGCCAGAAGACAGCCATCGAGAACTATAAAGAACAGAGAAAATGATAGCACAGGAACAGAGCCTTCAGACTAAGAAACAATAAGAACTAAATTCATTAAGAAATATGACAAAAATCCTATCAATGACAAAGCAAAGAACAACAAAGTCTACTCGTAAGAATGATCAATGAGCTCAGGAAAAGCAACGTGTGGAATATCAAAATTAAGAAAATTTTTTAGATCAGGTTGTCTGGAGAAATCCCTTAAACTGATAAGAGGCTTATTGTCAATGAAAATAAGGAAACGGTGGATATGATTGTTATGAATTTGAATCAATTTTTATTATAGAACCCTGCAGTGCAGAAGGAGGCCATTTGGCCCATCAAGTCTACACCAACCACAATCCCACCCAGGCCCAATGCCCATAACCCCTCATATTTACCCTGCTAATCCCCCTGACACTAGGATTAATTTAGCATGGCCAATCAACCTAACCCGCACATTTTTGGACTGTGGGAGGAAACCGGAGCACTGGGAGGAAACCCAAGCAGACATGGGCAGAACACACAAACTTCACACAGACAATGACCCAAGCTGGGAATTGAACCCGGGTTCCTGGCACTGTGAGGCAGCAGTGCTAACTACTGTGCCACGATGCTGCCCTCACAGTGGTCAGCGCTGCTAAGTTACTGAGCTGAGCTGTATCAGTGTACTCACCAGAAGTGACGTCATAGGGTCCTAGCGCGGTAAACAGGCAGAGAAGAAGCAACCATGTAAGAGATCATACACCTGTAAATAAAGCTCCCTGTTTTAAACCCTCCATGCTCCCTCACATCATTCTGCAATGTACAACATAAAAACTGTTGCCAAGGATGGCAAATACGTTAGCCACCTGGGAAGACAAATTTACTGAGGAAAGTGTTGGAAACAGAAAAGTTAGAAAAGAAACTTTCTGCATGTGCTCTGTACCTGACAGGCAAGAGTAACAATACTCTGTAGCAGTTAGAGAGCTGGGTTTGCTAAATAAGAGAATAGAGCTTGGGTTGCTGCCTTGTGTGAAAGAAAAATCAAGGTAACTGCTGGAAACACACAAACAGTGCATATGGGAAACCTCCATTCTAGAAAACTGGCAGGCGGTTTCAGCATCATCAGACCCTTCGATCAGGAAAAGGAAAGAAAAATCAGAGATCACGTAGCAAACGACTCAAGAACAGCTTTTTCCCTGCTGACATCAGACCTTTGAATTAACCTACCATATATGAAGATGACCTTTCTCTACACCCTAGCTATGACTGTAACACTATATTCTGCACCCTCTCTGTCTCTCTCCCTTATGTAGTCAATGAATGATATGTTTTGTCTGTATAGCATGCAAAAAACAATACTTCTTACGACATGGGACAATAATAAACCAAATCAAAAAATATAGAACAAAGAAAATTACAGCACAGGAACAGGCCCTTCGGCCCTCCAAGCCTGCACTGACCAAGCTACCTGACTTGACTAAAACCCCCTACCCTTCCGGGGACCACATCCCTCTATTCCCATCTCATTCATGTACTTGTCAAGACGCCCCTTAAAAGTCATTACCATGTCCGCTTCCACTACCTCCCCCGGCAATGAGTTCCAGGCTCCCACTACTCTTTGTGTAAAAAATCTGCCTTGTACATCTCTTTTAAAATTTGCCCCTCGCACCTTAAACCTGTGCCCCCTAGTAATTGACTCTTCCACCTAGGAAAAAACTTCTGACTATCCACTCTGTCCACGTCGGTGAATCGGTGCTGGGGCCTCAACTATTTAATAATAAAATGGACTATTATTTAAACAGTGAAAAGCTGCAGCATGCTACGGTGCAGAGGGACCTGGGGGTCCTTGTGCATGAATCACAAAAACCCAGTCTGCAGGTGCAGCAGGTGATCAAGAAGGCAAATGGGATGTTGGCCTTTATAGCGAGAGGGATAGAATATAAAAGCTGGGAGGTCTTGCTGCAACTGTACAGGGCACTGGTGAGGCCGCAGCTGGAATAATGTGTGCAGTTTTGCTCCCCTTATTTAAGGAAGGATATATTAGTTCTGGAGGGAGCGCAGAGACGGTTCACCAGGTTGATTCCAGAGATGAGGGGGTTAGCTTATGAGGAGAGATTGAATGGAGTGTGTCTGTACTCATTGAAGTTTAGAAGGTCGAGGGGAGATCTTATAGAGACATATAAGATAATGAAGGGGCTAGACAGGGTAGAAGCAGCGAGATTATTTCCACTTCGAATGGAAACAAGAACTAGAGGGCACAGCCTCAAAATACAGGGGAGTCAATTTAGAACAGAGTTGAGGAGGAACTTCTTCTCCCAGAGTGTAGTGAATCTCAGGAATTCTCTGCCCAATGAAGCAGTAGAGGCTACCTTGTTAAATGCGTTTAAGTCACAGATAGATAGATTTTTAACTAATAAGGGAATTAAGTGTTATGGAGAGCAGGCGAGTAAGTGGAACTGAACTCACTATCAGATCAGCCATGATCTTATTGAATGGCGGAGCAGGTTCAAGGGGCTTGATGGCCTACTCATAGAACATAGAACATTACAGCGCAGTACAGGCCCTTCGGCCCTCGATGTTGCACCGACCAGTGGAACCAATCTAATGACCCTCTAACCTGAACTATTCCAATGTTATCCATATGCCTATCCACTGACCATTTGAACACCCTTAAAGTTGGCGAGTCCACAACTGCTGCAGGCAGGGCATTCCACGCCCTTACTACCCTCCGAGTAAAGAACCTACCTCTGACATCCGTCCTATAATTACCACCCCTTAATTTAAAGCTATGTCCCCTTGTGTTAGCCATCACCATCCGAGGTAAAAGGCTCTCACTATCCACCCTATCCAATCCTTTGATCATCTTGTATGCCTCAATTAGGTCACCTCGTAACCTTCTTCTCTCCAATGAAAATAACCTCAAGTCCCTCAGCCTTTCCTCATAAGACCTTCCCACCATACCTGGCAACATCCTGGTAAACCTCCTCTGCACCCTTTCCAATGCCTCCACATCTCTCTTATAATGCGGTGACCAGAACTGTACGCAATACTCCAAGTGCGGCCGCACTAGAGTTTTGTACAGTTGTAACATGACCTCACGGCTCCGAAATTCAATCCCTCTACCAATAAAAGCTAACATACCGTACACCTTCTTCACAACCTTAACCTGGGTGCCAACTTTCAGGGATCTATGCACATGTACACCGAGATCTCTCCGCTCGTCAACACTACTAAGAGTCCTTCCATTAGCCCCATATTCTGTACTCCTGTTATTCTTACCAAAGTGAATCACCTTACACTTTTCCGCCTTAAACTCCATCTGCCACCTCTCGGCCCAGCTCTGCAACTTATCTATGTCCCTCTGCAAACTGTAACATCCATCCTCACTGTCTACAACTCCTCCAACTTTGGTGTCGTCAGCAAATTTACTAACCCATCCTTCTACACCCTCATCTAGGACATTTATAAAAATGACAAACAGCAGTGGCCCCAAAACAGATCCTTGAGGTACACCACTTGTAACTGAACTCCAGGTTGAATATTTCCCATCAACCACCACCCTGTGTCTTTTATCAGCTAGCCAATTCCTGATCCAAACTGCTAAATCACCCTCAATCCCACGCATCTGCATTTTCTGCAATAGCCTACCATGGGGAACCTTATCAAACACTTTGCTAAAATCCATATACACCACGTCAACTGCCTTACCCTTATCAACCTCTTTGGTCACCTTTTCAAAAAACTCGATGAGGTTTGTGAGGCACGACCTACCCTTCACAAAACCGTGTTGACTATCCCTAATCAATTTATTTCCCTCTAGATGATTATAATTCCTATCCCTTATAATTCTTTCCAAAACTTTGCCCACAACAGAAGTAAGGCTCACTGGTCTATAATTCCCTGGATGGTGTCTACTCCCCTTCTTGAACAAGGGGACAACATTTGCTATTCTCCAGTCTTCTGGCACTATACCTGTAGCCAATGATGACATGAAGATCAAAGCCAAAGGCTCTGCAATCTCCTCCCTAGCCTCCCAGAGAATCCTAGGGTAAATCCCATCCGGACCAGGGGATTTATCTATTTTCACACTCTTAAAAATTGCTAACACCTCCTCCTTATGTACCTCAATCCCATCTAGTCTACTACCTGGTATCACAGTATTCTCCTCGACTACACTGACTTTTCCTGCGTGAATACTGACGAAAAATACTCATGCAGTGCCTCTCCTATCTCTTCAGGCTCCACGCACAACTTCCCACTGCTGTCTCTGACTGGCCCTAATCTTGCCCAAACCAATCTTTTATTCTTGACATACCTGTAGAAAGCTTTAGGATTTTCCTTGATCCTATCCGCCAAAGTCTTCTCGTGTCCTCTTCTAGCTCTTCTTAACTCCCTCTTTAGCTCCTTCCTGGCTAATTTATGACTCTCCAGTGCCCTAACTGAGCCTTCACGTCTCATCTTTACGTAAGCCTCCTTCTTCCTCTTCACCAGAGGTTCAACTTCCTTAGTACACCACGGTTCCCTCGCTCGACCACTTCCTCACTGCCTGACGGGTACATATTTATCAAGGACTCGCAGTAGTTGTTCCTTAAATAAGCTCCACATTTCAGATGTTCCCAGCCCCTGCAATTTCCTACTCCACCCTATGTATCCTAAATCTCGCCTAGTAGCCTCATAATTACCTTTCCCCCAGCTATAACTTCTGCCCTGCGGTATATGCCTATCCCTTTCCATCACTAAGCTAAACATAACCAAATTGTTACCTGTGCCACGGATTTCTCCTATTTCTTACGCCTCTCATAATCTTGTAGACTTCCATCCGGTCGCCCCTCAACCTCTGTCGCTCCAATGAGAACAAACTAAGTTTCTCCAACCTCTCCTCATAGCTAATGCCCTCCATACCAGGCAACATCCTGGTAAATCTTTTCTGCACCCTCTCCGAAGCCTCCACGTCCTTCTGGTAGTGTGGCGACCAGAATTGGACGCAGTATTCCAAATGTGGCCTAACCAACATTCTATATAACTGTAACATCATATGCCAACTTTTATACTCTATGCCCCATCCAATAAAGGCAAGCATGCCATATGCCTTCTTCACCACTTTCTCCACCTGTGTTGCCATCTTTAAGGGTCTGTGGACCTGCACACCCAGGTTCCTCTGTGTGCCTATACTCCTGATGGTTCTGCCATTTATTGTATAGTTCCCCCCTACATTAGTTCTACCAAAATGCATCACTTTGCATTTATCTGGATTAAATTCCATCTGCCATTTCTCAGCCCAATTCTCCAGCCTATCTATATCCTGCTGTATTCTCCGACAATGTTCATCGCTATCCGCAAGTCCAGCCATCTTTGTGTCATCCGTAAACTTACTGATCACACCAGTTACACCTTCTTCCAAATCATTTGTATATATCACAAACAGCAGAGGTCCCAGTACAGAGCCCTGCAGAACACCACTAGTCACAGACCTCCAGCTGGAAAAGACACTTCCACTGCTACCCTCTGTCTTCTATGGCCAAGCCAGTTCTCCATCTATCTAGCTAGCTCTCCTTTTATCCTGTGAGATTTAACCATTTGCACCAACCTGCCATGAGGGACTTTGTCAAACGCTTTACTAAAAGCCATATCGACGACATCCACGGCCCTGCCTTCGTCAATCGTTCTTGTCACCTCCTCAAATAACTCAACTAAATTTGTGAAGCATGACCTCCCTCTTAAAAAACCATGTTGTCTGTCGCTAATGAGATATTCTGTTCTAAATGTGCATACATCCTATCTCTAAGAATCCTCTCTGACAATTTCCCTACCACGGATGTCAAGCTCACCAGTCTAAAATTACCTGGGTTATCCTTGCTACCCTTCTTAAGTAATGGGATTTGCTATCCTCCAATCCTCTGGGACCTCACCTGTGTCCAGTGAAGAGACAAAGATTTCGTTTAGGGGCCCAGCAATTTCATCTCTTGTCTCCCCGAGCAGTCTAGGATAAATACCATCAGGTCCTAGGGATTTGTCTGTCTTAATGTTCCCTAGAAAACCTAACACTTCCTCCCTTGGAATTGAGATTTTCTCTAACGGGTCAACACATCCCTCTGAGAGACTCCCAGTCAACACGTCCCTCTCCTTTGTGAATACTGATGCAAAGTATTCATTTAGGATCTCACTTATTTTCTGTGCAAAAGTAGTTAGTCATTTGCTGCATCCATGGGAATGTCCTGAAGTGGTTTGATAATGAGTGCATGTGATTTTGCAAGACCTTTTGAAGGACATACACTTTAGAAATGGTTGATGCTCAGACTAAGAGACCAGCGGTCACTGTGATGAAATCTACTTCATCAGAGAGGGCTATCAAGAAACCAGGAGAAGTATTGAGTTGTTTTGGATTCCCCTAAACAACTGGTAAGTGACAATGGACCTCAATTTGTCTCACAAGAAATCAGAAGTTTCTTACAAGAGAATAGAGTTCTTCTATGTTCCAATGAAAACAACCCAAGTCTACCCAGCCTGTCTTTATAACTTAAATGTTCCATTCCAGGCAGCCCGAGCTTGAGCAAAATAACCCTTTTTGGGTAACAATCGTTGACAGCAGTTGTGAATCCACAGCCACCCCCACTTGCAGATATGCTTGGGAAAGATCTATCTTAGTGATTTTTCTTCCCCTAGCCAGGCCACTAAATTTGATTTGATCTGATTTATTGTCACATGTATTTAGTATACAGTGAAAAGTATTGTTTCTTGTGCACTATACAGACAAAGCACACCATTCATAGAGAAGGAAAGGAAAGAGCGCAGAATGTAGTGTTACAGTCATAGCAAGGATATTGAGAAAGATCAACTTAATGCAAGATAGGTCCATTCAAAAGTTTGATGGCAGTAGGGAAGAAGCTGTTCTTGAGTCGGTTGGTGCACGATCTCAGACTTTTGTATCTTTTTCTTGACGAAAGAAGTAAAGAAATCCCCAATGAGGAGTAATGGATACTGTTCCACACACGGCTTCACAATGATTTTCAAGTTCCCACAGTCTCACAGATCCATCAGTCTTCATGACCAGGACTATGGGCGTGACTCACTCATTCATGGCCACTAGTTCCAAGACCTCAATTCTAACAATCTCTCCAAATTGGCCTCCACTTTAGGTTTAATTGCATACATTACAGGCCAGGTTTTCATGCTCCTGGGGCCAGCTCTTGGTTTTAACTGTACATCCGCCTTCACTTCTTTCATTTCCCCAGAGTTCCGCTGGCCAATTGGGATTAGCTTAGGGGTTTAAAAAAAAAAGGCAGCATGGACAAGTTGGGCTGAAGGGCCTGTTTCCATGCTGTAAACCATGCTCTGAGTTCGTGGTTAGCAAGTTTGCAGATGGCACCAAGATTGGTGGCATAGTGGACAGTGAAGAAAGTTATCTCCAATTGCAATTGGATCTTGATCAATTGGGCCAGTGGGCTGACGAACGGCAGATGGAGTTTAATTTAGACAAATACGAGGTGATGCATTTTGGTAGATTGAACCAAGGCAGGACTTACTCAGTTAATGATAGGGCTTTGAGGAGAGTTACAGAACAAAGAGATCTAGGGGTACATGTTCATAACTCCTTGAAAGTGGAGTCACAGTTGGACAGAGTGGTGAAGAAGGAATTCAGCATGTTTGGTTTCATCGGTCAAAACATCGAATACAGGAGTTGGGACATCTTGTTGAAGTTGTACAAGGCCACACTTGGAATACTTTGTCTAGTTCTGGTCACACTATTATAGAAAGAGTGCAGAAAAGATTTACTAGGGTGCTACCGGGACTTAATGGATTGAGTTATAAGGAGAGGATGGATAGACTGGGACTCTTTTCTCTGGAGCGTAGGAGGCTGAGGGGTGATCTTATAGAGGTCTATAAAATAATGAGGGGCACAGATCAGCTAGATCGTCAATATCTTTTCCCAAAGGTAGGGGAATCTAGAACGAGAGGGCACAGGTTTAAGATGAGAGGGGAGAGATACAAAAGTGTCCAGAGGGGCAATTCCTTGACACAGAGGGTGGTGAGTGTCTGGAACAAGCTGCCAGAAGTAGTAGTAGAGGTGGGTACAATTTTGTCTTTTAAAAAGCATTTAGATAGTTACATGGGTAGATGGGAATAGAGGGATATGGGCCAAATATGGGCAATTGGGAGTAGCTTAGTGGTTTAAAAAAAAGGGTGGCATGGACAAGTTGGGCTGAAGGGCCTGTTGACATGCTGTAAACCTCTACGACTCTATGACCACCTCCTGGTATCTTCCCAATACCTCGTCCAGGCCCGAACTGGATTCTGAGAGTCTGTTTACTACTTCACAATTTTGTCTCATTTTCTTCATCCATGCTCTTCCAAACAATGCAGGGTTATCCCTTTCTATGATGTACAATGGGATATCTGCACTGGTCCCTCAGCTATACCATGGTGGATACATAACCCTTCAAAGGCACCACCTAATTTGAATATGTCCTCAGATTTCACGGAAAGGTGATTTAGTTTCCCTTTATATACGGATTTTGGAATCAATGACACCGCTATCCCCATGTCCATTTCCATCCTCAGCATCTTCCCTTCCAATCTGGACTCTGCCCAAAACCATTCTGCATCACCATGGACTGACAGCACATTCAGTTTAAATTTCAATCTCTCTGTCAACTCCCTTTCATCTGCGGATCATGCCCTTCAACAGTGGCTGTTGGACACTTCCTCCTGGTTGTGGGGCCCGGTTGCTTCTGTTTCTGGGACCCTGATGCTCGGGAATTGCAGGCAAAGTGACCTGTTCTTCCGCAGCTCCAACACTGAGCCCCTCTCATGCAGCCACTGTTCTCCGTGTGGCCCTTTTTACCACACTGACAACCCTCCTTGGCCTTCGATTGCTTTCCTGGGCATCTACCATTTTGTATACTGTTCCTCTGATGCATAAGTGTGAGGCTTCTGTCGCAGCCCGTTCCATGGGTACTGCTATCTCACAACCTTTTTTTGAAATCTAACGGTTCCTCCATCAATAACCTTCGCCTAATTTCTTCCTGCAGTAACCCACAAATAAGGCGGTCGTGCAGTGCTTCTTGTGAGAAAGATCCAAAAATCACTAAATTCTGCCAAGCTTTTGAGAACCATAAGAAATTTAATAATGTTTACGCATTCCAGTTCGTCCCACGTGTAAAACCTGGCGAGTTCTGCAATTTGCAATCCTTATGGCCTAAAGTGTCCCATCCATAACTTGCACAACTCCCTGAATGGTTTATCAGCTGGTTTCTCTCGCTGCAGTACGTTCCTTAGAGCTCCAAAGGTTTTACGCCCCATCTGCTCAGGGATAGTGGAACAACAAGGTTAGTTTCAATCGTTTTTGAGTAATAAAATACTGAATCTCACTGTGTAATTAAAATCTACTGACAGTGCGGCGCTCCCTCAGCACTGACCCTCTGACAGTGCGGCGCTCCCTCAGCACTGACCCTCTGACAGTGCGGCGCTCCCTCAGCACTGACCCTCTGACAGTGCGGCGCTCCCTCAGCACTGACCCTCTGACAGTGCGGCGCTCCCTCAGCACTGACCCTCTGACAGTGCGGCGCTCCCTCAGCACTGACCCTCTGACAGTGCGGCGCTCCCTCAGCACTGACCCTCTGACAGTGCGGCGCTCCCTCAGCACTGACCCTCTGACAGTGCGGCGCTCCCTCAGCACTGACCCTCTGACAGTGCGGCGCTCCCTCAGCACTGACCCTCTGACAGTGCGGCGCTCCCTCAGCACTGACCCTCTGACAGTGCGGCGCTCCCTCAGCACTGACCCTCTGACAGTGCGGCGCTCCCTCAGCACTGACCCTCTGACAGTGCGGCGCTCCCTCAGCACTGACCCTCTGACAGTGCGGCGCTCCCTCAGCACTGACCCTCTGACAGTGCGGCGCTCCCTCAGCACTGACCCTCTGACAGTGCGGCGCTCCCTCAGCACTGACCCTCTGACAGTGCGGCGCTCCCTCAGCACTGACCCTCTGACAGTGCGGCGCTCCCTCAGCACTGACCCCCTGACAGTGCGGCGCTCCCTCAGCACTGACCCCCTGACAGTGCGGCGCTCCCTCAGCACTGACCCCCTGACAGTGCGGCGCTCCCTCAGCACTGACCCCCTGACAGTGCGGCGCTCCCTCAGCACTGACCTTCTGACAGTGCGGCGCTCCCTCAGCACTGACCCTCTGACAGTGCGGCGCTCTCTTAGCACTGACCCTCTGACAGTGTAGCACTATTTGTGCTAGCAATGTTCTGAAGTCATGGGGTAAAATTTGAAGCCACAAATCTGAGAGTGAGGCAGATTTTACTGGTTGTTCTTAGTTCCTCCCCTTGTATCTTACTGGCTGTTTATTTAATGATGAGATTGGGAGGGGCCCAAACCAATAAAGGCAGCAAGCAGACAGAGCGAGGATCTCGCTGCTGGCTTGTGGAACAAGTAAAGACAGGATATTGTGAGAGACGGTAGGTGCTGTTCAGCAAACAAGGTGTGGCAGGGGAAGCGTTCAGCTTTTCAGCTCTAACTTTTTAGTTGTGGTTCTGGAATTAGAGCTGGGTAGGTTTTTTTAGACAGAAAATTTCCAGGCGGTAGAGTAATGATTGTCTCTTATTTAATGAGTAGTGTTTGGATCTGTGCTATTGTGTCTGCATTAATATTTTTTTCCCTTTTGTTGTTCAGTCAGCTCCTGTAGATTTTAAACCATGGCTGATGATGAGGTTGCAGCTCTGGTGGTTGACAATGGATCTGGGATGTGTAAGGCTGGCTTTGCAGGAGATGATGCCCCCAGGGCTGTGTTCCCCTCCATTGTGGGACGGCCCCGTCACCAGGTGAGCCCTAAAACTATTTGGAAGGTTGTTCAATCCTGTTCTTTCTGTTGGAAGGGATCTGGGTGTCGGTGTTGATCCTTCTGGTAACTGAAATGCTTTCCTGTTTCAGCTTCCTCTTTTGAACAGTTTGTGGTTTGTGCTTTTTTTCCCCTTCGTGCAAACATAAGAATAAAGAACAGCAACAAGTCACTTGAACCCTCGAGTCTGCTTTGCTTTTCCATAAGATCGTGGCTGATCTGATTTGTACCTTCAAACCTCATTCCTACCTCCCCTGATAATCTTTCACCCCTTTGTTAATCGATCTTGCTCTGCTGTAAAAATATTCAAAGGCTGTGCTTCCACTACCTTTTGAGGAAGTGAGTTTGAGACTCACCACCCTCCGAGAAAAGAATTCTCCATCTGTTTTTAAATAAATAATCCGTAATTTTTAAACAGTGGCCTGACTTTGTGGCTTTAATTTATTTTTAGCTTTTTAAATTATCCAAATAGATTTGATTTATAAAATATCCTTAACATTTCAAAATGACCACCGTGCTGCAATAGTATTCAGGTTTACTGCGTCCACTATGCTGCACTCCTGAGGTGCTTTAATATAGTCAGAAACATTTCAGACGTTTTAAACTGAGCCCTATAGGTGGTGTGAAGGTTTCTAAGTTGCCTACGCAGAGTGCAACTTGATATGATCTTTCCATACAGTTGTGACACTGGTATTGTTCACTGTTCAATGTTCTAATTTATTTTGAACATTTGGTTCCTGTTGCAGTTGGGGTTGAGTGTGACCCTTATTTGCTCTGGTACCTGTTGATCATTGAAGGGTTTTGAATTGGATTTAACAGATTGTTTCCCATGGTTGTGGGGTAATTAATGGTATGAAGGGTTAGTTGATTGATATGAGGCTGGATTGTTTTAAAGAATCAAATTAGTGATTTTACTGTCTGATTGGCAGACATGGATTTAGAATGTAGAACATTACAGTGCAGTACAGGCCCTTTGGCTCTCGATGGTTCCACTGATCGGCGCAACAATCTAATGACCCTCTAACCTAAACTATTGCAATGTTATCCATATGCCTATCCACTGACCATTTGAATGCCCTTAAAGTTGGCGAGTCCACATCTGCAAGTGGGGCATTCCATGCCCTTACTACCCTCTGAGTGAAGAACCTACCTCTGACATCTGTCCTATAATTACCACCCCTCAATTTAAAGCTATGTCCCCTCATGTTAGCCATCACCATCTGCAGTAAAAGGCTCTCACTGTCCACCCTATCCTATCCTTTGATCATCTTGTATGCCTCAATCAATTTAACTGTAGCTTTCAGAATGTTATTAAATAAGAACCTAAAAGGACAAACTCAGCAGTGCTGTCTTGATATGATGGAGTATTCTGATTTTTAGTAGATTTGAATCGGAGGCAGTAAAATTGAGCTTTGTGGTGAGGACTGAGTTAAACTGTATGGGATGGGTCAGGCTATACCTGGGCAGCTGCTGTAGCTGTAGTTCCGCCCATGAGTTTTCTCCTCCCCCAGAATTCTTCATCTGATTCTGTACACTCTCTAATCTCCAGTTTGTTTTAACCCTGTAATTACCAGATTGATGTACGTGCTAGATTAGGAATAGGAGAAAGGTATTCAGCCCCTTGAACCTCTTCTTTAGATCATGGCTGAGTTGTATCTTAAATCCAATTAACTTGTTTTATACCACCCTTGTACAACAAAATGTATTGATTTCATGAAATTCCCAATTGCCCCCATCCCCACTGCAACATCAGTAGTTTTTCAGGGGCTCGCCAGATCTCCTCCCTTTTGCCCCTGCCCCTCCACTGGCCACACAAAGCCAATAGAGGAAACGGCTTCTGTATTTACCCTGGACCATCCAGTCCTTGTTGAATTGCAGCAATACCTCAAGGTCTTCCCCCACCGCAGCCCTACAATCCAATCTCTCAGAATTTCCAGTTTCATTAACCTTGATTTGATCAGGTTTACAATGATATCAGTCGTGTTGCTAAGTTTGTGATAGCTCATTGCATCCACCTTGTGTTGTGTGCTTTTTCACTGCTGATGAATTAAGGTGTTTGTTACAGTATTCTAAGTTTGGTTCATTTGGCTGCAGTATTGAGAGAGAGAGAGAAGGCTGTTTGCAGTCCTGATCCAGAGACACCATTAGCCAACTCCTCTTTGGGGGCAAGATGTTGGAAAAAGCTTGTGCAATGCCAAGTAATCTTCCATCAGATTGAAATTGATCTGAGCATCTCCTCGTTATTTCCCCTTTCCTGCCCTTCAGATGGTCAGTACACCACTGAACTCTGTTCAAACATGTGTTCAGGTCCTGGATTAGGTTTCTGATCATTGACTTGTTCTGTCAGAAAGGCTGAGAAGAACAAACTGCAATAGTCTAGAATCTGTGATTGCTCAAGTATATCCATGTGGTGTTAAGACCCAGGCAAGAAACTCCAAGGTGTTTGTAATGTTTGCCTAGACCCCCAAGTTTCACATTTGATTTTGGCATTGGTGAGCATAAGATACTTCTCCAGGTATGATTCAAACAGAGCAACAGATCTGTCCTGATCAATATTCAATATGAAACAACTTGGGCTGCCACCTTTCTTGTTATCATTTCCACATTTGCTTCAAACAGCATTAAAGGTAAAATAGTCTCTAGAATGCAGGTCTCAAAGAAAGCACAGGAATAGTTTCCTTCATGATGTGGGTATTGCTGGCTAGGCCAGCATTATTAACTTTCAGAAGGTAGTGGTGAGCTGCCTACTTGAACCACTGCAGTTCCTGTGGTGTAGGTACATGCACCTGCTGTCAGGGAGGCAATTCTATGATTTTGACCCAGGGACAGTGAAGGAATGGTTTGAAGGTGATTCCATATGCCTGCTGTCTATCATCATAACGGTTGTGTATTTGGAAGGTGCTGTTGAAAGCTCCTTGATGTGTTGCTGCCACTGTTTGGATGGTGGCTGGAATGGATGTTTGTGGGTGGGGTTTGAATGAAGTGGGCTGCTTTAACATAGAACATAGAACATTACAGCGCAGAACAGGCCCTTCGGCCCACGATGTTGCGCCGACCAGTTACAAAAACAATGACCCACTAGCCTATACCAATCCCTTTTCGTCCATAAACCTATCCAGAGATCTCTTAAACGCCCCCAAACTAGACGCATTTACAACTGCAGCAGGCAGGGCATTCCAATCCCTCACCACCCGCTGGGTAAAGAACCTACCCCTGACATCCGTCCTGTAGCTACCCCCCCTTAATTTAAAGCCATGCCCCCTCGTGCTAGCTTTCTCCATCCGAGGAAAAAGGCTATCACTATCCACCCTATCTAAACCTCTAATCATCTTATATGTTTCAATAAGATCCCCTCTTAGCCGCCTTCTTTCCAACGAAAACAACCCTAAATCCCTCAGTCTCTCCTCATAGGACCTCCCCACCATACCAGGCAACATCCTAGTAAACCTCCTCTGCACCCTCTCCAACGCCTCCACATCCTTCTTGTAATGCGGGGACCAGAACTGCACACAGTACTCCAAGTGCAGCCGCACTAGAGTAGTGTACAGTTGCAACATTACACTGCGACTCCTAAATTCAATCCCCCTACCAATAAACGCCAAGACACCGTATGCCTTCTTAACAACCTTTGTCCTGGAAGGTGTTGAGATTGGAGTATTGTTGGGGCTGCACTCATCCAGACAAGTGGAGAGTATTTATTACACTGCTGGCTTGTGTCTTGTAGATAGTGGGCAGGCTTTAGAGCCAGGGGATGCTTTACTCCCAGGATTCCTAGCCTCTGACCTGCTCTTAGACACTAGGGCTAGTCCTGCACCATTTCTGGTCAGTGGTAATCCCTAGGATGTCCTAATGCATATTACAACTATTTGATAAGTTTGAAGTGTAGTTACTGTTGTAATCTTTGATAAAAATGGATTCCATGTTTTCATAATGATTCACTGTTCTGAGGCCTCACCTGAGCATGCTCAGCTGCTGGTACAAAACCCAATCAGTCAATAGGAAATCCCTGACCATCTTTAGTCTCAGTCTTTGCCTGTGGTTTGTGATTTAAATCTTTTTTATTCTCCATTCTAGGGAGTGATGGTTGGAATGGGTCAGAAAGACAGTTACGTTGGTGATGAAGCTCAGAGCAAGAGGGGCATCCTGACCCTGAAGTACCCAATTGAGCATGGCATTGTGACCAACTGGGATGACATGGAGAAGATCTGGCACCACACCTTCTACAATGAACTGCGAGTGGCCCCAGAGGAGCATCCTGTTCTCCTCACGGAGGCACCTCTCAACCCCAAAGCCAACCGGGAGAAGATGACCCAGATCATGTTTGAGACCTTCAACACTCCAGCCATGTACGTTGCCATTCAGGCTGTGCTGTCCTTGTACGCCTCTGGCCGTACAACTGGCATTGTGTTAGATTCTGGTGATGGTGTTTCCCACACCGTGCCAATCTATGAAGGGTATGCCTTGCCTCATGCCATCCTGAGGTTAGACCTGGCTGGCCGGGATCTCACTGACTATGCAATGAAGATCCTGACCGAGCGTGGCTACTCCTTCACTACCACGGCCGAGAGGGAGATTGTACGTGACATCAAGGAGAAACTTGCCTACGTGGCCCTAGATTTTGAATCTGAAATGCAGACAGCCAGCTCCTCTTCAGCCTTGGAGAAAAGCTATGAGCTCCCTGATGGCCAAGTCATTACCATTGGTAATGAGCGTTTCAGGTGCCCAGAAGCCCTTTTCCAACCATCCTTCCTTGGGATGGAATCTCATGGCATCCATGAGACCTGTTTCAATAGCATCATGAAATGTGATGTAGATATCAGGAAGGATTTGTATGCCAACACTGTCTTGTCTGGTGGAACCACCATGTTCCCAGGTATTGCTGATCGGATGCAGAAGGAAATCACAGCCTTGGCTCCGAGCACAATGAAGATAAAGATCATTGCTCCACCTGAGAGGAAGTATTCAGTGTGGATCGGAGGCTCCATCTTGGCTTCACTCTCCACCTTCCAGCAAATGTGGATCAGTAAGCAGGAGTATGATGAGTCTGGCCCCTCCATAGTCCATCGCAAGTGTTTCTAACTTGCTGCGTGGCTCCAAACTTGCCCAGGCCCCATCCACTGACAGTGATATGCAGCCTCCTGTAATCAATTTTGCATATTATGCATAATGCCATTCCACCCCTTTTCCTGCCAAATTCCAGTTCGAGCTACTTTCCATTAAATTGAATAGTGTCAGTGAGATGAAATTATGCAAATGCCCAGGAGGGGTTTTGTTTTGAAGGAGTATTGCTCATATTTTGAGGGTCCACAAAGTTTATTCCAGTATTCCTTTTGGAAGACTTTACTGCTACAATTGCAAGCTTTCATGTCCAGTGTTTTAATTTCAACTATTCTGAAATAAAGATGATTTATTAAATCATGTTGTTTTTATTTATTAGTCCAAGTAAGGCTTGCATTAAATTCCCCTAGTCCCCATAATCCAGTGCCTGTTTGAGTCAATGCACCAAATCAGTGTATCTTTCACTGAGGGTTTAAACCCAGAATCAATTTCCAATTCATAAGGTGCCATCCCAGCAGAGGTGGCAATGCTGAGATGGAGTTTCCAGTAAATAAAAAGGATAACCTAGTGAGATAATGACTAAGTAGTGGAAGAAGACTATGAGTGGCTGGAGGCCAGTGTCCAGTGGTGTATCACAATGATCAGTTTTGGATCCATATGGTTATGTACATAAATGATCTAGATGAGAATGGGGGGGTAATGAGAATTTGCAGATGACACCAAGATTAATAGGCTGGTTAATAGTAAAGAAGATTCTATTAGAAGAAATAGATGGGTTGGTCAGAGCAGTGATAGATGGTATGCAATCCTGGTAAGTACAAAGTGATGCCCTTTCAAAGATTAACAAGACAAAGGAGTGTTTAATTAATAGCAGGGCACTCAGAAGCTCACAGGACCAGATAGATTTTGTGTACTTCATCACAGATCCCTAAAGGTATCAGAGAAAGTCGTAGAATCATGCAGCACAGAAGAGGCCCTTCAGCTTATTGAGTCCACACTGACACACTGGAAACACCAGAACTCCACCTACTCCCATCTGCACCATAGCTCTGAATGTTATGATGTGCCAAGTGCTCATCCAGGTACTTTTTAAAGGATGTGAGGCATCTGCCTCCACCACCCTTCCAGGCAGTGTATTCCAGACTGTCACCTCTCCCTGGGTAAATGTTTTTCCTCAATCCCCCCCCTCCTAAACCACCTGAACCTATGACCCTTTGTAACTGACCCTTCAATGAAGGGAGCAGTTAATTCTTATCCACTCTGTCCACACCCATCATAATATTGTACACCTTGATCAGGTGGCCCCTCAGTCTTTGCTCCAGGAAAAAAACCAAATTTGCAACACAGGAACACACCGTTCAGCCCTCAAACTGCACCAACCATGCTATGCGAAGGAACTAAAATCCCTACCCTTCTGGGAACCATATCCCTCTATTCCCATTGTGTTCAAGATGCCCCTTAAAAGTCACTATCATATCTACTTCCACTACCTCCCCTCTCAGTGAATTCCAGGCACCCATCACCCTTTGTATAAGATACTTGCCCCATGCACCTTAAACCTATCCCCCAGTAACTGACTTTCCACCCTGGGAAAAAGCTTCTGGCCATCTACTCTACTCATGCCCCTCAATCTTGTAGACTTCTATCGGTCACTCAACCTCTGTCATTCCAGTGAAAACAAACTGTTTCTCCAACCTCATAGCTAATACCCTCCATACCAGGCAAATCCTAGCAAATCTTTTCAGTACCCTCTCCAAAGCCTCCATATCCTCCTTGTGGTGGGGTGACCAGAATAGAACTTGATATTCCAAGTGCGGCCTAACTTAAAGTTGTATTAAAGCTCAACATGCTAATTTTTAAACCCAGTGCCCTAGCAGATGTGGGTAAGCATGCTGTATGCCACCTTGACTACCTTTGCCACCTGAGTTGCCACTTTCAGTGACCTGTATACCCAGATCCCTTTGCCTATCAATACTCTTAAGGGTTCTGCCATTTACTGTATATTTCCTATCTGTATTAGACCTTCCAAGATACATTACCTCACATTTGTCCGGATTAAACTCCATCTGCCATCTCTGTCAATATCGCCACCTCTATATCCTGCTGTGCTTCTGATGGTCCCAATTGCTTTCTGCATTCCACCAGCCTTCGTGTTGTCTGCAAACTTAATTGGGAGCTAGTAACATTTTTCATATATATATCTCTCTATCTATCACAAATAGCAAAGATCCCAGCACTGATCCCTGAGGAACGCCGCTTGTCACAGCCCTCCATTCACAAATGCACACTTCCACTGCTACCCTCTGTCTTCTATGACTGAGCCAGTTCTGTATCCACCTTGCCAGCTCACCTCTGATCCCATGCGACTTCACCTTCTGCACCAGTCTGCCATGAGGGACCTTGTCAAAGGATTTACTGAAGTCCATGTAGACAACATCCACTACCCTACCCTCATCAATCATCTTTGTCAATTCCTGAAAAAAACTCAATCGAATTAGTGAGACACGACCTCCCCTTCACAAAACCACTCACTAATACATCCATTTATTTCCAACTGTGAATAAATGCTTTCCCAAAGAATCCTCTCCAATAATTTCTCTCCCACTGATGTAAGGCTCACTGGCCTGTAATTATCGGCATTATTCTTCCTATTCTTCTTAAACAAAGGAACAACATTGGCTATTCTCCAATCTTCTGGGACCTTCCCTGTAGTTGTGATGTGGAGATGCCAGCATTGGACTTGAGAACCGGAGTAAGAAGTCTCATGACATCAGGTTAAAGTCCAACAGTTTTATTTGGTAGCATTTGAGGTGGCACGGTAGCACAGTGGTTAGCACTGCTGCTTCACAGCCTCCAAGATCTCGGTTCGATTCCCAGCTTGGGTCACTGTCTGTGTGGAGTTTGTACATTCTCAAGTCTGCATAGGTTTCCTCCCACAGTCCAAAGGTGTGCAGGTTAGGTGGATTGGCCATGCTGAAATGGCCCCGTAGTGTCCTGAGATGGGTAGGTGAGAGGGATTAGTAGGTAAATGTGTAGGGACATGGAGGTAAGGCTGGGTGGGAGTATGGTCGGTACAGACTCCTTGGGCTTCTATGATTCGATGAAAAACTACTAGCTTTCAGAACGCTGCTCCTTTGTCAGGTCAGTGGGAGTTCTGTTCACAAACAGGACATATAAGAACATAAGAAATAGGAGCAGGAGTCGGCCATCTAGCCCTTCGAGCCTGCCCCGCCATTCAATAAGATCATGGCTGATCTGTCGTGGCTCAGTTCCACATTCCCGCCCTCTCCCCATAACCCTTAATCCCCTCGCTTATCAAAAACCCATCAACCCGCGTCTTAAAAATATTTAGCGAGGCAGCCTCCACCACTTCAACGGGCAGAGAATTCCAGAGATTCACCACCCTTTGAGTGAAGAAGTTCCTCCTCAACTCCGTTCTAAACCGACCCCCCTTTATCTTGAGGCTGTGCCCCCTAGTCCTACTGTCCTTTCTGAGCAGGAAGAGTCTCTCCACCTCTATCCTATCCATCCCATTCATCATCTTATATGTCTCAATGAGATCTCCCCTCATTCTTCTAAACTCTAACGAGTACAAGCCTAGTTTATTCAGCCTCTCCTCATAGCTCAACCCCCTCAACTCTGGCATCAGCCTAGTAAACCTCCTCTGCACTCCCTCCAAGGCCAAAATATCCTTGCGTAAGTGCGGCGACCAAAACTGCACACAATACTCCAGCTGCAGCCTCACCAATGCCCTATACAGCTGCAGCAAGACCTCCCTACTTTTATATTCAATCCCCCTCGCAATGAAGGCCAGCATCCCATTCACCTTCCTGACCACCTGCTGCACCTGCAGGCTGGGTTTTCGCGACTCATGCACAAGGACCCCGAGGTCCCTCTGCACCGTCGCCTGCTGCAGTTTTTTGCCACGTAAGTAATAATCCTTCCTACCATTATTCCTACCAAAGTGGACCACCTCGCACTTGCCAACATTAAATTCCATTTGCCAGTTCCTGGCCCATTCACCCAGCCTATCTAGATCCTTCTGCAGACTCTCCACACCCTCCGCGCAATTTGCCGTTCCACCAATCTTGGTGTCATCAGCAAATTTCGACACCATACACTCGGTTCCCTCCTCCAGATCATCTATATAAATGGTAAATAGCTGAGGCCCCAGCACTGACCCCTCGGGGCACTCACTAGTCATCAACCACCAATCCGAATAGCACCCATTGACCCCCACTCTCTGCCTCCTATTTGAGAGCCAATCCTCTATCCACGCTAACACCCTACCCCCAACTCCATGCCCCCTTACCTTCTGCAATAACCTCTTGTGAGGTACCTTGTCAAACGCCTTCTGAAAATCAAGAAAGACCACATCCACCGGCTCTCCTCTATCCACCGCGTATAAAGACGCAAACATAATTTACAAAATAATGGTTAGAATGCGAGTCTTTACAGGAAATCAAGTCTTAAAGGTACAGGCAATGTGAGTGGAGAGAAGGTTAGCACAGGTTAGAGATGGGTATTGTCTCCAGACAGGATAGTTAGTGAGATTTTGCAAGCCCAGGCAAGTCATGGGGATTACAGATAGTGTGATATGAACCCAGGATCCTGGTTGAGGCCATCTCTGCGTTGTTGTGTGTCATGAAGGCCGCCTTGGAAAACACTTACCTGAAGATCAGAGGCCGAATGCCCGTGGCTGCTGAAGTGTTCCCTAACTGGAAGGGAACAGTCTTGCCTGATGATTGTCGAGCGATGTTCATTCATCCGTTGTCGTAGCGTCTGCATGGTCTCCCCAATGTACCATGCCTCAGGACATCCTTTCCTGGAGTGTATCAGGTAGATAATGTTGGCCGAGTTGCAAGAATATGTGCTGTGTACCTGGTGGATGGTGTTCTCATGTGAGATGATGGTATCCGTGTCGATGATCCGGCATGTCTTGCAGAGGTTGCTGTGGCAGAGTTGTGTGGTGTCGTGGTCACTGTTCTCCTGAAGGCTGGGTAGTTTGCTGTGGACTATTGTCTGTTTAAGATTTGCAGTTGTTTGAAGACAAGAAGTGGGGGTGTGGGGACGGCCCTGGCGAGATGTTCATCTTCATCAATGATATGTTGAAGAGTCCAGAGAAGATGTCGTAGCTCCTTCGCCCCAGGGAAGTACTGGATGACGAAGGGTACTCTGTCCACCGTGTCCCGTGTTTGTATTCTGAGGAGGTTGGTGTGGTTTTTTGCTGCGGCGCCTCGGAACTGTTGTCGGTGAGTCAAGCGCCATATCCTGGTGATCCTCCTCATCTGAGCAAATCCTGGGTATACGGAGGGCTTGTCCATAGGGAATGGCTTCTTTAACATGTTTAGGGTGGAAGCTGGAGAAGTGGAGCATTGTGAGATTGTCTGTGGGTTTGCGGTACAGTGAGGTGCTGAGGTGACCGTCCTTGATGGAGATGCGTGTGTCCAAGAATGCAACTGATTCTGGGGAATAGTCCATGGTGAGTCTGATGGTGGGATGGAACTTGTTGATATCATCATATAGTTGTTTCAGTGATTGTTCTCCATGAGGCCAAAGGAAGAAAATGTCATCGATGTATCTAGTGTGTAGCATCGGTTGAAGATTCTGTGCGGTGAAGAAGTCTTGTTCGAACCTGTGCGTGAAGATGTTGGCATATTGAGGTGCGAATTTGGTCCCCATGGCTGTTCCATGTGTCTGGATGAAGAACTGGCTGTTGAAGGTGAAGACATTGTGGTCCAGGATGTAGTGGATGAGTTGTAAAATTGCATTTGGAGACTGGCAGTTGTCGGCATTGAGTACTGAGGCAGTTGCAGCAACGCCATCGTCATGGGGGATGTTGGTGTAGAGGAGCCGAGACATCCATTGTGACAAGGAGTGTCCCTGGTTCAAGTGCTCCATGTGTGCTGAGTTTCTGTAGGAAGTCCGTAGTGTCATGACAAAAGCTGGGGGTTCTTTGTACAATGGTGTAATATAAACAGGGCCTAGCTTTGAGGCTGATAAAATTGGATATTCTAAATTAAAGAATTGGGCATATTAACAATGAAACACAGTCAAACCTCAGGCAGGCCAATTGTACAATACACAAACATGTCTGGGCCTGATTCATCAATCTCCCATCAAAGGTCATTGTACCCTACTGATACTTAGCAGGAGATCATTGCACCCCACTGAAATGCACCAGCCTATTGTTAGAAGCCCAGATTGGGCCAGACTTTCTGTCACCACAAGTTCCTGCAATTGGCTTAACCTGATGACAGGTTACGTGTAAGCAACTGCATGGAGATGGACACCTGGGGTGGACCCTGGTGTCCTGTCAGGCAGACATCAAGAAACCCACTGGGAATTGGAACCCCCTCCAGGGACCTTATTGGCCAGAAGCCAGAGAAGTTCCTGGAAAGGCAAGCAAGCAGGGAATAAAGGAACACATTTTCAGACTACCAGGAGCGAAGACTCAATGAAGGAGGCAATCCATGACCATTCGGAGGACTAACCAGAGAAGGAAGGAAGGAAGAAGCTGCCATCGAGACTCACCTTTGTGATGACGGACCAGAGGGACTCAGAGAATCGAGCCTGCAGTTTAACCAAACCATCTTTGCATACTTGAATCTTGGTATCCTCTTGTTTTATGTGGGTAATGGAATGTTGGCCTTTATAGCGAGGGGGATAGAATATAAAAGCAGGGAGGTCTTGCTGCAACTGTACAGGGTACTGGTGAGGCCGCAGCTGGAGTACTGTGTGCAGTTTTGGTCGCCGCACTTGCGGAAGGATATTTTAGCCTTGGAGGGAGTGCAGAGGAGGTTCACTAGGCTGATACCGGAGATGAGGGGGTTGGACTATGAAGAGAGACTAAATAGACTGGGTCTGTACTCATTGGAGTTTAGAAGGATGAGGGGGGATCTTATAGAGACGTATAAGATAATGAAAGGGATGGATAGGGAAGAGGTAGAGAGATTCTTCCCACTCAGAAAGGATAGCAGGACTAGAGGACACAGCCTCAAGATAAAGGGGGGGGGGGGGCAGTTTTAAAACAGAGTTGAGGAGGAACTTCTTCACTCAAAGGGTGGTGAATCTCTGGAATTCTCTGCCCATTGAAGTGGTGGAGGCTGCCTCGCTGAATATATTTAAGTCACGGGTAGATAGGCTTTTGACAGACAGGGGATTAAGGGTTATGGGGAGCAGGCAGGAAAGTGGAACTGAGCCACAACAGATCAGCCATGATCTTATTGAATGGCGGGGCAGGCTCGAAGGGCTAGATGGCCTACTCCTGCTCCTATTTCTTATGTTCTTATTATTTAAGGGTTTGTAGTGTTATTGTTAATAAACCTGTTGAACCTTTACTTCTGTTTGTCCTTTGTCCATCTTGCAAATAAAGGCACCGGGGTAAAACATTGGAGTAAGCAAACTGGTTGAAAGTATCTGAGATTTAAAGGCACAAAAGTGGCACCCCAGATGGGACTTCGATAAGAAGTGATACGTTGCTCTGAAATCGAACCTTCAACCCGGTATTCTTCAACCCGGTAAAGGCAATTGCTGGATAGAGCAGACGCAGCACGGTTTCATTAAAGGGAAGTCGTGTCTGACAAATTTACTGGAGTTCTATGAGGATGTGTCTAGGGCGGTGGATAGAGGAGAGCCGGTGGATGTGGTCTTTCTAGATTTTCAGAAGGCGTTTGACAAAGTACCTCACAAGAGGTTATTACAGAAGGTCGAGGGACATGGAGTTGGGGGTAGGGTGTTAGCGTGGATAGAGGATTGGTTGTCAAATAGGAGGCAGAGAGTGGGGGTCAACGGGTGCTATTCGGATTGGCGGATGGTGACTAGTGGAGTGCCCCAGGGGTCGGTGCTGGGGCCTCAGCTATTTACCATTTATATAGATGATCTGGAGGAGGGAACCGAGTGTAGGGTGTCGAAATTTGCTGATGACACCAAGATTGGGGGAATGGCAAATTGTGCGGAGGGTGGGGAGAGTTTGCAGAAGGATCTAGATAGGCTGGGCGAATGGGCCAGGAAATGGCAAATGGAATTTAATGTTGGCAAGTGTGAGGTGGTCCACTTTGGTAGGAATAATGGTAGGAAGGACTATTATTTACGTGGCGAAAAACTGCAGCAGGCGACGGTGCAGAGGGACCTCAGGGTCCTTGTGCATGAGTCGCAAAAACCCAGCCTACAGGTGCAGCAGGTGGTCAGGAAGGCGAATGGGATGCTGGCCTTCATAGCGAGGGGGATTGAATATAAAAGTAGGGAGGTCTTGCTGCGGCTGTATAGGGCATTGGTGAGGCCGCAGCTGGAGTACTGTGTGCAGTTTTGGTCGCCGCACCTGCGCAAAGATATTTTGGCCTTGGAGGGAGTGTAGAGGAGGTTTACTAGGCTGATGCCGGAGTTGAGGGGGTTGAGCTGTGAGGAGAGGCTGAATAAACTAGGCTTGTACTCGTTAGAGTTTAGAAGAATGAGGGGAGATCTCATTGAGACGTATAAGATGATGAATGGGATGGATAGGATAGAGGTGGAGAGACTCTTCCCGCTCAAAAAAGACAGTAGGACTAGGGGGCACAGCCTCAAGATAAAGGGGGGCCGTTTTAGAACAGAGTTGAGGAGGAACTTCTTCACTCAAAGGGTGGTGAATCTCTGGAATTCTCTGCCCGTTGAAGTGGTGGAGGCTGCCTCGCTAAATATTTTTAAGACGCGGGTTGATGGGTTTTTGATAAGAGAGGGGATTAAGGGTTATGGGGAGAGGGTGGGAAAGTGGAACTGAGAGACGACAGATCAGCCATGATCTTATTGAATGGCGGGGCAGGCTCGAAGGGCTAGATGGCCTACTCCTGCTCCTATTTCTTATGTTCTTATGTTCTATTCTCCAACACTCCGTCTGAGCCTGAATTAAGAGGGCAGTTGCCCCACGTGATGGCCAGTCTTAAGTGAGTGAAGGATTAATATAGATTCGACAAGTAAATTGGGCCATAAACCCGGTGTCCGTAACACAAGGTGAACAAATTGTGAAGTTAGAACTAGAACTGCCTAGGAAATTTGGGTAAAATCAATGGGAGGGAATTTTGTGAAAACCAGACCCCCAGCCTGATCCATCAAGTGACGAATCCTAAAAGGAAATAATTACGGCCAGTCATGTTGAATGGGAAGACGTTCTCTGTTCATATCTGAACCATAAGTGGCCCAAATGGGTACAGTGGGGTGATGCCCCGAAAACAGATCTGGGAGTCGTGCCCATAAGGAAGTGGGTAAAAGGGCTCACAAGCTTAGGAAGGTGATTGCAATCGCAGTTGTCTAGAACACTCCTTGATAGAGGAGCAGAGATTATCTGGGTTAAATGGGACAGAGAGGCTCAGGTAATCCAACTAAAACAGGACTTGATGAGTGCTACCGCGCGCATTCAACAATTGGCAGCAGAGGTAAACACAAGAGGAAAGGAACCAAATGAATATGATACACATGAGCCAGTTCCAGGCTCAATATGATAAAGCCTATCAAAAGGCATCGCGTGCTGTCAGTGAGAGAGAGGCTGTGCTGCAACAGGTAGAGGAATTTAAACCTGAATGCAGCGATCTACAGGCTGCAGTAGAAGTTATACACCAAGCAGGAAAAGCAAATACAGCTCTGCGTAACAGACCACTCCAAATGCCTCCATGAGAGTGCAGATTTAAAATCACAATTAGTTATATAAAGGGGTGTAGTGTGTGCATACACCACTGAAACAGGGGAGAGTGACCCAGAGGTAGAGTGGGGGGATTTAGAAGAGGATGCCTGCCATTATGCAACAACTAGTGTCACTGCTGACTGGGGACCCCACCTCCCTTCCTGGTAGTGGAACCTACGGCAGCACCTAATCCAGCCCCCATCTCGGAAAACTCAGTCTCAGCTCCTAGTGCTATTCCCATCCCGATAAGTCCAATCACTAATCCGGTTCCCGTACCGATGAATCTGGTCACCACCTGACGACAGGACGGATAGAACCACAATGTAACTTATGTAACTCCATACACCATGACACAGCTCACTGACATAGCTAAAGCGATTGGAGTATTCGAACCCTTCGGAAATCCACATGCTCTTTTTGACCAGATCACCCAACATTGTGTTTTAAACAGCCCAGACGAGGCAGAAGAGATTAAATTTATTCTGTTATGTTTAAGTCCTGCCATCCGTTCCACCCTACCCGAACCCCAGAACGTGGCTGGAGGAAGCCTACCAGAAATGAAGGCAGCTGTTCTGGCTGCCATAGGCTACAACCGGGATGACCCAGTACAAGACTTAAACAACTGCCAACAAAAGAGAGGGGAGCACCTGACAGCCTATGCTGGCCGATTATGGAACCTATTTGTTTTGGCCAATTAAATCGAATCCAATTAAATGCACATCACCGGTCCTCATGGATCTGGACCCTGATAGCACACGCTACTGAGGAGAGTCAGAAAGCCTGTGAGAATTTTGACCCTGATGATAATACACATACAGAAGCCTGGGCCATCTGCAAAATGACTCCTGTTGGGAATGGGAAGTCAGACAAACGGACACCCCCAAGCCCATGAAATACGGAAAGATGAACCCGATCCGCACAGACCCAGCCCTGTTTGGCATAACAAAGGGGGAGGTGGAAACAGGGGACAGGAAAACTCAAGGCACCCACCCCCATATACCCCTGCCAATCATTGATACAGAAAACTGCAGCCCCGTGCAGAATCCTGATATATTCCCAACCCCGGGTACAGGGAACAAGACAAAGCCACTTCCAGATACCTACCCCCACAAGCGCAGTGTTACAACTGTGGCCAGATTGGCCATTATGCCAGGGAATTTAGAGACCCACCCAGCCAGATCCATGACTGCCCCAACGATTGCACAGAGGAGAACCCCGACCTATGTCATTAGAAGGATCTGCCAGACAATACATCACAACCCTGGTGGATGCCTCCGACACCCCCTTCAGTCTCTATTCCCAACTAGACTCGGGACTGGAAGCATGACTGTGCCAGGCCTCCCCAACTTGGGTTTGCGACACTGAATGGGCTAGTGTAGGGAGAGCCCTTGTAAAAGGCAAAGTAGGACGCCACCCCATCGAGTTCCTATGGGACACAGGAGGATCCCGTTCCACTCTTAACACATCCCGTGACCTCAGCTGTACTTGGCCTCCCAGGAAAACAATAATGTTAAGTGGTTTTACGGGACATTTACAGGAGGTTTAGAAACAGACCTATTAGAATTTCGACTGGGTAATATAATATGTCATCACCCGGCTTTCTTGGTTAAACTCCACCCAGGGGCAGAGCACATTCTAGGGTCCGATCTGATGAGGAAATGCAACCTATCTTTTGACCCCGCTAATTGTTGCATTTGGCTAATGCCAACCGCCTGTAAGTCCCCAGCGAGGACACCCCCGCTGGCAGATACGTAGACCGAATCTCTACTTTTGGAGAATTGTGGATCAGGCCCACAGAAATGACAGAAGACCTTGAAGCACAGGGTATATTAACCAAACACACACAGCATTCGCCAGTCACAAGCATGACTGCAGCCAAATGACAGGGGAGGTAATTGTAGAAGGTCCTGACCCTAAACCCCAAAGACAGTATGGCTTCCCTAAGCAAGCCGAAGGGGAACTGACTCCCCCATTTGGCCGGTAAGGAAACTGGATGGTTCCTGGAGACTTACAATTGATTATCGAGCCCTAAATCAGACCACCCCCATCACAGCCCCCACAGTGGCGGCTAGCCCAGAGGCCATGATGAAACAAGCCCCACACGCAAAATTTTTAACAGTGTTGGACAACAGTAATGGCTTCTGGTCAATTCCCTTAGATCACCACTGCCAACACCTGGATGTGTTTACCACAAGGTTTTCATAACTCCCTCTCCATATTTCACCAGCACTTAGCAAAAGGCTTGGAGGGATTCTCCAAACCAGAATGTTTGGTACAATACGTAGATGATCTCCTCTTACAGACTGAAACAAGAGGGGAACATCTAAGGTTATTGGATGAACTGCTGAACCACCTCATGACATTAGGGTTAAAGGTAAATCACAAGAAAGCACAGATCATGAGATGACAAGTCTCCTACTTGGCTACAGTAGTGACTGAGGGAAAGCATGAGATAGATAGGAAGCGAATCAAATCTGTAACACACCTTCCCTTACCAAAGGACATGAGCTCCCTGCGCTCCTTTCTAGGCTTAGTGGGGTACTGCCGCAACCATATAGACGGTTTTGCCGCTCCCCTGTCTGAACTTTTATGAAAAAAACACCTTGTGGGTCTGGACTGCGCGACACACACAAGCAGTCTCAGACCTCAAACAATCCCTTGCATAAGCCCCTGCCTTACAGGTACCCAACACTGAACTCCCCTTTGCCTTTGAAGTAGTGGCCGCCGACACCACACTAGCTGCCGTGCTCCTCCAAGAATGGCATGGATGACTTGGCTCAATTGCTTACACTTCCCACCTACTAATTCCGGTTGAACCAAGTTTTTTGGTTTGTGAAACCCTTTGTAGCAGTTTTCTGGGCAGTGCACCACTATAACTACACAGTCAGCTTGAACCCTCTTGCTATGCTTTCAGGACACACCCCCATACAAGTACTGCTGAATGGCCGAATTAAAGATAGGACGGTGTACACTCATGTTACAGGATCGAGACATTGCAGTCAAACACACCCAGGTCCCCACATTCCTGGCAGGCAACCTAACCTACGGCGGGGAGCCCCATGAATGCCAGGTTCTGGCAATAAAAGACCCCAAGGTGCCATTTTTGCCAAAATACAAGGGGGGAGGAGCCAGGGGAATCGGCCAAACCCAGGCTCTGGCCAACTTTTGTAGATGGATTACCCATGGTGGAAGAGGGAAACAGGAGGACAGGATGTGGGATGTACGTGGAAGACCAAGAAGGCAAGCCCCTAAGGGAGATAGCCTTAAAACTTCCAGAACATGAGTGCACAAGCTACAGAACCGACTGCGAAAGCACACGTAGTCAGCCATCCTGACCTGTTCCCTACACCCCGTTAGGGGAACATCTAATTTTAGATGTTCTCCTGTTGATTCAGTCTGTAAGAGGAGATCATCTACGTATTGTACCAAACATTCTGGTTTGGAGAATCCCTCCAAGCCTTTTGCTAAGCGCTGGTGAAATATGGAGAGGGAGTTATGAAAACCTTGTGGTAAACATGTCCAGGTGTACTGTTGTCCCTGAAGGCAAAGTTTGCAACAGTTTAACAGACCTCATGCCCCTATGGGAAGCCTGGGGATTCATACCAGCAGATGGGAAACCTCTACCATCAGCCTCATTGTTAAGATTTATTTTCCAGGCTGCCCAAGGCCAGGAGTATGGCATCATTAAAGTAAAAGCCCACCACCGCACCTCCCCATTTGGGAACATGAGGGCTGATGAGGGTGCTAGAGAGGGGGGAGTTTGGCAGCCAATAGTTACAGAGCGAATTGAAGCTGTGACTGTTAACCAGAACAAGGTTGAAGACCTAAAACAAGCTCAGAGCAGTGACCAGGGCCTGAAACAAATTCAGGAAGGGGCAAACCCCGCCTCCTTTGAAAAATGGCGAAGCGCAATATCGGTACAGGATGGACTTGTCCTGAAGGACGGCCTATATGTGGTCCCAACCAGAGACTGTAACCAAATCATTTTCCAAAACCATGATGTCCAGGGCCATCAAGGGGCAGGAACCAAGAGTGAGCAAATCAAAGGATTGTGCTGGTGGCTGAACCTAGAATACGATGTTCAGCATTACGCCAATAATTCTTTCATCTGTGCACAGAACAATCCTGATAAATACGCCCACAAAGGGGAACTGAGGCACACTCAACCTGTGGAAGGTCCCTGGACAAATCTCCAGATTGACTATATTAGCACATAAGAACATAAGAAATAGGAGCAGGAGTAGGCCATCTAGCCCTTCGAGCCTGCCCCGCCATTCAATAAGATCATGGCTGATCTGTAGTGGATCAGTTCCACTTTCCCGCTTTCTCCCCATAACCCTTAATCCCGTTGCCTACCAAAAACCTATCTACCCGCGTCTTAAATATATTTAGTGAGGTAGCCTCCACCGCTTCAACGGGCAGAGAATTCCAGAGGTTCACCACCCTTTGAGTGAAGAAGTTCCTCCTCAACTCTGATCTAAACTGCTCCCCCCCCTTATCTTGAGGCTGTGCCCTCTAGTCCTGCTATCCTTTCTGAGCGGGAAGAATCTCTCTACCTCTACCCTATCCATCCCCTTCATTATCTTATACGTCTCTATAAGATCCCCCCTCATCCTTCTAAACTCCGACGAGTACAGACCCAGTCTATTTAGTCTCTCTTCATAGTCCAATCCCCTCATCTCCTGTATCAGCCTAGTGAACCTCCTCTGCACTCCCTCCTTCCACAAGTGCAGTGACCAAAACTGCACACAGTACTCCAGCTGCGGCCTCACCAGTACCCTGTACAGATGCAGCAAGACCTCCCTGCTTTTATATTCTATCCCTCTCGCTATAAAGGCCAACATTCCATTCACCTTCTTGACCACCTGCTGCACCTGCAGACTGGGTTTTTGCGACTCATACACAAGGACCCCCAGGTCCCTCTGCATCGTAGCATGCTGCAGCCTTTCGCCTTTTAAATAATAATCCCTCCTACTATTATTCCTGCCAAAGTGGATAACCTCACACTTGCTAACATTATACTCCATCTGCCAGGTCCTCGCCCACTCGCTCAGCCTATCCAGATCCCTCTGCAGACTTTCCACACCCTCCGTGCAATTTGCTTTTCCACTCATCTTTGTGTCATCAGCAAATTTCGTCACCCTACACTCAGCCCCCTCCTCCAGATCACCTATATAAATGGTAAATAGCTGAGGCCCCAGCACTGATCCCTGCGGCACTCCACTAGTCACCAACCGCCAACCAGAAAAGCACCCATTGATACCAACTCTCTGCTTCCTATTAGCCAGCCAATCCTCTATCCACGCTAACACCTTACCCCCAACTCCGTGCACCCTAACCTTCTCTGGCAACCTTTTATGAGGCACCTTATCAAACGCCTTTTGGAAATCTAAAAACATTCACCTGTTCCCCTCTGTCTACCGCACTAGTCACATCCTCATAGAAATCCAATAAATTTGTCAAACACGACTTCCCCTTAACGAATCCGTGCTGCGTCTGCTCTATCAAGCCATTCTTTTCTAGGTGCCTCGCTATTTCTTCTTTGATGACGGATTCTAGCATTTTTCCAACTACAGACGTTAAACTAACTGGCCTATAATTCCCTGCCTTTTGTCTGCTACCTTTTTTAAACAGCGGCATAACATTAGCCGTTTTCCAATCTTCCGGCACTTCCCCGGAGTCCAGCGAATTTTGGTAAATAATTACTAAGGCATCCGGTATCATCTCTGCCATTTCTTTCAAAACACTGGGATGCATTCCATCCGGTCCTGGGGACTTGTCCACCTTCAGTCCCATTAGTCTATCAAGCACTACCTCTCTAGTGACAGTAATCGCATTCAGGCCCTCAACTCCTACCATCCTTCTATCTTTAATACCTGGCAAACTATTGGTGTTCTCCTCCGTGAAGACCGAGGCAAAAAACTTATTTAAAGCCTCAGCCATTTTGATGTGTCCTGGTTCAGCATGAAGCACAGTGAGCAAATGGCTTGGACCCTATTTATCAGATTGCCAATAAAGCCAATCTTATAGTGGCTGGAACTCTAAGAATCGCAATGTGTATATTGAACAATGAAGATAGGCATGTGACAGACAGTCATAGAGAACCTGTTAGTAGTTTTCGCAATTAGCACAGAGAGGCTACTCCATTTCACTGGTGAATTTGAACACAGAATGGAGCCCCTTCAGCTGTGTGGGGAAATTCTACAGCTGTGGATTCAAACATAAAGGTATGATCTCTGCATCTGAAATATTCAAGGTGTAGGAGATTGAGGGTTATTCCATCAAAGACGTATTTCCCATGGAAACCAATGAAAATGTTAGTGACAGCTGGACCCAGAGGGATCCGATGGCAATATCATCTATCTGGGCAGACATGATATTGTTAAAATTGCACTCAACTGCACAAGTTGCAAAGTTCATACGTTAAATGCTTCAGAAAATGGCATATCTAGATTGCAATGATTTAGTGTCAGGGTGCAAATGTCTATGCCTGCTTGAGCTGCATATTAGTTAATAGGCTTACAATGTTCAACAAGCACATGGACATGGCCTTGTTGTCAATACACAAGTCTCATATAGCCCTTGCAAAGGTGAACAAGTCTTTCAATATGTATGAGGAGAGCTCCCTCAGAACTATAATTTAGCAACCCACACAGCCACTTGCCCAACTCATGTTGTGCAGAACCAGTCATAGATCAGATAATATGTAACAGAACATTACTTTTGTGTGTGTTGGGTAGCCTGTACAAGTGTAGAGTGAAGTATGAGGACAAATCTTGTTTACACGCCAACAGCTCATTACTCTTACACAAATCTAGAACATAGAACATTACAGCACAGTACAGACCCTTCTGCCCTCAATGTTGTGCTGAGCTATGTCCCATCCCAAGATCAAGCTATCCCACTCCCTATCATTCTGGTGTGCTCCATGTGCCTATCCAATAACCGTTTGAAAGTTCCTAAAGTGTCCGACTCCACTATCACAGCAGGCAGTGCATTCCACACCCCAACCACTCTCTAAGTTAGAGACAGCAGTGGGAAGTTGTGCGTGGAGCCTGAAGACATAGGAGAGGCATTGAATGAGTATTTTTCATCAGTATTCACGCAGGAAAAAGTCAGTAGAGCCGAGGAGAATACTGCGATACAGGGATACGACTAGATGGGATTGAGGTGCATAAGAAGGAGGTGTTAGCAATTCTTGAGAGTATGAAAATAGATAAGTCTCCTGGGCCAGATGGGATTTACCCTAGGATTCTCTGGGAGGCTAGGGAGGAAATTGCAGAGCCTTTGGCTTTGATCTTCATGTCATCATTGGCTTCAGGTATAGTGCATAAAGACTGGAGGATAGCAAATGTTGTCCCCTTGTTCAAGAAGGGGAGTAGACACCATCCAGGGAATTATAGACCAGTGAGCCTTACTTCTGTTGTGGGCAAAGTTTTGGAAAGAATTATAAGGGATAGGAATTATAATCATCTAGAGGGAAATAAATTGATTAGGGATAGTCAACATGGTTTTGTGAAGGGTAGGTCGTGCCTCACAAACCTTATCGAGTTTTTTGAAAAGGTGACTAAAGAAGTGGATAAGGGTAAGGCAGTTGACGTGGTGTATATGGATAAGGTTCCCCATGGTAGGCTATTGCAGAACATGCAGATGCATGGGATTGAGGGTGATTTAGCAGTTTGGATCAGGAATTGGCTAGCTGATAGAAGACAGAGGGTGGTGGTTGATGGGAAATATTCAACCTGGGGTTCAGTTACAAGTGGTGTACCTCAAGGATCTGTTTTGGGGCCACTGCTGTTTGTCATTTTTATAAATGAACTAGATGAGGGTGTAGAAGGAAATTTGCTGATGACACCAAAGCCGGAGGAGTTGTAGACAGTGAGGATGGATGTTACAGTTTGCAGAGGGACATAGATAAGCTGCAGAGCTGGGCCGAGAGGTGGCAGATGGCGTTTAATACGGAAAAGTGTGAGGTGATTCGCTTTGGTAAGAATAACAGGAGTACAGAATATAGGGCTAATGGAAGGACTCTTAGTAGTGTTGACGAGCAGAGAGATCTCGGTGTACATGTGCATAGCTCCCTGAAAGTTGGCACCCAGGTTGATAAGGTTGTTCAGAAGGCATATGGTGTGTTAGCTTTTATTGGTAGAGGGATTGAATTTCAGGGCTGTGAGGTCATGTTGCAACTGTACAAAACTCTGGTGCGGCCGCACTTGGAGTATTGCATACAGTTCTGGTCACCGCATTATAAGGAAGATGTGGAGGCATTGGAAAGGGTGCAGAGGAGGTTTACCAGGATGTTGCCTGGTATGGTGGGAAGGTCTTACGAGGAAAGGCTGAGGGACTTGAGGTTATTTTCATTGGAGAGAAGAAGGTTACGAGGTGACCAGATTGAGGCATACAAGATGATCAAAGGATTGGATAGGGTGGACAGTGAGAGCCTTTTACCTCGGATGGTGATGGCTAACACAGGGGGACATAGCTTTAAATTAAGGGGTGGTAGTTATAGGACGGATGTCAGAGGTAGGTTCTTTACTCAGAGGGTAGTAAGAGTGTGGAATGCCCTGCCTGCAGCAGTTGTGGACTCGCCAACTTTAAGGGCGTTCAAATGGTCAGTGGATAGGCATATGGATAACATTGGAATAGTTTAGGTTAGAGGGTCATTAGATTGGTTCCACTGGTCGGCGCAACATCGAGGGCCGAAGGGTTTGTACTGCGCTGTAATGTTCTATGTTCTAAGTAAAGAATCTACCTCGGACATCCCTCCTATATCTTCCACCATGAACCTTATAGTTATGCCCCCTTGTAACAGCTACATCCACCCGAGGAAATAGTCTCTGCACATCCACTTTATCAATCCCTCTCATCATCCTATAAACCTCTATTAAGTCACCTCTCATCCTCCTCCGCTCCAAAGAGAAAAGCCCCAGCTCCCTCAGCCTTTCCTCATAAGACCTAATCTCCAAACCAGGCAGCATCCTGGTAAATCTCCTCTGCACTCTCTCCAATGCTTCCACATCCCTCTTATAGTGAGGTGACCAGAACTGCACACAATATTCCAAATGTGGTCTCACTAACGTCCGGTATAGCTGCAGCATAACCCCACGGCTCTTAAACTCAAACCCCCTGTTAATAAATGCTAACACACTACAAGCCTTCTTCACGGTTCTATCCACTTGAGTGGCAACCTTGAGAGATCTGTGGATAGAACATAGAACATAGAAAAACTATGGCACAAACAGGCCCTTCGGTCCACAAGTTGCGCCGATCATATCCCTACCTACTAGGCTTACCTATAACCCTCAATCCTATTAAGTCCCATGTACTCATCCAGAAGCCTCTTAAAAGACCCTATCGAATTTGCCTCCACCACCACCGACGGCAGCCACCACCACCCTCTGAGTGAAAAACTTACCCCTGACATCTCCTCTGTACCTACTCCCCAGCACCTTAAACCTGTGTCCTTTCGTAGCGACCATTTCAGCCCTGGGAAATAGCCTCTGAGAATCCACCCTATCTATACCTCTCAACATTTTATAAACCTCTATCAGGTCGCCTCTCAACCTTCGTCTCTCCAGGGAGAAGAGTCCCAGCTCCCTCAACCTATCCTCATAAGGCATGCCTCCCAATCCAGGCAACATCCTTGTAAATCTCCTCTGCACCCTTGCAATAGCTTCCACATCTTTCTTGTAATGAGGTGACCAGAACTGCGCACAGTACTCCAAGTGGGGTCTGACAAGGGTCTTATAAAACTGCAGCATTACCTCCCGACTCCTAAACTCAATCCCTCGATTAATGAAGGCCAGTACACCATACGCCTTCTTGATGACATCCTCTACCTGTGAGGCCGATTTAAGAGTCCTATGGACCCGGACCCCAAGATCCTTCTGATCCTCTACACTGCTAAGAGTCTTACCCTTGATATTGTATTCCTTCATCCCATTTGACCTGCCAAAATGGACCACTACGCATTTATCCGGGTTGAAGTCCATCTGCCACTTCTCCGCCCAGTCTTGCATCCGAGGGATATGAACTCCAAGATCTCTCTGTTCCTCCACATTCCTTAGATACCTGCTGTTGACCCTGAAATCTGCATTCAAGTTTGTCCTACCAAAATGAATCACCTCACATTTATCAGGGTTAAACTCCATCCGCCACTTTTCGGCCCAGCCCTGCATCCTATCAATGTCCCTTTGCAGCCTACAACAGTCCTCCACCTCATCCACTACTCCACCAATCTTGGTGTCATCGGCAAATTTACTGACCCACTCTTCAGCCCCTCTTCCAAGTCATTGATAAAAATCACAAAAAGCAGAGGACCCAGCACTGACCCCTGTGGTACACGGCTGGTCACTGGCCTCCAGTCTGAAAATTTTCCTTCCACCACCACCCTCTGTCTTCTATGAGACAGCTAGTTACTTATCCAATCAGCTAAATTTCCTTCTATTCCACACCTCCTTATCTTCTTCATGAGCCTACCATGGGGAACCTTATCAAATGCCTTACTGAAATCCATGTATACAACATCAACTGCTCTACCTTCATCTACACACTTAGTTACCTCCTCAAAGAATTCAATCAAATTTGTGAGGCAGGACTTACCCCTCACAAAACTGTGCTGACTATCCTGGATTAAATTGCATCTTTCCAAATTATCATAAATCCTATTCCTCAGGACCTTTTCCATTAACTTACTGATCACTGAAGTACAACTAACTGGTCTATAATTACCAGGGTCATTCCTATTTCCTTTCTTGAAAAGAGGAACAACACTTGCCACTCTCCAGTCCTCTGGCATTATCCCTGTGGACAGTGAGGACCCAAAGATCAAAGCTAAAGTCTCCGCAATCTCATCCCTTGCCTCCTAAAGTATCCTAGGATGTATCCCATCCAGCCCAGTGGACTTATCAACTCTCAGGTTTTTCAAAATTGCAAATATATCTTCCCTCAGAATACCTACCTCCTCCATCCTATCAGCCTGTATCACACTCTCATCCTCAAAAACATGGCCCCTCTCCTTAGTGAACACTGAAGGAAAGTATTCATTCAACACCTCATCTATCTCTTCTGACTCCATGCACAAGTTCCCACTACTATCCTTGACTGGCCCTAACCTCACCCAAGTCATTCTTTTATTTCTCACATAAGAGTAAAAAGCCTTGGGGTTTTCCTTTATCCGACCTGTCAAGGAATACCAAACATTGTTCGAACTTGGTTTTGAGCAACACTGTGAAGTCATGGTTGGTAGCAGATCTAGTGGATATGAATTTGGACCTGTTATTAAGAACTCTGTGCATCTCATAAGAAGCAATCAGTCAATCATGCAACATCTCTATAGAGCCTAGGTTAAACTGTAGGTCAGTACCTTTGTGAAGATGGTTGTGCTTTTTGAGAATACAAGTCACTGTCAGATTTGCAAATATCTATGCCTAGGCTGCCCTTGAAGCATTGCCATGGCACCAGACATTCTTGCTACATGTGGAAATTAGACAAGTTGTTGGTATCTCACAATCTGTATGTATTCAATTAGCAAGGCACACTTTCAGGGCCTCAGCATTTTTATTAATTCACTGGTTTGTGACAGCATAGCTGAGATAACGAGGTCATATTCACAAATCACAACTGTCACAGAGCAGAAAGAGGCCATTTTGTTCTTTGTGTCTGCACTGGCTATCCAAACGAGCATCATAACTTACTGCTATTCCCTTATCTTTTCCCAAATTCCTGCAGATTGATAATTTGAGTAGGAACATCGAATGGCCTCTGGAATGCTTCAATTGAACCTGCCTCCACCACGCTCCCTGGCAATGCATTCCAGACCTCAACCACTTGCTGTGTGAGTAAGTTCTTTATGCAGATCACATTTCCTTCTTTTGCAAATCACTTTAAATCTGTGTCCTCTCATTCTTGGCTCTTTTACAAGGAGGAGCAGTTTCTCCCTATCTACTCTGTCTGGCTCCCTCATGACTTTGAACATCTCTCTCAAATCTCCCCTCAACTTTCTTCTCTATCTCCAATCCATCCTCAACTGAAGTTTCTCATTGCTAGGACCATTTTCATAATTCCCTTCTGCACTCCTCCAATATGTTCACATCTTCCTATAGTGTGGCATCCATTGAACAGTATTGAGCTTAGGGCGTGGATAGCTGTTTGGGATTGTGATGTGGTGGCCATTACGGAGACTTGGATGTCTCAGGGACAGGACTGGGTACTTCAGGTGCCAGGCTTCAGGTGCTTCAGGAAGGACAGGGAGGGTGGCAGAAGGGGTGGTGGCGTGGCACTGTTGATCAGGGATAGTGTCATGGCTACAGAGAAAGAGGATGTCGTGGAGGGATTGTCTACAGAATCTCTGTGGGTGGAAGTTAGGAACAGCAAAGGGTCAAAAACTTTGCTGGGTGTAATCTATAGGCCGCCCAATAGTGACAGGGAAGTTGAAGTGCAAATAGGGAAACAGATTCTGGAGAGATGTTTTAATAACAGAGTTGTCGTGATGGGAGACTTCAATTTCCCAAACATCGACTGGAATATCCCTAGGGTAAGGGGTATAGATGGGGAGGAGTTTGTTAGGTGTGTTCAGGAGGGTTTCCTGACGCAGTATGTGGACAAGCCTACGAGGGGAGAGGCTGTACTTGACCTGGTACTGGCAAATGAACCAGGGCAGGTGATGGATCTTTCGGTAGGAGAGCATCTTGGATATGGTGACCATAATTCTATCTCCTTCACAATTGCGTTGGAACGAGATAGGATCAGGCAGGCTAGGAAGGTGTTTGTCTGGGGTAAGGGGAGATACGAAGAAGTCAGGAAGTTACTTGGACAAATAAACTGGAAGGAGGCGTTCTTAGGGAAAAGTACCGAAGGAAGGTGGCAGATATTCAAGGAATGTGTGTCTGGAGCTCTGAATGACAACGTTCCGATGAGGCGAGGGGGTTTTGGTGGGTCGAGGGAACCGTGGTGCACAAAGGATGTGTTGAACCTAGTCAGGAAGAAAAGGAAGGTGTACAAGAGGTTCAGGGAATTAGGAGATGTTAAAGATTTTGAGGAGTATAAGGACTGTAGGAGGGAACTTAAAAGGGAAATTAGGAGAGCCAGAAGGGGTCATGAGAAGACCTTGGCGGGTAAGATTAAGGAGAATCCCAAGGCCTTCTATAAATATGTGAAAGGTAAAAGGATAAGAAGAGAAGGGATAGGACCTATAAAAGGTGAGGGGGGAAAGGTTTGTGTGGAACCAGAAGAAATGGCGGAGGTGCTTAACGAGTACTTCGCCTCAGTATTCACGGTGGAAGCCGATCTGGGAGATTTTGTTATGGATTTGCAGCAGATGGAAAGGATTGAGTACGTGAATATTAAGGAGGAGGATGTGTTGGAATTTTTGAATTCTATCAAGGTAGATAAGTCGCCGGGACCAGATGGGATGTACCCCAGGATACTGTGGGAGGCGAGGGAAGAGATTGCAGAGCCCCTGGCGATGATCTTTGCGTCGTCAATGGAGACGGGAGAGGTTCCAGAGGATTGGAGGATTGCGGATGTAGTTCCTATTTTTAAGAAAGGGAACAGAGATAGCCCGGGAAATTACCGACCGGTGAGTCTGACCTCAGTGGTTGGTAAGCTGATGGAGAGGCTTCTGAGGGACAAGATTTACGAACATTTGGAGAGGTTTGACATGATCAGGAATAGTCAGCATGGATTTGTCAAGGGCAGTTCGTGCCTTACAAGCCTAGTTGAGTTCTTCGATAATGTGACTGAACACATTGACGAAGGAAGTGCCGTGGACGTAGTGTACATGGACTTCAGCAAGGCGTTTGATAAGGTCCCCCATGCAAGACTTCTTGAGAAGGTGAGAGGGCATGGGATCCAAGGGCCTTTGGCCTTGTGGATCCAGAACTGGCTTGCCTGCAGAAGGCAGAGAGTGGTTGTGGATGGGGCTTTTTCTGAATGGAGGTCAGTCACCAGCGGAGTGCCTCAAGGATCTGTTCTGGGACCCTTGTTGTTTGTCATTTTCATAAATGACCTGGATGAGGAAGTGGAGGGATGGGTAAGTAAGTTCGCTGATGACACGAAGGTCGGTGGTGTTGTGGATGATCTGGAAGGATGGCAAAAGTTGCAGCAGGACATAGATAGGATGCAGGACTGGGCGGAGAAGTGGCAGATGGACTTCAACGCGGTTAAATGTGTAGTCGTCCATTTTGGCAGAACCAACGGGATGAACGAGTACACTATCAAGGGCAGAAGTCTGAGTAGTGTTGAGGAGCAGAAGGATCTTGGGGTCCGGGTCCACAGGACTCTTAAATCGGCCTCGCAGGTGGAGGAGGTGGTCAAGAAGGCGTATGGTGTACTGGCCTTCATTAATCGAGGGATTGAGTTTAGGAGTCGGGAGGTAATGCTGGAACTTTATAAGACCCTTGTCAGGCCTCATTTGGAGTATTGTGCGCAGTTCTGGTCGCCTCACTATAGGAAAGATGTAGAAGCTATTGAGAGGGTGCAGAGGAGATTTACAAGGATGTTGCCTGGACTGGGAGGCATGCCTTATGAAGTTAGGTTGAGGGAGCTGGGACTCTTTTCCCTGGAGAGACGAAGGTTGAGAGGCGACCTGATAGAAGTTTACAAAATGTTGAGAGGAATAGATAGGGTGGACTCTCAGAGGCTATTTCCCCGGTTTGAAATGGTCGCTACGAGAGGACACAGATTTAAGGTGCGGGGAGGGAGGTTCAGAAGTGATGTTAGGGGTAAGTTTTTCACTCAGAGGGTGGTGAGTGAATGGAATCGGCTGCCGTCAGTGGTGGTGGAGGCGAACTCGCTGGGGTCTTTTAAAAGACTTCTGGATGAGTATATGGGGTTTAATGAGATTGAGGGTTATAGATAGGTCTGTAGGTTGGTAGGTGATGTGATCAGCGCAACTTGTGGGCCGAAGGGCCTGTTTGTGCTGTAGTGTTCTATGTTCTATGTTCTATGTTCTATAGGCCCCTCGGCCCACGATGTTGTGCCGAAAATGACAACAAATTAAACTAACCCCTTTTGCCTGCCCTTGGTCCATACCTCTCTATTTTTTGCATCTTCGTTGCTTATCTAAAAGTCCCTTAAGATGCCCCTATCGTATCTGCCTCCATTATCACCTCTGGAACCATGTTCCAGATACCGAATACTGTGTGAAAACTTGACCCTCACATCATGCCCACTAGTATTAGACATTTCAACTCTTCAACTCTGGGAAAAAGATTCTGTCAACCAGAATTAAACACGATACCCACCTGACCAAAGTTTTATTAAGCTGCAACATTACATCCTGACTCTTGTACTCAACGCCCCAACCAATAAAGACAAGCATGCCATTCACCCTCTTTACCATCCTATCATGTGGCCACTTTCAGGGAGTTTTGGGCTTGAACACCAAGATTTCTCTGTACATCAATGTCCAGAACTGTACATAATTTTCCAGTCAAGGTCTACCCAGTGATTTATTTAAGATCAGCGTAGTCTCCCAGCTCTTGTACTCTACGCTCCTGATAATAAAGACCAAGATACTACATGCTTTATTAACTGCTCTTTCCACCTGTCCTGCCACCTTCAATGATCTAAGCTCATATACACTCAACTCCCTCTGTTTCTACATCCCCTGTAAGAATTTTACCCCTTGTTTTATATTGTCTCTCCATGTTCTTCCCACCAGAATGCATCACCTCACACTTCTCCGCATTGAACTTCATCTGCCACCTTTCTGCCCACTTCACCAACTTGTCTCTGTCCTTTTGAAGTTCTACACTCTCCTCTTCAGTTTACAATAATTCCAAGCTTGTGTCATCTGAAAATTTTGAAATTGTCCCTTGCACACCAAAATCATTAAGATATATATCAGGAAAATCAAATTCACCAAAGATCCTTAGACAGCACCGTCCAAGCCATGACCACTTCCATCTAGAAGGACAAGGGCAGCAGATACATGGGAACATCATTGCCTATGAGTTCCCCTCCAAGCCACTCACCATTCTGACTTGGAAATATAAATGCTGTTTCTTCACTGTCAAAATTCTAGAATTCCCTCCCAATGGCATTGTGGGTGTACCTACACCACATGGACGCAGCGATTCAAGAAGGTAGCTCAGCACATCATTCTCAAGGGATGGGCAATAAATCCTGGTCAGCCAGCAACTCCCATGTTCCAAGAATGAATAAAAATCAAAGGCTCCAGTACTGACTCCTGGGAACATCACTACAAACCTTCCTCCAGCCTGAAAAATATCTGTGCTTCCTATTATTCAGCCAATTTGTATCCACAAATACCTCTTCCTGTTTCATGTGGGATGTAGGAACTCTAAAATTGAAACTATGTACAAAAGACAAACTCTTTGCTTTCAGAAAGTACACGATCAGATGGATTCAATGCATGTTTGTGTTATTAGTTGCACTGTCAAAACACTTCTGCTTATGCGAGTTACAGTGCAGATGAGCAAATTATTTGACTTTTTTTATGTGATTAGTGTCACAAATAAGCTTACTTAACACTGCAATGAAGTTACTGTGAAAATCCCCTAGTCGCCACACTTCTGCGTCTGTTTGGGTTCACTGAGGGAGAATTCAGCAAGGCCAATGCAACCTAACCAACATGTCTTTTGGACTGTGGGAGGAAACTGGAGCACCCACAGGAAAACCACACAAGCACAGAACATAGAGGCTCTGCACACAGTGACCCAATCTGGGAATCAAATCCGGATCCCTGGTGCTGTGAGGCAGTGGTGTTAACCACTGTGCCAGCGTGCTTCCCTCATGACATGGTTGGAGCTGCATTAATTCAGGGAAGTGGAAATATTCCATCACACATCTGACTTGTGCTCTGTAGATGGTGGCCAGGCGTTTGTTTCTGGTCAGTTGCAAGACCCAGGATATTGAGTAACAGATTTAGCAGTAGCATGGGTAATTAGAAAGAAGAAAAGTACTGCACAAGAACAGGCCTTTTAGCCCTCCAAGCCCATGCTGATCCTGATGCCCTAACAAAACTAAAAAAATCCTTTACCCTTATTTAATCCATATCCCACTATTTCCTCTATATTCATGTATCCATCCCAAGATGTCTCAAATGTTGCTAATGTGTCTGCTTCCACCACAGCCTCTGGCAGCAGGTTTCAGGTACCTATCACTCTCTGCATGAAAAACGTCCCCTGCACATCTACCTTAAACCTCCCCCCTCTCATTTTGAACATGTGCCCCCTTGTAATTGACACTTCCACCCTAGGAAAAAGTCTCAATTTTGTCGACTTCTGTCAGGTCTCCCCTCAGCCTTCGTCTTTACAGCAAAAACAACACTAGTTTATTCAACCTCTCCTCATAGCCAAAATCTAATTGAAGGTGTTGTCACGTTAATGATGGTTATTGGCTGGCATGGTGGCACAAGTACATTAGTCTATGCCTATGCTATCCATGTCTTCATCAGGACACAGAATGCACAGTTTGCCAAGGAGATACAAATCAGACTAAAGTACTTTCCACCATTAGTGAACACCCACACTCTGACCGTGCAATGGAGGGAAGGGCACGGCCCTGCGGAACAGCAACAACAATGTTAACCTCAAAAAGCTGATCTATATTTCACTACAATGTGCATCACATTTAATTTAACTGTTATAGCTGTCATTTGCCTTGCCTTCGTTAGAAGGCCAATGATGATTAAGCAACCAGCTGGCTATTGGAAACTGGTCATCCATCACAATGCTTATTTCCAGCTGAAAATCCTATAGGAAATCTTCCTTTCACTTTGTTAGACAATGACAGATTTTAAACTCTTTCATGGTATATAAGCATCGCTGGCTAGGTCAGCACTTGTGCCTACCTCACATGCAGTTTGGTGAAAGTAAGTGACCATTTCGGAGAGTAACCGAGATCCAGCCACATTACTATGGATCTGGAGTCACGTGTCAGCAGACCTGTTAAGGCCAGAAGAGCACAAATGAGCCAAATGGGTTTTAATGACATGTAGTAGTCATGATCACCTAATTTCAGTTCCAGAAATATAAATTAAATTTAAAGTTTTACCTGCTGTCATTGGTGAAATTGGAACCCAGAACTTTAGAGAACTCTAGGCCTCCAGGTTACTCATCCAGGGACATCACTACCCACCACCACCACCCCCACCCCCTGAAAACATCTTAGCTATTTTGCCAGAGTGTAAAACTGACCAGAAAATCATGGAGACCAAGATAAAGCATTAGCTTTTCTTTTAGCATCTTCAGTTACAGAAAATGATATATAAAGCGAACTTACAGATGTGTAGAGTGATGTTTTGGGAGCGACATTCTACATGCTCCCACTGCAAAGCATAGGGGTGATATCCTTAATGCGCCATCATACTGTTGGTAACAAAACAGATTTGTTTTTTATTATTTAATTTAACTTTATGGGATTTAGGTAGGGAATTTTACTTGTAGGAAGTGTGTTCGATTGCAGCTTCTGGAGGAGCGTGTAAAGGAGCTGGAGGTGGAATTAGAGGAACTCCGCATAATTCGGGAGGCGGAGGCAGACATCGATAGGAGTTATAAGGAGATAGTCACTTCTAGAAATGAGTCTTGGGTCACTGCCAGGAAGAGGGGAAAGAAGCAATTGGGGGGACAATCCCCTGGGGCTGTTCCCCTCCAAAATAGGTTTTTGGTCCTGGAGGCTACAGTTGAGGAGGAATCAACTGGGGATAGCTAAAGGGAGCAGGTCTCTGGGGGTGAGCCTATTGTGAAAGCTCAGGTGGTTAGGGGATGTAAAAGATTGGGCCTCGTGATTGGGGACTCCACAGTTAGAGGGACGGATAAGAGAGTTGGAAGTAAATGTAGGGACTCAGGGCTGGTGTGTTGCCTACCAGGGGCTGGGGTCCGGGATGTATCGGAAAGGGTATTCAGGACTCTTAGGGGAGAGGGAGATCAACCCCAAGTTATAATTCATGTGGGGACGCATGACATAGGGAGGTTAAGGGAAGGGGATATTAAGCAGAGATTTATGGAGTTGGGGTGGAAACTAAAGGCGAAGTCAGAAAGAGTGGTTATCTCCGGACTCTTGCCTGTGCCATGGGATAGTTTAGAGAGGAATAGAGAGAGGGAAAGTTTGAACTCGTGGCTGAGGGGATGGTGCAGGAGGGAGGGGTTCAGGTACTTGAGCAATTGGGACTCATTCTGGGGAAGGTGGGACCTCTATAAGAGTGATGGTCTACACCTGAATCAGAGGGGAACCAATATCCCTGGGGGGTAAATTTGCAAAGGCTATGCAGGGAGGTTTAAACTGATTCGGAGGGGGGGTGGGATCCTGAGTAGAGGGGGTGAAAGTGAGGGGGGCATAGATAGGGACTGCAATGCACGGCATCGCGGGGGTGGGGCGGAGCAGGGTTTGAAATGCGTATACTTTAATGCGAGGAGTATTCGCAATAAAGTGGATGAACTTGCAGCGTGGATCAGTACCTGGAACTTTGATGTTGTGGCCATTTCAGAGACATGGATAGAGCAGGGTCAGGAATGGTTGTTGCAGGTCCCGGGGTTCAAATGCTTTAGTCGGAGTAGAGAAGGAGGTAGAAGGGGGGGAGGGGTAGCATTATTAGTCAAGGACTGTATCACAGTGTCAGAGAGGAAGTTTGATGAGGACTTGTCTGTTGAGGTAGTATGGGCGGAGATTAGAAACAGGGGAGGAGAGGTCACCCTGTTGGGAGTCTTTTATAGACCTCCTAAAAGTTCTAGAGAGGTTGAGGAAAGGATTGCGGAAACGATCCTGGATAGGAGTGAAAGTAATAGGGTAATTGTTATGGGGGACTTTAACTTTACTAATATTGATTGGAATAGCTATAGCTCTAGCTCATTAGAGGGGTCAGTTTTTGTACAAAGCATGCAGGAAGGTTTTTTGACTCAGTATGTAGATAGGCCAACTAGAGGTGAGGCTATATTGGATTTGGTGCTGGGAAATGAGCCAGACCAGGTGCTAGACTTGGAAGTTGGTGTGCATTTTGGTGATAGTGACCACAATTCGCTTATGTTCACCTTAGTGATGGAAAGGGATAGGCATGAACCTCGGGTCAGTAGTTTTAGCTGGGGGAAGGGTAATTATGAGGCTATTAGGAGAGAATTAGGAAGCATAGGTTGGACTAGGAGATTACAGGGACTGGGAACGTCCGAAATGTGGAGTTTTTTCAAGGAGCAGCTACTGCGAGTCCGTGATAGGTATGTCCCTGTCAGGCAAGGAGGAATTGGTAGGGCTAGGGAACCGTGGTGTACTAAAAAAGTTGATTCGTTGGTTAAAAAGAAAAAGGAGGCTTATGTGCGGATGAGGCTTGAGGGCTCAGGTAGTGCACTAGAAAGCTTTAGATTGGCTAGGAGGGAGTTGAAGAGTGAGTTAAGAAGGGCTAAAAGAGGACATGAGAAGACTTTGGCTGATAGGATTAAGGAGAATCCTAAGGCGTTCTATAGGTATGTCAAGAACAGAAGGTTGGTTAGGGCAAGATTAGGGCCAGTTACAGACAGCAGAGGGAAGTTGTGTGTGGAACCGGAAGAGATTGGAGAGGCATTGAACCAATATTTCTCTTCGGTGTTCACGCAGGGGGACAGGAATATAGCTGAGGAGGACACTGGGTTGCAGGGGTGTAAAATAGACAGTATTGCAGTTGATAAGGGGGATGTGCTGGATATTCTTGAGGGTTTGAAAATAGATAAGTCCCCTGGTCTGGATGGGATTTACCCTAGGATTCTCTGGGAGGCAAGAGAGGTGATTGCAGAGCCTCTGGCTCTGATCTTCAGGTCATCATTGGTCTCAGGTATAGTGCCGGAAGATTGGAGGACAGCGAATGTTGTCCCATTGTTTAAGAAGGGGAACAGAGACTTCCCCGGGAATTATAGACCGGTGAGTCTTACTTCTGTTGTGGGCAAGGTTTTAGAAAAAATTATTAGGGATAGGATTTATAATTATTTGGAGGGTAATGAATTGCTTGGAGATAGTCAGCATGGTTTTGTAGCGGGTAGGTCGTGCCTTACTAACCTTATTGAGTTTTTTGAGAAAGTGACCAAAGAGGTGGATGGGGGTAAGGCAGTTGACGTGGTATATATGGATTTTAGTAAGGCGTTTGATAAGGTTCACCATGGAAGGCTTCTGCAGAAAATGCAGATGTATGGGATTGAGGGTAATCTAGGAAATTGGATCAGGAATTGGCTAGCAGATAGGAGACAGAGGGTGGTGGTTGATGGTAAGTATTTGTCATGGAGTTCGGTTACGAGTGGTGTGCCTCAGGGATCTGTTTTGGGGCCACTGCTGTTTGTAATTTTTATTAATGATCTGGGTGAGGGTATAGTTGGGTGGATTAGTAAATTTGCTGATGACACCAAAGTCGGAGGTGTGGTAGATTGTGAGGAAGGGTGTCATAGTTTGCAGGGAGACTTAGACAGGTTGCAGAGCTGGGCCGAGAGGTGGCGGATGGAGTTTAATGCGGAGAAGTGTGAGGTAATTCACTTTGGTAGGAATAACAGATGTGTCGAGTATAGGGCTAACGGGAGGACTTTGAATAGTGTGGATGAACAGAGGGATCTAGGTGTATGTGTACATAGATCCCTGAAAGTTGGGAATCAAGTAGATAAGGTTGTTAAGAAGGCATACGGTGTCTTGGCGTTTATTGGTAGGGGGATTGAATTTAGGAGTCGCAGCGTCATGTTGCAACTGTACACAACTCTGGTGCGGCCGCACTTGGAGTACTGTGTGCAGTTCTGGTCCCCACATTACAGGAAGGATGTGGAGGCTTTGGAGAGGGTGCAGAGGAGGTTTACCAGGATGTTGCCTGGTATGGAGGGGAGGTCCTATGAGGAGAGACTGAGGGATTTGGGGTTGTTTTCGCTAGAAAGAAGGCGGCTAAGAGGGGATCTTATTGAAACATATAAGATGATTAGAGGTTTAGATAGGGTGGATAGTGATAGCCTTTTTCCTCGGATGGAGAAAGCTAGCACGAGGGGGCATCGCTTTAAATTAAGGGGGGGTAGTTATAGGACGGATGTCAGGGGTAGGTTCTTTACCCAGAGGGTGGTGAGGGATTGGAATGCCCTGCCTGCTGCAGTTGTAAATGCGCCTAGTTTGGGGGCGTTTAAGAGATCCGTGGATAGGTTTATGGATGAAAAGGGATTGGTTTAGGTTAGTGGGTCATTGTTTTTTAACTGGTCGGCGCAACATCGTGGGCCGAAGGGCCTGTTCTGCGCTGTAATGTTCTATGTTCTATGTTCTATGAATGGAAAAGAAGAAAATCAGGACAAGAGCCTGCTTGTATGCAGTAAGTCACAAAAATGGCAACTTGAGGACCTTGTGCAAGAAGCAGAGTCGATGGTTTTATTACAGGTGAATTAGCCCCAGGCAACCACAGAATCCCACAGCAAGTTAGAAACACTTGTGATGGACTATGGAGGGGCCAGACTCATCATACTCCTGCTTACTGATCCACATTTGCTGGAAGGTGGAGAGTGAAGCCAAGATGGAGCCTCCAATCCACACTGAATACTTCCTCTCAGGTGGAGCAATGATCTTTATCTTCATTGTGCTCGGAGCCAAGGCTGTGATTTCCTTCTGCATCCGATCAGCAACACCTGGGAACATGGTGGTTCCACCAGACAAGACAGTGTTGGCATACAAATCCTTCCTGATATCTACATCACATTTCATGATGCTATTGAAACAGGTCTCATGGATGCCATGAGATTCCATCCCAAGGAAGGATGGTTGGAAAAGGGCTTCTGCGCACCTGAAACGCTCATTACCAATGGTAATGACTTGGCCATCAGGGAGCTCATAGCTTTTCTCCAAGGCTGAAGAGGAGCTGGCTGTCTGCATTTCAGATTCAAAATCTAGGGCCACGTAGGCAAGTTTCTCCTTGATGTCACGTACAATCTCCCTCTCGGCTGTGGTAGTGAAGGAGTAGCCACGCTCGGTCAGGATCTTCATTGCATAGTCAGTGAGATCCCGGCCAGCCAGGTCTAACCTCAGGATGGCATGAGGCAAGGCATACCCTTCATAGATTGGCACGGTGTGGGAAACACCATCACCAGAATCTAACACAATGCCAGTTGTACGGCCAGAGGCGTACAAGGACAGCACAGCCTGAATGGCAACGTACATGGCTGGAGTGTTGAAGGTCTCAAACATGATCTGGGTCATCTTCTCCTGGTTGGCTTTGGGGTTGAGAGGTGCCTCCGTGAGGAGAACAGGATGCTCCTCTGGGGCCACTCGCAGTTCATTGTAGAAGGTGTGGTGCCAGATCTTCTCCATGTCATCCCAGTTGGTCACAATGGCCAATGTTGTTTGAATAGCCAATGTTGTTCCTTTGTTTAAGAAAGGTAGAAAGAAGAATCCAGGTAATTATAGGCCGGTGAGCCTTACATCAGTGATAAGAAAATTATTGGAGAGGATTCTTCAAGATAGGAATTATTTCCACTTGGAAATAAGTGAACGTACTGGTGAGAGGCAACATGGTTTTGTGAAGGGAACGTCGTGTCTCACTATCTTGATTGAGTTTTTCGAGGAAGTGACAAAGGTGTTTGATGAGGGTAGGGCAGTGGATATTGTCTACATAGATTTTGGTAAGGCCTTTGACAAGGTCCCTCATGGCAGACTCATGCAGAAGTCGCATGGGATCAGAGGTGAGCTGGCAAGATGGTACGAAACTGGCTCAGTCATTGAAAGAAATCTCACAACACCAGGTTAAAGTCCAACAGGTTTATTTGGTAGCATAGCCACGAGCTTTCAGAGTGTCAGTAGAAGACAGAGGGTAGCAGTGGAAGGGTGTGTTTCTGAATGGAGGGCTGTGACAAGTGGCATTCCTCAGGCATAGCGCTGGGATCTTTGCTGTTTGTAATATAAATGTTTTGGAGGAAAATGTAACTGGATTGATTAGTAAGTTTGTGGATGACACAAAAGTTGGTAGGTTTGCAGATAGCGATGAGCATGATCAGAAGATACAGCAGGATATAGATCAGTTGGAGACTTGGGCGAAGAGGTGGCAGTTGGAGTTTAATCCAGACAAATGTGAGGAGCTTAATCTGGACAAATGTGAGCTAATGCATTTTGGAAGGTCTAATACAGATAGGAAATATACAGTAAATGACAGAACCCTTAAGAGTATTAATAGGCAAAGGGATCTGGGTGTACAGGCACACAGATCACTGAAAGTGGCAACGCAGGTGGAGAAGGTAGTCAGGAAAGCATACAGCATGCTTGCCTTCATCGGCCGGGGTATTGAGTTTAAAAATTGGCAAGTCATGTTGCAGCTTTATAGAACCTTAGTTAGGCCACACTTGGAATATAGTGTTCAATTCTGGTCGCCACACTACCAGAAGGATGTGGAGGCTTTGGAGAGGGTACAGAGAAGATTGACCAGGATTTTGCCTGGTATGGAGGCATCAATTATGAGGAGAGGTTGGAGAAACTTGATTTGTTCTCACTGGAATAATGGAGATTGAGGGGCGGCCTGATAGAAGTCTACAAGATTATGAAAGAGTAGATAGTCAGAAGTTTTTTCCCAGGGTGGAAGAGTCAATTACTAGGAGGCACAGGTTTAAGGTGCGAGGGGCAAGGTTTAAAGGAGATGTACAAGGCAGATGTTTTATACAGAGAGTGGTGGGTGCCTGGAACTCGTTGCCGGGGGGAGTAGTGGAAGCGGACACGGTAGTGACTTTTAAGGGGTGTCTTGACAAATACACGAATAGGATGAGAATGGAGGGATATGGTCCCCGGAAAGATAAAGGGTTTTAGTTAAGTCGGGCAGCATTGTCAGTGGAGGCTTGGAGGGCCGAAGGGCCTGTTCCTGTGCTGCATTTTTCTTTGTTCTTTATCCTTTGTTCAGTCCCATGCTCGACTGGGGTCTCCAGGGTTTGAACTTCATCACCAACATAACTGTCTTTCTGACCCATTCGAACCACTGATACCTAGAATGGCAAATAAAACAAAAAGGATTAATTCACAAACATATTTAAAGAGCACTCATGAGCACATATTGCTTGTATGATGTATTAGGCAAGTGATATTACAATTAATCTCCTTTCATGACCAAAGATGTTTGGATTCTCTTTATAATTGAACATAAGAACATAAGAAATAGGAGCAGGAGTAGGCCATCTAGCCCTTCGAGCCTGCCCCGCCATTCAATAAGATCATGGCTGATCTGTCGTGGCTCAGTTCCACATTCCCGCCCTCTCCCCATAACCCTTAATCCCCTCTCTTATCAAAAACCCATCAACCCGCGTCTTAAAAATATTTAGCGAGGCAGCCTCCACCACTTCAACGGGCAGAGAATTCCAGAGATTCACCACCCTTTGAGTGAAGAAGTTCCTCCTCAACTCTGTTCCAAACCGCCTCCCCTTTATCTTGAGGCTGTGCCCCCTAGTCCTACTGTCTTTTTTGAGCGGGAAGAGTCTCTCCACCTCTATCCTATCCATCCCATTCATCATCTTATACGTCTCAATGAGATCTCCCCTCATTCTTCTAAACTCTAACGAGTACAAGCCTAGTTTATTCAGCCTCTCCTCATAGCTCTCCTCATTGCTACCAGTCTTTCATAGTCACAGCTGCTCCAATGTCTGGGGACCTGGGTTCGAATCCCAACACAGCAGCTGATGGAATTTAAACTCAAAAAATACACATCTGGAATTAAAAGTGTAATGATGATCATGAAACCATTGTCGATTCTGGTTAAAAATTCATGTGGTTCAGTAATGTCCCCTTTAGGGAAGGAAATCTGCAGACATCAGAGTCGTCCACTGATGAGCTGAATGCCACAGTGAAAAACTGCACTGACCTCCTCAGAAGACAAACGCAGGACAGGGCCAACAGAATACCCTTCATCTAGAGCAGAGAAGTTACGACATCTTCTTGGGAGCCTTCAGCATGTCATCGATGAAGACAAACATCTCACCAAGGCTATCCCCACACCCCCACTACTTGCCTTCAAACAACCATGCAACCTCAAGCAAGAGGTTCGCAGCAAATTACCCAGCCTTCAGGAGAACAGCAATCACAACACCACACAACCCTGCCCCAACAACCCCTGCAAGACATGCCAGATCATCAACATGGATGCCATCATCTCACATGAGAACATCATCCACCAGGTACATGGCACTCTTGCAACTTGGCTAACGTTGTCTACCTGATGCTGGAAAGGATGTCCCGAGGCATGGTACATTGGCGAGACCATGCAGACGCTACAACAACAGATGAATGGACACCACTCAACAATCATCAGGCAGGAGTGTTTCCTTCCTGTCAGAGAACACTTCAGCAGTCAAGGGCATTCGGCCTCCAATCTTCAGGTAAGTGTTCTCCAAGGCTACCTTCAAGACACAAGATCAGTGCAGAATAGCTGAGCAGAGACTGATAGCCAAGTTCTGCACATATGAGGATGGCCTCAACCAGGATCTTGGGTTCATGTCACACTGTGTGACCCCCATCATTTGGCCTGGCTGGCAAAATCTCACCAACTGCCCTGACTTGAGACAATTCACACCTCTTTAACCTGTGTTAATTCCTCTCTCCACTCACACTGTCTGCACCTGTAAAGACTTGATTAACTGTGAAGACTCACATTCCAACCATTATCTAGTATTCACAGACATCTTCAACCTCTCTTTACAACAATCTGAGGACCCCATCTGCTTCAAGAAGAAGACCATCATCCCGGTACCTAAGCAAAACCAAGCATCATGCCTTATTGGCCAGTGGCTCTGACATCCATCAATATGAAGTTCTTTGAAAGGTTAGCCATGGCACGAATCAATTCCAGTCTCCCAGACTACCTGGATCCACTACAACTTGCCTACTGTCACAACAGATCCACAGCAGACGCCATTTCCCTGGCCCTGCACTCAACCCTGGAACATTTTTGTTGTTGGTGAGGGAAGCGGCTGTGTGCCCACCGACTGCCAACCACCGGGGGTGGCAAATTTAGTGTTTGGGGCCGCTTTTAAAGTAAATATATATGTAGAATTTACATAGATAACAAGGACATCTATGTCAGACTCATAGAAGTATTGTAGAAATCCTACAGTGCAGAAGGAGGCCATTTGGCCCATCGAGTCTGCACCGTCCAGTACTTCCCCGGAGCTGAGAAGCTACCACATCTTCTCCGGAGTCTTTAACATGTCATAGATGAAGACGAACATCTCGCCAAGGCCATCCCCACTCCCCCACTGATTGCCTTCAAATAACTGCACAACATCAAACAGACCATTGTCTGCAGCAATCTAACCAGTCTTCAGAACAGTGACCACAATACCACACAACTCTGCCACAGCAACCTCTGCAAGATGTGCTGGATCATCAACACAGATGCCATCATCTCACATGAGAACACCATCCTGTTGGGGAACACTTCAGCAGTCAAGGGCATCCAGCCTCCAATCTTCGGGTAAGCGTTTCCAAGATGTCCTCCACAACACACAACGCAGGATCGCTGAGGAAAATCTGATAGCCAAGTTCCGCACACATGAGGACAGCCTCAACCGGGACCTTGGGTTTATGTCACACTATCTGTAACCCCCACGACTTGCCTGGGCTTGCAAAATCTCACTAACTATCCTGTCTGGAGACAATACCCATCTCTAACCTGTGCTAACCTTCTCTCCACTCACATTGTCTGTACCTTTAAGACTTGATTACCTGTAATGACTCGCATTCCAACCATTATTTTGTAAATTGAGTTTGTGACTTTATATGCCCTGATTGTGAACAGAACTCCCACTTACCTGACAAAGAAGCAGCGCTCTGAAAGCTAGTGGCTTTTGCTACCAATTAAACTTGTTGGAGTTTAACCTGGTGTTGTGAGGCTTCTTACAGTGCTTAGCCCAGTCCAACACCAGCATCTCCACATCATAACCACTGTACCACCATGAAATGATGTTTCAATTACAAGAAGGACTTAGACCTCAAGCAATACTCAAAAACAGCAAGATTGAACATCCTTCCAAATAGTTTTAGGGCTCACCTGGTGACGGGGCCGTCCCACAATGGAGGGGAACACAGCCCTGGGGGCATCATCTCCTGCAAAGCCAGCCTTACACATCCCAGATCCATTGTCAACCACCAGAGCTGCAACCTCATCATCAGCCATGGTTTAAAATCTACAGGAGCTGACTGAACAACAAAGGGAAAAAAGATTAATGCAGACACAGTAGCACAGACCTTTCAAGGCAATTACTGATCAAATTAATGTTATATTTAATACTGCCTTCCAAAACTCCCCCACCCAACAGAAACTGAACCACACCAACAAATACCACCATTTTCAAGAGCTACAGAAGATCTCAACATAATCACTTCAACTAAAACCCATTCTTTTCACCTGCCACACTTTATCTGCCAAACACCACCTAATGTCTCCCTATTCCACAAAATAGGAAAAAATGATGTGTGGGCAGGCTGTTTCCCAGCTGCCTTTATTGATGCTAAGCCACTCCCTATTCCATCATTGGAAAGTTTCCACTGAGGGTCAGGAGGAGGGACCAAGAATGGTCAATTAAAGCTCAGGGAGGAGCCAAGAACAACCAGTTGAGGCACAGCGACAGGAGCCAAGAACAACCAGTTGAGGCACAGCGACAGGAGCCAAGAATAATTAATCAAGGCTCAGGAAGGGGAGCCAAGAATAATCATGAGGTGGAGTGAGGTGAGATGGAATAGTCATGGGAAGGTGATGGCCTAATGGCATTATTGCTAGACTATTAATCTAGATACTCAGCTAATGTTCTGGGGACCTGTGTTCAAACCCTACCATGCCAGATGATGGAATTTAAATTCAATAAAATAATATCTGGAATTAAGAATCTATTGTTGATCATGAAATCTAGTTCACTAATGCCCTTTAGGGAAGGAAATCTGCCATCTTTACCTGGCCTGGCCTACGTGTGATGCCATAACAATGTGGTTGACTCTCAACTGCCCTCTGAAATGACCTAGCAAGCCACTCAGTTGTATCACCACCACCTTCTCAAGAGGCAGCTAGGGATGGACAATAAATACTGGCCAGCCAGCGATGCCCATGTCCCACAAATGTGTAGAAAAATTCATTGAGACTCAGCAAGTTGATTTGATTTCTTATTGTCACATGTATTAGAATATAGTGAAAAGTATTGTTTCTGGCGCACTATACAGACAAAGCATACTATACATAGAGAAGGAAAGGAAAATGTGCAGATGTAGTGATACAGTCATAGCCAGGGTGTAAAGAAAGATCAATTTAGTATAAGGTAAGTCCATTCTAATGTCTGATGGCAACAGAGTAAAGGTTGTTTTTGAGTCGATTGGTACGTGTTCTCAGACTTTTGTCTCCATCCTGACAGAAGAAGGTGGAAGAGAGAATGTCTGGGGTGTGTGGCTTCCTTGATAATGCTGGCTGCTTTTCCGAGGCAGTGGAAGAGGAGTCAAGAATAATCAATTGAGGTGCGGGGAGGAGCCAAGAACAACCAATTTGTTCTCGGTAACAATGGGACTTTTGCAAAAGATGGGGAGATTATTGAAGTGTTGAGCATTTCCTTGACAGGGGGAGGAAGAGTCAGTCCAGCCCTTAACTCTTTCTTTCAGGATGAGTGGGCTTTGAGCGGTGCTTAGGATGCCACTACACTTTGGTTGACCAATCATCAGCTCACAACACTTAAATTTGACTTCACATGTTATTATGCTTCTATCAATGTTCACATCAATGAATATAAGCTGCTGGTCTGTTTTCAAGCCCAACATCTTATATTTCTGCTTAACTGATCTCAGACTCCAAAGATTCCTCAGGATCTCTTTGGAAACAGAAACAGTTCCTTACCTCATGGCCTTAACTGAGTAACTTATTTAGTGTAGGTATAGTTAGATCAAAGAACAAAGAAAAGTACGGCACAGGAACAGGTCCTTCAGCCCTCTAAGCCCCTGCCAATCATGATGCTCTAACTAAACTAAAAAAAAGCCTTCCACCCTTATTCGGTCCATATCCCTCTATTCCCTCCCTATTCATGTACCCACCTAGATGCCTCTTAAATGTTGCTAATGTGTCTGCTTCCACCACCTCCTCTGGCAGCGCATTCCAAGCACCTACCACTCTCTGCGTGAAAAACCTCCCCCACACATCTTCCTTAAACTTTCCCCCTCTCACCTTGAACCTGTGCCCCCCTTGTAATTGACACTTCCACCCTGGGAAAAAGCCTCTGACTCTCCACCTCGTCAATGTCTCTCATAATTTTGCTGACCTCTATCAGGTCTCCCCTCAGCCTCCGTCTTTCCAGTAAAAGCAATCCTAGTTTATTCAACCGCTCCTCAGAGCCAACCCTCGAGACCAGGCAACATCCTGGTGAACCTTCTTTGCACTCTCTCCAAAGCTTCCATGTCCTTCTGGTAGTATGGTGATCAGAACTGCACATAAGAACATAAGAACTAGGAGCAGGAGTGGGCCACCTGGTCCCTCAAGCCTGCTCCGCCATTCAATAAGATTATGGCTGATCTTTTCATGAACTCAGCTCCACTTACCCACCTGCTCACCATAACCCTTAATTCCTTTACTGTTCAAAAATTTATCTATGCTTGCCTTAAAAACATTCAATGAGTTAGTCTCAACTGCTTCAACGGGCAGGGAATTCCATAGATTCAAAACCCTTGTGTGAAGAAATTCTTCCTCAACTCAGTTCTAAAACTGGTCCCTTTTATTTTGAGGCCATCTCCCTCGTTCTAGTTTCACTTGCCAGTGGAAATGACTTCCCTGCTTCTATCTTATCTATTCCTTTCATAATTTTATATGTTTCTATCCGATCTCCTCTCAATTGTCAATATGGTTTTGTGAGGGAAATTATGTTTAACCAATTTATTGGAGTACTTTGGAGTCACATGCACTGTAGATAAAGGGGAATTGGTGGATGTACTGTTCTTAGATTTCCAGAAGGGCAGCACAGTGTTCAGCACTGCTGCCTCACAGTACCAGAGACCTGGGTTTGATTCCAGCCTTGGATGTGTGGAGTTTGAACTTTCCCTATTATCTATGTGGATTTCCTCCAGGTGCACCAGTTTCCTCCCACAGTCCAAAAATGTGCAGGATAGGTGGATTGGCCAAGCTAAATTGCCCCTTAGTGGTCAAAGATGGGTAGGTTAGAGGATTTACTAGAGAAAATGGACAGGATTATAGGAATTTTGCGGGGGTTGGGCTGCGTAAAATGCTCTTTTGGACAGTCATGCAGACCCAATGGGTTGAAGGACCTCCGTCTGCACTGTAGGTATTCTTCAATGGATTCTATCACTTGATAAGTTACCGCATCAAAGGTTTTTGATTTGATTTGATCTATTATTGCCACTAGTATACAGCGAAAAGTATTGTTTGTTTCTTGCTATACAAAGTGTACCATAAATAGAGGAGGCAACGAGACGGTCATAGCCAGGGTGTAGAGAAAGATCAACTTAATACGAGGGAGGTCCATTCAAAAGTCTGATGGCAGCAGGAAAGAAGTTGTTCTTGACTTGGTTGGTACGTGACCTCAGCCTTTGGTAACTTTGCCCAATGGAAGAAGTGGAAGACAGTATGTCCAGGATGCATGGACTCCTTGATTATACTGGCTGCTTTTCCTGAGGCAGCAGGAAGTGTAGAAAGAGTCAATGGATGGAAGATTGGTTTGCACGATGGACTGGGCTACATTCACGACTCTTTGTAGCTTCTTGTGGTCTTGGACAGAGCAGGAGTCGTGCCAACTTGTGATACAACCCGAAAAAAATGCTTTCTATGGTGTATCTGTAAAAGTTGGTGAGAGTCATAGCTGACATGCTAAATTTCCTTAGTCTTCTGAGAAAGTAGAAGCATTGGTGGGCTTTCTTAACTATAATGTCGGCATGGGGGAGCAGGACTGGTTGTTGGCAATCTGGTGGGTATTTCCAAACCATATTAAATTGAAACTCCTTGGTTTTGGCAAGGGTAGGGAATTATTTACTTTTTTTTAATCTTCTGAAGTTTTTAAACCTAAAGAGTTTAGTCAAGGCAGGAGAGCTGGAAGCTGTCGGTTGCCCTTCTTGCTCTACGTGGGAGGCCAGGCACATTTCCAGTGCCTGGGGCCAGCATGTGTGCAAGAAGTGTGTCCAGCCGCAGCTCCTGGAAACTTAAGTTTCGGAGCTTGAAAGGCGGCTGGAGGCATTGGAGCATCCGTGAGTCTGAGAGCATTGTGGATAGCACATTTAGGGAGTTGGCCACACTGCAGCTAAGAGACTTGTTGAAGGAAGGGAATGGGTGACAACCAAACAATCCAAGAGATGTAGACAGGTAGTTCAGGAGTCCCCTGGGTCTCGCTCACAAATTGGTATTCCATTTCAGAGGTTGCTGATTCCTCCAGTGAATGCAGACAGAGCCATACTCCTGGCACCATAAGCAGCCTGTCTGAACAGGAGATGGGGAAGAAAGGCAGAGCAATAGTAATAGGGATTCTATAGTCAGGGATACAGATATAAGAACATAAGAACATAAGAAATAGGAGATCATGGCTGATCTGTCGCTGCTCAGTTCCACTTTCCCGCTTTCTCCCCATAACCCTTAATCCCCTCTCTTATCAAAAACCCATCAACTGTGGCTGTCAACGTGACTCCAGGATGGCATGTTGCCTCCCTGGTGCGAGGGAGATCACTGAATGGCTGCAGAGCATTCTGAAGGTGGAAGGTGATAAAGCAAAGGTCATGGTACAGGTTGGTACCAATGACACTGATGGAAAGAGCGATGAGGTCTTGCATTAAGAATTCAGGGAATTAAACAGTAGACTAAAAAGCAAGACATTGCGAGTTGTAATCTCAGGATTACCCCTTGTGCCATGTGCTAGCAAGCACAGAAATAAGAGTGATGATTTGGAGTCAAGAGTTTTTGGAACGCTACTCCTTCCTTCACTCACCTGAGGAAGGAGAAGCGCTCCAAAAGCTCATGATTCCAAATAAACCCATTGGACTTTAACTTGGTGTTATGAAACTTCTTACAGAAATAGGAGGATAGTGTAGATGAATGTGAGGCTTAAAAGTTGGTGCAGGCAGGAGGGTTTTAGATTTCTGGATCACTGGGATCATTTCTGGGGAAGGTGGGACCTGTACAAGAGGGACGGTCTACATCTGAACCAAAACAGGACTAACATCCCTGTGGGACATTTTGCTGATGCTATTGGGAGGAGTTTAAACTAATTTGGCAGGGGGAGGGAGGCACATATTGTTAGTGGAATGAGGGCAAAAAATCATACATCAAAGCAAACAAGTTAGAGGGAGTGCCCTGTATTAAGTTTCAAGAGAGGTAAATGTGTGGCTCAAAGATTGGTGTGGGAGGAATGAGTTTGAATTCATGGGACATTGGCACCAGTATTGGGGGAAAAGGGACCTGTTCCGATGGGACGGTCTTCATCTGAATCATGCTGGAACCAGGTTAATCAAGAGAGGTAGATAGGGCTTTAAACTAAATAGTGTGGAGGAGAGTTCAGCTGTTTGGAGAATTAGAAAATCAAAGTTGAAGGAGAGGATAGAAGTGCAGGTTAATGATGAAGACTTCCAACTAATTAAAGGAGCCGAGGGCTCAGCAGAGGTTAGTAAAGTTTTTGGACCACATAACAGAACAGATAGTATAGAAGATGGCAGGATCTAACCTCAGGCAGAACAAAAAAGGTGACAATTATGAGAAGGGAGGTGGTCAATGCAGGACCGAGGGTGTTGTACCTAAATGCGGGCAGTATACGGAACAAGGTAAATGAACTTGTTGCACACATTGAAATTGGAAGGTATGATGTTGTGGGCATCACAGAGACGTGACTGCAAAGGGATCAGGGCTGGGATCTAAAGGTCCAAGGATATGTGTCCTATCGGAAGGACAGGCAGATGGGCAAAGGGGGTGGGGTTGCATCATTAGTAAGGAATGAAGTTAAATTGATAGCAAGAAGCAATATAGGATCAGAAGGCAAAGAATACAGTGGATCAATCGCAAAGGTAAAAAGATCCTGATGGGAGTTAGATACAGGTGCCCTAGCAGTAGTCAGGATGTGGGGCAGAAAATAAATCAGGAAATAGAAAAGGTGTATAAAACACAATATTACAATAACCATGGGGAACTTCAATATTCTGGTGGATTGGGAAAATCAGGTAGGTAGTGGATCCCAAGAAAAGGAATTTGTGGAATGTCTAAGAGATGGTTTTTTGGAGCAGCTTGTGACAGAGCCGACGAGGGAACAGGCAATTCTGGATTTGGTGATGTGTCATGAGGCAGACTTGATTTGGGAATTTAAGGTGAAGGAAACCTTAGGAAGCAGTGACTACAATTTGATAGAATTTACCCTGTAGTTTGAGAGGGAGAAGCTGGAATCAGATATAAAGGTATTCCAATTAAATAAAGGTAACTACAAAGACATGAGGGAGGAGCTGGCTAGAATTGATTGGAAAGGGAGCTTAGCAGGGAATGGAACAGCAATGGCAGGGGTTTTTGGGAGTTATTCAGGAAGCACAACAGAAATTCATCCCAAAGAAGAGGAAACATGCTAAAGGGAGGGCGAGGCATCCATGGCTGACAAGGGAAATCAAGGACAACATAAAGACAAAAGAAAGAGCATACAAAGGACAAGGATTAGTGAGAAGCTAGAGATTGGGAAGACTTTAAAAATGAGTAGAGGGCAACTAAAAAAGCAATAAGGAGAGAGAGGATGAAATATGAGTGTAAGCTAGTTAGTAATATAAAAGAAGATAGAGCTTTCTTCAATATATAAAAGATAGGAGAGAGGCAAAAATAGACATTGGATCACTGGAAAATGAAGCTGGAAAAGTAATAATAGGAAACTAAGCAATGGCAGAGGAACTGAATAGTTACTTTGCATCAGTCTTCACAGTGGAAGATGCCAGTGGGATGCCAGAGCTCCAGGAGAATCAGGGGGCACAGGTGATTGTAGTGCTCATCGCTAAGGAAAAAGTTCTGGGGAAACTGAAAGATCTGAAAGTGGATAAATCACTTGGACTGGATAGTCTACACCCCAGGGTTCTAAAAGAAATAGCTGAGGAAATTATGGAGACATTGGTGGTGATTTTTCAGGAATCACTGGAGGCAAGGAGTGTCCCAGAGACTGGAAAGTAACTAATGTAATACTGCTGTTTAAGAAGGGAGGGAAGCAGCAGACAGAAAATTATAGGCTGATTAGCTTAACTTTGGTCATTGGCAAGATTTTAGAGTCCATTATTAAAGATAAGATCATGGAGTACTTGGCAGTGCATGATAAAAATAGGACTGAGGCAGCACAGCTTCCTCAAGGGGAGGTCATGTCTAACAAATCTGTTAGAGTTCTTTGAGGAGGTAACAAGGAAGTTAGATAAAGGAGAACCAGGGGATGTGATGTAATTAAATTTGCAGAAGGCCTTTGACAAGGTACCGCATAGGAGACTGTTAGATAAGTTAAGGGCCCATGATGTTATGAGTAAGGTCCTGGCATAGATAGAGGATTGGCTGATTGGCAGAAGGCAGAGAGTGGGGATAAAGGGGTCTTTCTCAGGGTGGCAGCCTGTGACTAATGGTGTGCCTCAGGGCTCAGTGCTGGGACCACAACTTTTCACAATATACATTAATGACTTGGAAGGAGGAACTGAAGGTACTGTTGCTAAGTTTTCAAATGATACAAAGATATGAAGGGGAACAGGTAGTATTGAGGAAGCAGGGAGGCTGCAGAAGGACATGGACAGATTAGGAGAATGGGCAAAGAAGTGGCAGATGGAATACAGTGTGGAAAAGTGTGAGGTGAGGCACTTTGGAAGGAGGAATGGAGGCATAAGCTATTTTCTAAATGGGAAAATGCTTAAGAAATCAGAAACACAAAGGGACTCGGCAATCATTGTTCAAGGTTCCCTTAAGGTTAACATGCAGGTTCAGTCGGCCGTTAGGAAGGCAAATGCAATGTTAGCATTCATGTCGAGAGGGCTAGAATACAAGAGTAGGAATGTACTTTTGAGGCTGTGTAAGGCTCTGGTCAGACCCCATTTGGAGTATTGTGAGCAGCTTCGGGCCTCATATCTCAGAAACAATGTGCTGGCCTTGGAAAGAGTCTAGAGGAAGTTCACAAGAATGGTCCCTGGAATGAACACCTTGTCCTGTGAGGAACAGTTGAGGACTCTGGGTCACATGACTTGAGGGCACATGGTAAACCAAGTAATTGGATAAAGTGGATTCAAAATTGGCTCAATTGTAAAGTAAAAAGTTGAAGTTTATTTATTAGGCATAAGTAAGGCTGCAGATGAAGTTACTGTGAAATTCCCTTAGTCACCTGTTCGGGTCAGTGCACCTAACCAGCAAGTCTTTCCTCTGTGAGAGGAAGGTAACCCACACAGACATGGGGAGAATGTGCAAACTTCACACAATGACCCAAGCCAGGAATTGAACCCAGGTCCCTGGCACAGTGAGGCAGCAGCGCTAACCACAGTGCTGCCATGACACCATGGGCACTCAAAGCCTATTACATCCCTAACTTTTCCCAGTTCTGATGAAAGGTTATCAACCTGAAATGTTAACTCTGTTCCTTTCTCCACAGATGCTGCCTGACCTGCTGTGTGTTTCCAATCTTTTCTGTTGTAATTTTGGATTTTCCGCATTCATGAAATTCTACTTTTCGATGAGCTGTTTTCAGAGCTTCTCTCAAGTGAGATAAGAATGATCCCTGCAAGGAATTGCTTGTTGTATGAGGAACAGTTGAGGACTCTGGGTCTGTACTCATTGGAGTTTAGAAGCATGAGGGAGAAACTTATTGAAACTTACAGACTGAAGTGTTCCCCAACAGGAAGAGAACACTCTTGCCTGGTGATTGTCGAGCGGTGTTCATTCATCCATTGTCGTAGTGTCTGCATGGTCTGCCCAATGTACCATGCTTCGGGACATCCTTTCCTGCAGCATATCAGGTAGACAACGTTGGCCGAGTTACAAGAGTATGTGCCGTGTACCCGGTGGATGGTGTTCTCACGTGAGATAATGGCATCCATGTCAATGATCCGGCATGTCTTGCAGAGGTTGCTGTGGCAGAGTTGTGTGGTGTCGTGGTCACTGTTCTCCTGAAGGCTGGGTAGTTTGCTGTGGACAATGGTCTGAGGTTGTACGGTTGTTTGAAGGCAAGAAGTGGGGAAGAAGTGGATGAATGAACATCGCTCGACAATCACCAGGCAAGAGTGTTCTCTTCCAGTTGGGGAACACTTCAGCAGTCACGGGCATTTGGCCTCTGATCTTTGGGTAAGCATTCTCCAAGGCAACCTTCATGACACACGGCAGCGCAGAGTCGCTGAACAGAGACTGATAGCCAAGTTCCACACACATGAGGACGGCCTCAACCGGGATCCTGGGTTCATGTCACACTATCGGTAACCCCCATGACTTGCCTGGGCTTGCAAAATCTCATTAACTGTCCTGTCTGGAATCAATACACATCTCATTAACCTGTGCTTAACCTTCTCTCCACTCACATTGCCTGTACCTTTAAGACTTGATTACCTGTAAAGACTTGCATTTTAACCATTATTTTGTAAATTGAGTTTATGTCTTTATATGCCCTGTTTGTGAACAGAACTCCCACTTACCTGACAAAGGAGCAGCGCCCTGAAAGCTAGTGGATTTTGCTACCAAATAAACCTGTTCGACTTTAACCTCGTGTTGTGAGATAGAGGATTGGCTGTCTAATAGGAAGCAGAGAGTTGGTATCAATGGGTGCTTTTCTGGTTGGCGGTTGGTGACTGGTGGAGTGCCGCAGGGATCGGTGCTGAGGCTTCAGCTATTTACCATTTACACAGACACCTGGAGGAGGGGGCTGAGTGTAGGGTGACGAAATTTGCTGATGACACAAAGATGAGTGGAAAAGCAAATTGCATGGAGGGTGTGGAAAGTCTGCAGAGGGATCTGGATAGGCTGAGCGAGTGGGCGAGGACCTGGCAGATGGAGTATAATGTTAGCAAATGTGAGGTTATCCACTTTGGCAGGAATAATAGTAGGAGGGATTATTATGTAAAAGGCGAAAAGCTGCAGCAAGCTATGGTGCAGAGGGACCTGGGGGTCCTTGTGCATGAGTCGCAAAAACCCAGTCTGCAGGTGCAGCAGGTGATCAAGAAGGTGAATGGGATGCTGGCCTTTATAGTGAGGGGGATAGAATATAAAAGCAGGGAGGTCTTGCTGCAACTGTACAGGGTACTGGTGAGGCCGCAGCTGGAGTACTGTGTGCAGTTTTGGTCGCTGCACTTGCGGAAGGATATATTGGCCTTGGAGGGAGTGCAGAGGAGGTTCACTAGGCTGATACCGGAGATGAGGGGGTTGGACTATGAAGAGAGACTGAATAGACTGGGTCTGTACTCGTTGGAGTTTAGAAGGATGAGGGGGGATCTTATAGAGACGTATAATAATGGTAGGAAGGATTATCACTTACGTGGCGAAAAACTGCAGCAGGCAACGGTGCAGAGGGACCTCGGGGTCCTTGTGCATGAGTCGCAAAAACCCAGCTTGCAGGTGCAGCAGGTGATCAAGAAGGCGAATGGGATGCTGGCCTTCATAGCGAGGGGGATAGAATATAAAAGTAGGGAGGTCTTGCTGCGGCTGTATAGAGCATTGGTGAGGCCGCAGCTGGAGTACTGTGTGCAGTTTTGGGTGCCGTACTTACGCAAGGATATTTTGGCCTTGGAGGGAGTGCAGAGGAGGTTTACTAGGCTGATGCCGGAGTTGAGGGGGTTGAGCTATGAGGAGAGGCTGAATAAACTAGGCTTGTACTCGTTAGAGTTTAGAAGAATGATGGGAGATCTCATTGAGACGGATAAGATGATGAATGGGATGGATAGGATAGAGGTGGAGAGACTCTTCCCGCTCAGAAAGGATAGTAGGACTAGGGGGCACAGCCTCAAGATAAAGGGGGGGTGGTTTAGAACGGAGTTGAGGAGGAACTTCTTCACTCAAAGGGTGGTGAATCTCTGGAATTCTCTGCCTGTTGAAGTGGTGGAGGCTACCTCGCTAAATAATTTTAAGACGCGGGTTGATGGGTTTTTGATAAGAGAGGGGATTAAGGGTTATGGGGAGAGGGCGGGAATGTGGAACTGAGCCACGACAGATCAGCCATGATCTTATTGAATGGCGGGGCAGGCTCGAAGGGCTAGATGGCCTACTCCTGCTCCTGTTTCTTATGTTCTTATGTTCTTATAAGATAATGAAGGGAATGGATAGGGTAGAGGTAGAGAGATTCTTCCTGCTTAGAAAGGATAGCAGGACCAGAGGGCACAGCCTCAAGATAAGTGGGGGGTAGTTTAGGTCAGAGTTGAGGAGGAACTTACATGTAACCTGTTATCAGATGAAGCCAACTGCAGGAACTTGTGGTGACAGAAAGTCTGGCCCAATCTGGGCTTCTAACAATAGGCCAGTGCATTTCAATGGGGTGCAATGATCTCCTGCTAAGTATCAGTAGGGTACAATGACCTTTGATGGGAGATTGATGAATCAGGCCCAGTCATGTTTGTGTATTGTACAATTGGCCTGCCTGAGGTTTGAACAAACAAAGAACAAAGAACAAAAACAGCCCGGGAAACAGGCCCTTCGGCCCAACGAGCCCACGCCACCATCTTAACACCACCAGTACCCCCCTCCACCCATGACCCTTATCTAATGTTTTATGGCCATCCACATTGAGGGAAACTAATTTAGGGACAATTTATTACTGCCAATCAGCCAATAGCACATCTTTGGGGTGTGGGAGGAAACCGGAGCACCCGGAGAAAACCCACGCAAGCACGGGGAGAATACGCAAACTCCCACAGGCACCGGCCCAAATCCATGTGTCTGCACAGCAATCAGCGATAGTCACTGAGCTGTCGTCTTGCCCAGTACCTGGTCCAGTTTAAGAACACACTAACGACATGAAGCACTAGGTCAATCTCGAACAACCAAGAGCAGCCCAAGTACGACCCATCGCGTGTATGCCCCTCGTTGGACACAAGGCGGACCGACTTAAAACCTGTGAATGAAAAAGAGGAAAAAAACATTATTATTGTACCATATCCATTTATTTGATTGAGTTTGATTGCTAATATGCCCAATTCTTTAACTTAGGATATCCAATTTTATCAGCCTTAAAACTAGGCCCTCTTTAAATTACATTCCCTCCTCTTGATCCAGTGAGCATCAGCATCACACAATTCTCACCAAACCATCTCAACAACAAGTACCCTGAATCAGGGGTTGATAGTATCATCCCTAACCCGCAATAGTACCAACAAATTTAAATGAAGTAAAATAATTTTAAAAAACATTAACAAACAATATTTTAAATGTTTTAATTTTAAAAAACAGTAAGAAACAATACATCAATCGAGTATATACACATCAACGCAATAAACAGTACAAAATGACAAGTGACTGTACATATTAAATATAGATGGGAGAGTATCAAGGCTCTTGATTGTAGAGCCTCTCCCGATGTCGGATGGCCCTTGCCGAGTCCAAATTTTGCAGAAATTCCTTCTTTCATCGAGCGAATTTAAATGTGAGGATGGTTAGGTACACTGCCATAAGTAGGATTCTGATTATGGCCAGGTGGGACAGAATGCGGACCCATGGGTGGATTTGGACACTTGAACCCCAATCCCAGAGGTCTTCCCATCATGTAGTGACTCTAATTTCACTAATGTTCTTTTCTATTTCCCCTGTTTGTTGCACCACTTTGACAAAGGTCTTGTGTGCTGTGATCAATTGTGTCCGAATCTGTTGAAGTTTCTCGGGAAGAAGTGTTATCCCACTATTAAATTTTTCAAAATAGTCTCCCAAGCTTTGTCTCAATTTATCACTAGCATTTATTAGTGTTTTCTCTCTTCTGTGTATGTCTACCATCTCAATTAATCCTATCCCTGGCGGGAATCTGTGGTTTAATGCAAAAGGTAGTGTTGAAGATGTTACAAATGGCTGCCCCATACCGGTAATTTTCTAGCGAGGTTGTAATACAATATTCTCCCACCCCCCAGTAAGCCACATGGTTGACATCTCTTTCCAAATTTCGAATTTCCAGTGTACAATTTAGGTCAGTGGTGTTCTGAATCCACACAGGGCATGTTCATTTTCATACACTGGATATGGACACACAACCATTTTGTCTGTGTTTACATTTCTCCACATTGGTGCCTATGAGCTTCCCTCCTTTCTCAGCCACATACAGTAGAGTCCCCTGGTATCCCATCCACATCCCTCCTTTAATGATACCTATATTTTCGGCTTCAAAAAGTCTCAACTCGACCTTATGTTTTAAAATTACTGGGATCCCCAACACCATTCCTAGTGCGGTTCCCGGGGTTCCTCTACAACTATAGTTAGACCAGACCCTGGTCAGTTGCCGTAATTGGCAGTTAGTGACATTGGGGCGTCTTTTTCCTTGGTACAGGTGTTCAATCTGCTCGTCACTGATCCAGGACAGAACTTGCCCCCTGCTAACCTGGTCAACATTCTCTCTTAACTGCTCGACCATCCATTGCCCATAGATGCTACATAGGGTTCGGTTCTGTTGCCTGGCATCATTTTCCACCCTCTCTCGGGCGATCTGATTGATAGTTTGTGCATGTCCTTCTAGTACAGTAACCATAATGCTACTAGCCCTGTTCTTAGCAAAATCTTCCTCGGCATCTTGCCGAGCATTTTCATTTAAGCTGTCCAAGGCCTGTTTAACTTGTTGGGTTAGGACTCTGAGCTTATTATCCAAATCAGCCAGATCCAGTGCATTAATGGTGGATACCCCTGCTCCGTATGCAGTCATGATGTGGAGATGCCGGCGTTGGACTGGGGTAAACACAGTAAGAAGTCTCACAGCACCAGGTTAAACATTGAATAGCAGGTTAATTGTAAAGGCTTGCATCCTAATCAATATTCTGTAAACTGTGTGTGACTTGATATGCCCTGTTTCTGATCAGAACTTTCCACACACCTGATGAAAGAACAGCGTATCCGAAAGCTTGTGGGTTTACTATCAAATAAACTTGTTGGACTTTAACCTGGTGTTGTCAGACTTCTTACCGTATGCAGTTGTCAGATCATTCATAGAACATTACAGCGCAGAACAGGCCCTTCGGCCCACGATGTTGCGCCGACCAATTAAAAAAACAATGACCCTCTAACCTAAACCAATCCCTTTCCATCCATAAACCTATTCATGGATCTCTTAAACGCCCCCAAACTAGGCGCATCTACAACTGCAGCAGGCAGGGCATTCCAATCCCTCACCACCCTCTGGGTAAAGAACCTACCTCTGACATCTGTCCTATAACTACCACCCCTTAATTTAAAGCTATGCCCCCTCGTGCTAGCTTTCTCCATCCGAGGAAAAAGGCTATCACTATCCACCCTATCTAAACCTCTAATCATCTTATATGTTTCAATAAGGTCCCCTCTTAGCCGCCTTCTTTCTAACGAAAACAACCCCAAATCCCTCAGTCTCTCCTCATATGACCTCCCCTCCATACCAGGCAACATCCTGGTAAACCTCCTCTGCACCCTCTCCAAAGCCTCCACATCTTTCCTATAATGTGGGGACCAGAACTGCACACAATACTCCAAGTGCGGCCGCACCAGATTTTGTACAGTTGCAACATGATGTTGCGGCTCCTAAATTCAATCCCCCTACCAATAAACGCCAAGACACCTTATGCCTTCCTAACTACCTTATCTACTTGATTCCCAACTTTTAGGGATCTATGTACACGTACACCTAGATCCCTCTGTTCATCAACACTATTCAGAGTCCTACCGTTAGCCCTGTACTCTACACATCTACACGAGAGGTGGTGGATGGAGTTTAATGCGGAGAAGTGTGTGGTAATTCACTTTGGTAGCAATAACAGATGTGTCGAGTATAGGGTTAACGGGAGGACTTTGAATAGTGTGGATGAGCAGAGGGATCTAGGTGTATGTGTACATAGATCCCTGAAAGTTGGGAGTCAAGTAGATAAGGTTGTTAAGAAGGCATACGGTGTCTTGGCATTTATTGGTAGGGGGATTGAATTTAGGAGTCGCAGCGTCATGTTGCAACTGTACACAACTCTGGTGCGGCCACACTTGGAGTACTGTGTGCAGTTCTGGTCCCCACATTATAGGAAGGATGTGGAGGCTTTGGAGAGGGTGCAGAGGAGGTTTACCAGGATGTTGCCTGGTATGGAGGGGAGGTCCTATGAGGAGAGGCTGAGGGATTTGGGGTTGTTTTCGCTGGAAAGAAGGCGGCTAAGAGGGGACCTTATTGAAACATATAAGATGATTAGAGGTTTAGATAGGGTGGATAGTAATAGCCTTTTTCCTCTGATGGAGAAATCTAGCACGAGGGGGCATGGCTTTAAATTAAGGGGTGGTAGTTATAGGACGGATGTCAGGGGTAGGTTCTTTACCCAGAGGGTGGTGAGGGATTGGAATGCCCTGCCTGCTGCAGTTGTAAATGCGCCTAGTTTGGGGGCGTTTAAGAGATCCGTGGATAGGTTTATGGATGAGAAGGGATTGGTTTAGGTTAGTGGGTCATTGTTTTGTAACTGGTCGGCGCAACATCGTGGGCCGAAGGGCCTGTTCTGCGCTGTAATGTTCTATGTTCTATGTTCTATCTGTTATTCCTGCCAAAGTGAATTACCTCACACTTTTCCACATTAAACTCCATCTGCCACCTCTCGGCCCAGCTCTGCAACTTGTCCAAGTCTCTCTGTAAACTATGACACCCCTCTTCACTATCTACCACACCTCCGACTTTGGTGTCATCAGCAAATTTACTGATCCACCCAACTATACCCTCAGGATTTCCCTCCTTTTGCGCCCCTTTGACCTAGGCATCTCTCCCCACATGCATCCCAGTTTTTTGGCTTAACAGCCTCTGGGTCAAGTGGAGGTACAATTTTCTAAGTGGGGAGGGCCACCAGTCTGGTAATTGTGTTCCAGCTAAATTTATCACTACTGGTACCAATTCATAGTGTGTGTTGTCAAATAATATTTTCTCTGTATGTTTTAGTATCAACCCACTTTGGGGCCCTGGGGTGGTTTCAGGACAAGTGGGGACGGTTGGTCTTAACCCATTCTTAATTTCATAGTAGATATACTCGTTCTGAATAACCTTACTGGGGCACTTCTTTCCTAATTCCAGCCCTTTCTCTGGACCATAGGCTAGACAGGCGAGCTCCATGCACCCATGATTAGTGTACGCCCACCAGTCACTAGTGAGGGTCGTCCTTAGGGAGCAGTAATCAGAGCTCCTATTATCTTTCCTGTACACCACTCTTTGGTTATTACATCCATAGGTGATACTCTTATTGGGGTGTACCCATAGGATGCCATCCTCAAATTTGCCTGCATCTGGTGGGGTGAACCACATATATCCGGGGTATCATAGGCTGCTCTTCTGGTCTTTGGTTGAGGTGGTGCCTGTGGTTCGGTCTGAGACGAGGAATCCCAGATAGCAGAGAAGTATGTCGTTCATTCTGGAGGAGATCAAGGTAGCACCTGTTAATCCTTATTAATATCTGATTCTCTTTTCAATTTCATTACAAGAATGTCGTATGACTCTTTTTTAAAAAAAGGAAAAGAAACAAAGAAATAAGTAAATGAATAATAAAGGCCCAATAATAAAAGGCCCAATCATACAAAGGGTTGATCGGCAATCAGTGTTTAATGGGGTTGAGTGGGGTAAGGAGTTTGGAGAGCGTGAAAATAGAACGTTGGGTATGTGGAATGTGTCCTTGTTATTGGAGGACTATGGCACAGTATAACAATAGATTCCTCACCCCACAACCAAATGCCGTGTGTGGGAAGATTACGGCACAGGGTAATGTGGGCAGATAAGAAGCCCTCTTCAATTGGGTGATGCGTGGAGTGAATGGATAAAACTATTTACAATTTGGTCTGTGATGTCCTGATTCTTCCTCAGTGAAGGGAACCTACATGGGCGGGCTTTGGCTGCCAGGTACCCACTGCTTTACCACCTCTCGTAATGAGCACCAGGTCAAACGATTCTGGGAGTCCCGGTACCGGGGGCGCCAGAGGAGGTAAGGTTTATGGGTTCCCCATCCTTTTCATCGGCGTTCCCTGGGCCCTGGTTTCATTCCTGAAACTCTGTAAATTGGGGCAGGAGCTGTGGGTGTATGTGCTGATCCTGGGGAGATTGGATGGGGGTCGATTGCCTGGGGTACAAGTTGGGGACTGTGGTTTAGGTCAAGTGCTATGGGGTGAGGGTTAGGATTTCCTTGTGCCTCAAAGACTCTTTCCAGGTTGACATGGTATTGGTGGAAATTTTGCTGGGAGCCAAATGCTTTCATTTGGTTCACAAGATACCACCCGGCTTTCTTGTGGTCTATCATGACCTTGTATACCGAGGGGCTGGCCTTATCTACCACTAGGGTCCGGCATATTTGGGGGACAAAAACGTTCCCAACTGGAAGACTCTGAGCATTATCTGTTACCCAACCTCATATTCAATGGGTTTTACCTTACCATCAAAATAGGCCTTACTTTGCTGCTTCCATTTAACATAGAACACTACAGCACAAACAGGCCCTTCGGCCCATGAGTTGCGCCGATCACATCAACACCTACCCATTTGCCAATCTTAACAGCTGCAGCCTATTGTGCAGCCTGTATGTTTTCTAGGATGGCTCTCACGGCATTCTCATGGGTAAGGGCAGTGACTTCGGGCCCGGACAGATCCAGCCTGAGTAAAGGTTCAATTCCTCGCATAGGACGCCCAGTCATGAGGACATGGAAGGTGAATCCGGTGGAACTAGATACAGAATTGTGCACTATCGTTAATATGAAGGGGAGGACTTTGTTCCAGGAGTGAGTGTTCTGCTGAACGGTCTTCCGGATCATATCTTTGAGGGTATGATTCATCCTTTCTACTACACCACTAGATTGGGGGTGGTGAGCAATGTGGAATTGTTGCTTTATCCCAAACAATTCCATTACGCGTTGCATTACCTGAGCAGTGAAGTGAGTGCCCTGGTCTGAGTCGATGCTGCGGGGAAGGCCCCACCTAGTGAATATGTACCGCACTAGGATGTCAGCCGTGACTTTGGCTGTGTTAGTGCGGGTTGGAAAAGCTTCTACCCATTCACTAAAAGTGTCTACGATGACCAGGATGTACTTGTAACCTCCCACTCCAGGTGGTAGGGGACCAATAAAGAAGAGAAAGCTGGCTAGTGTGAATATTGGACCCTTGCAGGATGAGAGGGGGGATTTAGCGGTGGGTGATAAGGAAATGGCTGAGGCTTTAAATAAGTTTTTTGCCTCAGTCTTCATGGAGGAGGACGCAAATAGTTTGCCGGATATTAAAGATAGAAGGATGGTAGGAGATGAGAGCCTAAATGCGATTACTGTCACTAGAGAGGTAGTGCTTGATAGACTAATGGGACTGAAGGTGGACAAGTCCCCAGGACCGGATGGAATGCATCCCAGGGAGCTGAAAGAAATGGCTGAGGTGATAGTGGATGCCTTAGTAATTATTTATCAAAATCAGCACTGACCCTCTGACAGTGCAGTGCTCCCTCAGCACTGACCCTCTGACAGTGCGGCGCTCCCTCAGCACTGACCCTCTGACAGTGCGGCGCTCCCTCAGTACTGACCCTCTGACAGTGCGGCACTCCCTCAGTACTGACCCTCTGACAGTGCGGCGCTCCCTCAGCGCTGACCCTCTGACAGTGCGGCACTCCCTCAGTACTGATCCTCTGACAGTGCGGCACTCCCTCAGCGCTGACCCTCTGACAGTGCGGGACTCCCTCAGCACTGACCCTCTGACAGTGCGGCACTCCCTCAGCACTGACCCTCTGACAGTGCGGCACTCCCTCAGTACTGACCCTCTGACAGTGCGGCACTCCCTCAGCACTGACCCTCTGACAGTGCGGCACTCCCTCAGCGCTGACCCTCTGACAGTGCGGCACTCCCTCAGCACTGACCCTCTGACAGTGCGGCACTCCCTCAGCACTGACCCTCTGACAGTGCGGCACTCCCTCAGTACTGACCCTCTGACAGTGCGGCGCTCCCTCAGCGCTGACCCTCTGACAGTGCGGCACTCCCTCAGTACTGATCCTCTGACAGTGCGGCACTCCCTCAGCGCTGACCCTCTGACAGTGCGGGACTCCCTCAGCACTGACCCTCTGACAGTGCGGCACTCCCTCAGCACTGACCCTCTGACAGTGCGGCACTCCCTCAGTACTGACCCTCTGACAGTGCGGCACTCCCTCAGTACTGACCCTCTGACAGTGCGGCACTCCCTCAGCACTGACCCTCTGACAGTGCGGCGCTCCCTCAGCACTGACCCTCTGACAGTGCGGCACTCCCTCAGTACTGACCCTCTGAGAGTGCGGCACTCCCTCAGTACTGACCCTCTGAGAGTGCGGGACTCCCTCAGTACTGACCCTCTGACAGTGCGGCGCTCCCTCAGCACTGACCCTCTGACAGTGCGGCACTCCCTCAGCACTGACCTTCTGACAGTGCGGCACTCCCTCAGCACTGACCCTCTGACAGTGCGGCACTCCCTCAGCACTGACCCTCTGACAGTGCGGCGCTCCCTCAGCACTGACCCTCTGACAGTGCGGCACTCCCTCAGCACTGACCCTCTGACAGTGTAACACTCCTTCAGTACTGACCTTTTGGCAGTGCAGCAGTCCTTACTTATTGACCCTTTGATTGTGTGGTATGTGGAAGTCTGATGCGGTCTTTCGGTCTTTGGAGTGAGAACTGAACTCATGACAATCTGCCTCAGTAAGAAACATGCGACAGAGTGAGTCAAAGCTCACAATGTTGCACATTGGGTGCTGTTTGAGGTCAATGCCTTCAGAAAATGCCAGGCAAGTGGAATTACTTCACAGGGAAACAACAAGTAATCACATGTTTTGGTTTTGGATTAGAATAAGACTTGCACAAAGTTGTGTGTGCAGACACTGCTCTGGGTGTGGTTTAGAAGCAGTGTTGATGTTATTGCAGCACCAAGGCCTCTTTAAGCAGATGCTCGGTAGAAGGCTGGATGTATTCATGGGGCACCAATGGACCTCTTCACTTCATTGTCTCCTGTAGGACCCTCAGCTGAATGAAGGCCAGCTGTCTGTTGCGGTCTTTCTCTGCCCTCCCCCTCTGGGTAGAATGGTCAAAAAGTGACACAGAACTATGAAGGAATATATTTTGGTAGGAAGAATGGCAAGAAAAGGTAAAATTATAAAGGAGATGCAGGAATAGAGATAGCTGGGGAAAGATGTACACAAAATGTTGAAAGTGGCAGTGCAGGTAGTTCAAGTAGTTTAAAAAAGCACGTAGAATCCTGGGCTTTCTCAATAAAGGCATAGAGTACAAAAGCAAAGAAGTTATGACAAACACTGTTTGGGAATCAATGAGATTATTGCATCCAATTCAGGGCACAACACTTCAGGGAGGACATGAAGGCTTTCAAGAGGGTACATACCTCATTACAAACATGGATAAAGACCAGAACTCCAGTGGTGAGGTGAGATTGAGCCTTTGGCATCAAGTCAGCATTTGACTGAATGTGGCATCAAGAAGCTTATCAAAACTGGAGTCAATGGGAATCAATGGGAAAACTCTCCACTGATTGGAGTCATACCTGACACAAAGGAAGATGGTTGTGATGGTTGGAGGTCAGTCATCTCAGCTCCAGGACATCACAGCAGGAGTCCTTCAGGGTAGTGTCTCTAAGCCCAACCATCTTCAGCTGTTTCATCGATGACCTTCCTTCCATCGTAAGTCAGAAATCGCGATGTTCTCTGGTGATCGCAAATACATGTTCTGGATTTTCAGCTGCGATTAGAGTCACTGTGGAGCATACGCAAGGATGACATTTTTGTGTATAGCACATACAAGGAGGTGATCACACCGCAGGGAAAGAGTGAACAGGCAGAAAGAGAATGGGTGAACATCGGACAAGTGAAAAACATGAGGCAGGTAATGCTGGATCCATCTCCCTCACTAGCAGAGTTTCTGTTTTGGATCCTGTTGGGGTAGATGGTTTCTCAGGATAATGCAGCTGTGAATGCAACAGTTGTGGTCACTGTTCTCCTGAAAGCTGAAGAAACCTTATGATGACATCAACAAGTTCCATCCCACCATCAGACTCACCGTGGACTATTCTCCGGAATCAGGTGCATTCTTGGACACACGCATCTCCATCAAGGATGGTCACCTCAGCACCTCACTGTACCGCAAACCCACAGACAATCTCACAATGCTCCACTTCTCCAGTTTCCACCCTAAACACATTAAAGAAGCCATCCCCTATGGACAAGCCCTCCGTATACACAGGATCTGCTCAGATAAGGAGGATCGCAACAGACACCTCCAGACACTAAAAGATGCCCTCATAAGAACAGGATATGGTGCTCAACTCATCGATTGACAGTTCCGATGCGCCACTGCACAGACCTCCTCAGAAGACAAGCACAGGACATGGTGGACAGAGTACCCTTCGTCATCCAGAACTTCCCCGAAGCGGAGAAGCTACAACATCTTCTCTGGACTCTTCAACATATCATTGATGAAGATGAACATCTCGCCAGGGCCATCCCCACACCCCCACTTCTTGCCTTCAAACAATCTGGCTCACTTGTTTTACTTTTGAGCTTCTGGGGATTTCCTTGAATGTTTGCTTAAGATGTGCATGTTATTGATGTTTTTCTCTTTTAATCCACAGGTGCTTCGGTCTGCCTTGTTGTCCAACAAGGGGCATACACGTGATGGGTCGTGCAAGGGCTGCTCTTGGATGTTTCGAGAGTAGCCTAGTGCTTCACATTGTTAGTGTACGCTTAAACTGGACCAGCTGATGGGCAACACGACAGCTCAGTGACTATCACTGTTTGCTGTGCAGATACATGGATTTGGGCCAGTGTCTGTGGGAGTTTGCGCATTCTCCCCGTGCTTGCGTGGGTTTTCTCCGGGCGCTCCGGTTTCTTCCCACACCCCAAAGATGTGCTCTTAGGCTGATTGATGTTACAAATTGTCCCTAAATTAGTCTCCCCGCAATCTGGTTTCCAATGTAGAGTACCATAAGCATAGACAAAGGTCATGGGTGGAAGAGGGAGCTCACAATGTTAAAATGGAGGCGTGGGCTCATTGGGCCGAAGGGCCTGTTTCCCGTGCTGTGTTGTTCTTTGTTCTTTGTAATCACACAACCTCAAACAGACCATTGTCCGCAGCAAATTACCCAGCCTTCAGGAGAACAGTGACCACAATACCTCACAACCCTGCCACAGCAACCTCTGCAAGACATGCCAGATCATCGACATGGATGACCTCATCACACATGAGAATACCATCCACCAGGTACACTGTAAATACTCTTGCAACTCGGCCAACATTGTCTACCTGATACGCTGCAGGAAAGGATGTCCCGAAGCATGGTACATTGGGGAGACCATGCAGACGCTACGACAATGGATGAATGAACATCGCTCGACAATCACCAGGCAAGACTGTTCTCCCCCTGTTGGGGAACACTTCAGCGGTCACGGGCATTCGGCCTCTGATCTTCGGGTAAGCATTCTCCAAGGCAGCCTTCACGACACACGACAGCACAGAGCCACTGAGCAGAGACCGATAGCCATGTTCCGCACACATGAGGAAGGCCTCAACCGGGATCTTGGGTTCATGTCGCACTATCTGTAACCCCTGTGACTTGCTTGGGTTTGCAAAATCTCACTAACTGTCCTGTGTGGAGACAATACATATCTCTTTAACCTATGCTTAATGCTATCTCCACTCACACTGTCTATAAGAACATAAGAACATAAGAAATAGGAGCAGGAGTAGGCCATCTAGCCCTTCGAGCCTGCCCCGCCATTCAATAAGATCATGGCTGATCTGTCGTGGCTCAGTTCCACATTCCCGCCCTCTCCCCATAACCCTTAATCCCCTCTCTTATCAAAAACCCATCAACCCGCGTCTTAAAAATATTTAGCAAGGTAGCCTCCACCACTTCAACGGGCAGAGAATTCCAGAGATTCACCACCCTTTGAGTGAAGAAGTTCCTCCTCAGCTCCGTTCTAAACCACCCCCCCTTTATCTTGAGGCTGTGCCCCCTAGTCCTACTATCCTTTCTGAGCGGGAAGAGTCTCTCCACCTCTATCCCATCCATCCCATTCATCATCTTATGCGTCTCAATGAGATCTCCCCTCATTCTTCTAAACTCTAACGAGTACAAGCCTAATTTATTCAGCCTCTCCTCATAGCTCAACCCCCTCAACTCCGGCATCAGCCTAGTAAACCTCCTCTGCACTCCCTCCAAGGCCAAAATATCCTTGAGTAAGTGCGGCGCCCAAAACTGCACACAGTACTCCAGCTGCGGCCTCACCAATGCCCTATACAGCCGCAGCAAGACCTCCCTACTTTTATATTCAATCCCCCTCGCTATGAAGGCCAGCATCCCATTCGCCTTCCTGACCACCTGCTGCACCTGCAGGCTGGGTTTTTGCGACTCATGCACAAGGACCCCGAGGTCCCTCTGCACTGTTGCCTGCTGCAGTTTTTCGCCACGCAAGTACCTTTAAGACTAGCAGATTAGCACGCAGCACGGTTTCGTTAAAGGGAAGTCGTGTCTGACAAATTTACTGGAGTTCTATGAGGATGTGTCTAGGGCGGTGGATAGAGGAGAGCCGGTGGATGTGGTCTTTCTGGATTTTCAGAAGGTGTTCGACAAGGTACCTCACAGGAGGTTATTGCAAAAGGTCAGGGGACAGGGAGTTGGGAGTAGGGTGTTAGCGTGGATAGAGGATTGGTTGTCAAATAGGAGGCAGAGAGTGGGGGTCAATGGGTGCTATTCGGATTGGCGGATGGTGACTAGTGGAGTGCCTCAGGGGTCGGTGCTGGGGCCTCAGCTATTTACCATTTATATAGATGATCTGGAGGAGGGAACCGAGTGTAGGATGTCGAAATTTGCTGATGACACCAAGATTGGAGGAAAGGCAAATTGTGCGGAGGGTGTGGAGAGTCTACAGAAGGATCTAGATAGGCTGGGCGAATGGGCCAGGAACTGGCAAATGGAATTTAATGTTGGCCAGTGCGAGGTGGTCCACTTTGGTAGGAAGAATGGTAGGAAGGATTATTACTTACGTGGCGAAAAACTGCAGCAGGCGGCGGTGCAGAGGGACCTCGGGGTCCTTGTGCATGAGTCGCAAAAACCCAGCTTGCAGGTGCAGCAGGTGATCAGGAAGGCGAATGGGATGCTGGCCTTCATAGCGAGGGGGACTGAATATAAAAGTAGGGAGGTCTTGCTGCGGCTGTATAGGGCATTGGTGAGGCCGCAGCTGGAGTACTGTGTGCAGTTTTGGGCGCCGTACTTACACAAGGATATTTTGGCCTTGGAGGGAGTGCAGAGGAGGTTTACTAGGCTGATGCCGGAGTTGAGGGGGTTGAGCTATGAGGAGAGGCTGAATAAACTGGGCTTGTACTCGTTAGAGTTTAGAAGAATGAGGGGAGATCTCATTGAGACGTATAAGATGATGAATGGGATGGATAGGATAGAGGTGGAGAGACTCTTCCCGCTCAGAAAGGATAATAGGACTAGGGGGCACAGCCTCAAGATAAAGGGGGGGCGGTTTAGAACGGAGTTGAGGAGGAACTTCTTCACTCAAAGGGTGGTGAATCTCTGGAATTCTCTGCCCGTTGAAGTGGTGGAGGCTGCCTCGCTAAATATTTTTAAGACGCGGGTTGATGGGTTTTTGATAAGAGAGGGGATTAAGGGTTATGGGGAGAGGGCGGGAAAGTGGAACTGAGCCACGACAGATCAGCCATGATCTTATTGAATGGCGGGGCAGGCTCGAAGGGCTAGATGGCCTACTCCTGCTCCTATTTCTTATGTTCTTATGTTCTTATTAGCTGTAAAGACTCGCATTCTAATCAGTATTCAGTAAACTGTGTGTGCCTTTATATGCCCTGTTTCTGATCAGAACTTTCCACTCACCTGACGAAGGAACAGCGTTCCGAAAGCTTGTGGCATTTACTATCAAATAAATCTGTTGGACTTTAAACTGGTGTTGTGAGACTTCTTACTATGCTTGGATTATACAGGGCTCTGGTAAGACCAGATAGAGTCATAGAGGTTCACAGCATGAAAACTGGCCCTTTGGCCCAACTTGTTCATGCTGCACTTTCTTTTTTAAAATCCTTAAACTAATCCCAATCGCCCGCATTTGGCCCATATCCTTCTATACCCATCGTACCTATGTAACTATCTAAATGCTTTTTAAGAGATAAAATTGTACCTGCCTCTACTACTACTTCTGGCAGCTTGTTCCAGACACTCACCGACCTCTGTGTGAAAACATTGCCTCTCTGGACACTTTTGTATCTCTCCCCTCTCACCTTAAACCTATGCCCTCTAGTTTTAGACTCCCCTACCTTTGAGATAAGATATTGACTATCTACCTTGTCTATGGCCGTCATTATTTTATAAACCTCTATAAGGTCACCCCACAGCCTCCTATGTTCCAGAGAAAAAAAGCCCCAGTCTATTCAGCCTCTCCTTATAACTCAATCCATCAAGTCCCGGTAGCATCCCAGTAAATCTTTTCTTCACTCTTTCTAGTTTAATAATATCCTTTCTATAATTGGGTGACCAGAACTGTACACAGTATTCCAAGTGTGGTCTTACCAATATCTTGTACAACTTCAGCAAGATGTCCCAACTCCAGTTTTCAATGTTCTGACCGATGAAACCAAGTATGCCAAATGCCTTCTTCACCACTCTGTCCACCTGGGACTCCACTTTCAAGGAACTATGAACATGTACCCCCAGGTCTCTTTATTCTGTAACTCTCCCCAACACCCTACCATTAACTGAGTAAGTCCTGCCCTGGTTCAGTCTACCAAAGTGAATCACCTTGCATTAGTCTAGATTGAATTCCATCTGCCATTTGTCAGCCCACTGGCCCAATTGATCAAGATCCCGCTGCAATTGGAGATAACTTTCTTCACTGTCCACTATGCCACCAATCTTGGTGTCATCCGTAAACTTACTAACCATGCCTCCTATATTCTCATCCAAATCATTAATATTAATAACAGTGGACCCAACACTGATCCCTGAGGCACACTGCTGGTCACAGGCCTCCAGTTTGAAAAATAACTCTCTACAACCACCCTTTGGCTTCTGTCAAGAAGCCTATTTTGTATCCATTTAGATACCTCGCCCTTGATCCCATGAGGTTTAACTTTATGCAACAACCTACTATGTGATACCTTGTCAAAGGCCTTGCTAAAGTCCATGTCGACAACATCAACTGCACTGCCTTCATCTACCTTCTTGGTTACCCCTTCAAAAAACTCAATTAAATTTGTGAGACATGATTTGCCACTCACAAAGCCATGCTGACTGTCCCTAATCAGTCCTTGTGTCTCTAAATGCCTGTAGATCCTGTCTCTCAAAATACCTTCCAACAATTTACCCACCACAGATGTGAGGCTCACTGGTCTGTAGTTCCCAGGCTTTTCCCTGCAAAGGCACAACATCTGCAACTCTCCAATCTTCAGGCACCTCACCCGTGACTATCGATGATTCAAATATCTCGGCTCGGAGATCCTCAATTTCCTCCCTAGCCTCCCCCAACATCCTGGAATACACTTCATCAGGTCCTGGGACTTATCTACCTTGATGTGCTTTAAAACTTCCAACACCTCCTTCTCTGTAATATGTGCACTCCTCAAGGCATCACTATTCATTTCCCCAAGTTTCCTAACATCCCTCCTTTTCTCAACAGTAAATACTGATGAGAAATATTCATTTAGGATCTCACCCACCTCTTGTGGATCCGCACATAGATGACCTTCAATATCCCGAATCCTCCAAGGTTCCTGACTTCTGCCAGCCTTGCCCTTCACTCTAAGAGGAATGTGTATGTCCTGAATCCTGGTTAACACACTTTTGAAAGCATGCCACTTATTAGATGTTCCTTTGCCTTCCCACAGACTCCGCCAAATAACTTTGGAGAGTTCCTGCCTGATACCATCAAAATTGGCCTTTGGAGTACATCTGGAGTATTGTGAAGAGTAATTTTCTCCTTATTTAAGTAAGGGTGGAAATATGTTGGAAAAAGTTCAAAGAAGGTTTTTCTGGACAAATACATTGAATGGGTGAGTTGTTTTTTTCAGGAAAGGCTGGGCTTCTATCTGCTGGAGTTTGGAAAAGTAAGAGGCGACTTCAGTGAAACATGGAAGATTCTGAGAGGTATTAGCAGGGTGGACATGGAGAGGATGTTTCCTCTTGTGGGAGTATCCAGAACGGGGATCTCTGTTTAAAACTAAGGGGTAAGCCATTTAAAACAGAGATGAGGCAATCTTTTTCTTTCTCTGAGGATTGTGAATCTCTGGATCTCTCTCTACCTGATAAGGTGGTGGAAGCAGGGCCTTTGAATATTTTTTAGGTGGAGGTGGATAAATTCCTGGTAAGCAAGGGGGTGATAGGCTACCAGGAGAAATGGAATGCCGATTTGAGGTTGCTAAATGATCAGCCATGAACTTATTAAATGATGGAGCAGGCTCAAGGTACTGGATGACCTACTCCTTGTTTATATTCCCCAGAATTAGGTCCAACAGTACCTGTCCCTCTTGCTGGACTGGAAACACATTATTGCAGAAATTTATCTTGAAAACACTCCAGAAACTCCCACCCCTCTTGCCCCTTTGCACTATTCCTACCCCAGTCTATATTTGGATACTATAAGTTTCCCATTATAATTGCTCAATAATTCTTACAGCTCTGTAATTTCTTTGTAAGTTTGCTGCTCCACGTTCCTTCCACTAGTTGGTGGTCTAGATACTACACTGATCTATGTGATTGCACCTTTTACATTCCTCACCTCCAGCCAAAGACAGAGTATTTCTTAAATGGTGAGAGTTTGGGGAGTTTGGGAAGTGTTGGTGTCCAGAGTGCCCTCATTTATGAGTCACTAAAAGCAAGAGGATAGATATAACAATAAATTAGAATGGCAAATGGTATGTTGACTTTCATCACAATGAAATTTGAGTACAGGAGCACAGATGTCTTGTTGCAATTCTGTACAGCCTTGGTGAGACTGCACTTGAAATACTGTGTACGGTTCTTGTCTCCTTATAGAAGGAAGGATATGCTTGTCATAAGACAAGATAAGCTGTGGTGGGTGATTTTAACTTCCCCTATATAAACTGGTGCTAGAGGCGTAGATGGGGCAGAGTTTGACAGGAGCATCCAGGAGGGCTTCCTGAAACAGTATGTAGATAGTCCAACTAGGGAAGGGGTTGTACTGGGCCTGGTATTGGGGAATGAGCCCAGCCAGGTGGTTGACATTTCACTAGGGAGCAATTCGGGAACGGTGACCACAATTCAGTAATCTTTCAGGTACTGATGGATAAAGGGAAGTGTAGCCCTCAGGTAAAGGTGCTAAATTGAGGGAAGGCTAATTACAACAATATTAGACAGGAACTGAAGAATGTAGATGGGGGCAGATGTTTGAGGGCAAATCAACATCTGACATATGGGAGACTTTCAATTATAAGTTGATCGGAATTTGGGACCGGCACATTCCTGTAAGAATGAAGGATAACTATGGCAAGTTTTGGGAATTTTGGATAATGAAAGGTATTGTGAGCCTAGTCAAAAAGAGAAAGGAAGCTTTTGTCAAGGCTAGGAGACTGGGAATACATGAAGCAAGCGTGGAATACAAGGAAAGTAGAAAGAAACTGAAGCAAGGAATCAAGAGGGCAAAAAGTCATTGGTCAGCAGGATTAAGAGAAATCTCAAGGCTTTTTATAAAGAGTAAGAGGGTAACCAGGGAAAGAATCAGGGGAGGGAATCTATGCACGGAGCCAGAGGAAACGGTGAGGTATTAGATGAGTATTTTGCATCAGTATTCACCAAAGAGAAGAACTTGATGGATGATGAGTCTGGGGAAGGGTGTGCAGATAGTTTGGGTCATGTTGAGATCAAAAGAAAGAGACATTGGGGATCTTGAAAAACATCAAGAACATATCTGCTCTGTCTTAAAGACACTCAATGACCTGGCCTTCACAGCCCTCTGTGTCAATGAGTTCCACAGATTCACCACCTTCCGGCTGAAGAAATTCCTCCTCATCGCAGATTTAAAGAAGAGTCCCTTCACTCTGAGGTTGTGACCTCAAATTCTAGTCTCTCCCACTGGTGGAAACATCCTCTCCATGTCCACTCTATTTTGGCCTCTCAGTTTCTGTAAGTTTCATAGAGGAAGTACAGTGGAGATTTGCCAGACTACTCCCTGGGATTGTCTTATAAGAACATAAGAAATAGGAGCAGGAGTAGGCCATCTAGCCCTTCGAGCCTGCCCCACCATTCAATAAGATTATGGCTGATCTGAAGTGGATCAGTTCCACTTTCCCGCTTTCTCCCCATAACCCTTAATTCCCCTGTCTGTCAAAAACCTATCTACCGTGACTTAAATATATTTAGCGAGGTAGCCTCCACCACTTCAACAGGCAGAGAATTCCAGAGATTCACCACCCTTTGAGTGAAGAAGTTCCTCCTCAACTCCGATCTAAACTGCCCCCCTCTTATCTTGAGGCTGTGCCCCCTAGTCCTGCTATCCTTTCTAAGCTGGAAGAATCTCTCTAACTCTACCCTATCCATCCCCTTCATTATCTTATACGTCTCTATACGATTCCCCCTCATCCTTCTAAACTCCAACGAGTACAGACCCAGTCTATTTAGTCTCTCTTCACAGTCTAACCCCCTCATCTCCGGTATCAGCCTAGTGAACCTCCTCTGCACTCCCTCCAAGGCCAATATATCCTTCCGCAAGTGCGACGACCGAAACTGCACACAGTACTCCAGCTGTGGCCTCACCAGTACCCTGTACAGTTGCAGCAAGACCTCCCTGCTTTTATATTCTATCGCCCTCGCTATAAAGGCCAACATCCCATTCACCTTCTTGATCACCTGCTGCACCTGCAGACTGGGTTTTTGCGACTCGTGCACAAGGACCCCCAGATCCCTCTGCACCGTAGCATGCTGCAGCTTTTTGCCTTTTAAGTAATAATCCCTCCTACTATTATTTCTGCCAAAGTGGATAACCTCACACTTGCTAACATTATACTCCATCTGCCAGGTCCTCGCCCACTCATTTAGCCTATCCAGATCTCTCTGCAGACTTTCCACACCCTCCACACAATTTGCTTTTCCACTCATCTTCACTTCATCAGCAAATTTCATCACCCTACACTCAGCTCCCTCCTCCAGGTCAACTATAGAAATGGTAAATAGTTGAGGCCCCAGCACCGATCCCTGCGGCACTCCACTAGTCACCAACCGCCAACCAGAATAACACCCATTGATACCAACTCTCTGCTTCCTATTAGACAGCCAATCCTCTATCCATGCTAACACCTTACCCCCAACTCCGTGCACCCTAACCTTCTGTAGCAAAAGGGTTATGAGGAGAGATTGTGGAAACTGGACCTGCGTCCTCTAGACTTCGAAGAATGAGACGTCATTGAAAGTTACAAATTTCTTACAGGGTGTGACAGTACATGTGGATGGGATGTTTCCTCTGGCTGGCTGGCAAAATAAGGGACAGACCATTTAAGACAGAGATAAGTAGGAATTCCTTCACTCAGAGTGTGTGAATTTTGGAAATTTTCTATATCAAAAGGTGGTGGCGGCTCAGTCACTGAGTCTGTTTAGCAGAAGTTGATAGATTTCTTGATAATAATGACAGCAAGATATATAAGGATATTCCCAGACAATACAGCTAAATGATCAGTCATGCTCTATTTGAATGGTAGAGCAGGTTCGATGAACCAAATGACCAACTGTGTTCCGATATTCCTCTCCCAGTACAATATCTTGAAGAAGAGTAGGACAGTCCTGGTCAATATCTATCCCTCAACTAACATCCCTGAACTAACCTTATCGGTCTTTATTACACTGTCGTTTGCAGAATCATGTTGTGCATTAACTGCCTGCTGTGTTCCCTGCATTACAGCAATGACAAGACTTCACAAGTACTTCCTTGCTTGTGTAATACTTTGGGATGTTTTGAGGTTGTGAAAGATGCTCTAGAAATGTTTAAATACCCTGAACAAAATCTAAGACTGGAATTGTGAAAATTTCAGAAAAATGGCCTTTAATTTTCACAATTAATTTGCGTAACAATTTCTCAAATAACTCTTGGTAACTGTACACAGACCACCACCCACAGTAATTCCTCTCTCATCAATTATACTGAACAATTCCATTAAATGAATCAAGTTTAAGAATCCTATATATTTCAATGCAATCACTTCTCATTCTTCTAAATTCTGTTTAACCTTTCCTCATAAGACAATCCCGCCGTACCAAGGATCATCGCAGTGAACCTTCTCTGAACTGCCTCCAATCAAATAATACCCTGTCTTAAATAAGGGAACCAAAACTGCTCACAGTGCTGCAGATGTGGTCTCACCAGTATCTTATACAGTTGCAGCAAGACTTCCCTACTCTTATACTCACCCCCTTGAAGTAAGGGCCAATAATCCATTAGCCTTCCTGATTACCTGCTGTACCTGTGTGCTAGCTTTCTGTGTCTCATGCACAAGTTCCCCCAAGTGCCTTTGTGTTGCAGCTTTCTGCAGTTTTTCTCCATTTAAATAATATTTGTTATTTTGTTTTTCCTTCCAAAATGAACAATTTCACATCTTCCCACACAATATTCCATTTGCCAACTTTTTGCCCACTTACTAAACCTATCAACATCTCTTTGTAAACTCTTGCAACTTGCCTTTCTACCTATTTTGTGTCATCTGCAAATTTGGTGACAATATATTTGCTTCCTTCCTCCAAGTCATTAATATATATGAATCTAAGGAATTTATTGCCACAGAGGGCTGTGGAGGCAGGTCACTGAGTGTATTTAAGATCAAGATAGATACATTCTTGATTGGTAAGGGAATCAAAGGTTACAGGGAATGGGGTTGAGAATCGGGGATCTTGAATGATTTTAATCTGCACATTGATTGAGCAAATCACAATGCTGTAGAGGGGGAATTCTTGGAGTGTATACGGGATAATTTTCTTGATCAATTTGTGGAGGAACTAACTAGAGAGCAGACCATCTTAGACTGGGCACTGTGTAATGAGAAGGAAATCATTGGCAATCTAGTTATATGAGACCCTTTGGGGATGAGCGACCATAACATGATAGAATTGTTTATCAAGGTGGAAAGTGAAGTAGCTGATTTGGAGACTAGGGTGCTGAATCTTAATAAAGGAAACTATGAGGATATGTGGCATGAGTTGGCCTTGATAGATTGGGGAGAGTTAGTTGAAGGGATGATAATGGATAGACAATGGCAAACATTCGAGGAACACATGGGGCAATTACAGCAACTGTTTATTCCTGTCTGACACAAAAGCAAAATGGGTGAGAGGGCCAATCCATGGCTTACAAAGGAAATTAGAGAGAGTATCCGATCTACGGAAGAAACATATAGATTGGCCAAGAAAAATAATAGGTCTGAGGATTGGGAGCAGTTTAGAATTCAGCAAAGAAGGACCAAGGTATTGATTAAGAGGGGAAAATACAGTACGAAAGTAAGCTTGTAGGGAATATAAAGACTGACACTAAGAGTTTCTATACAAATGTGAAGAGAAAGAGGTTGGTGAAGATAAATGTAGGTCCCCTAAAGACAGAAATGGGGGAATGCATAATAGGGGACAAAGAAATGGCCGAGCAACTGAATACATACTTTGGTTCTATCTTCACAAAAGAAGACACAAATCAGTTGTCAGAAATGTTGGAGAATACAAGATTTGGTCCGAGGGAAGAACTGACGGAGATCAATATTAGGAGAGAAATGGCCTGGGAAAGTTGATAGGATTGAAGGTGGATAAATCCCCAGGGCCTGATAACCTACATCCCAGAGTATTAAAGAAAGTGGCTCTAGAAATAGTGGATACATTGGTGGTCATCTTTTAGAATTCTATAGACTCTAGAACAGCCCCTCTAAATTGGAGGTAGCTAATGTCACTCCAGTATTCAGAAAGGTAGGTAGAGAGAAAACAGGGAATTATAGACCAGTAAATTTAACACTGGGAGTCAAATACAATATCAAGGACTTTATAGCAGAGCATTTAGAAAACAGTGGCAGGATCAGACAGAGTGAGCATGGATTTATGAAAGGGAAATCATGCTTGACCAATCTGTTGGAATTCTTTGAAGATGTAGCTCTTAGAGTTGACAAGGGGGAACCAGTTGATGTGGTCTATTTGGACTTTCAGAAAGTGTTTGACAAAGTCCCGTGCAAGAGATTATCGTACAAGTTTAATGTGCATGGAATTGGAGGAAATGTATTGAGATGGATAGAAAACTGGTTGGCAGAGAAGAAACAAAGGGTTAATGGGTGTTTTTCAAATGGGCAGGCAGTAACTAGTGGGGTGCCACAAGGATCGGTGGTGGGACCACAGCTCTATTAATGATTTGGATGAGGAAACAAAATGGAACATCTCAAAGTTTGCAGATGATACCAAGTTGGGTGGAAGGGTGAACTGTAATGAGGATGCAGAAATCCATCAGAATGATCTGGGTGGGTGAGTGGGCTTATTAATGGCAGATGCAGTATAATTTGGATAAATGTGAGTTATTTCACTTTGGAAGCAAAAACAATAAGGCCTGAATGGCGGTAAATTGGGAGAGGGGAGTGTGCAGTGGGACCTGGGTGTCCTTGTGCACCAGTCACTGAAGGTAAGCATGCAGGTGCAGCAGGTGGTAAAGTAGTCATAAGACCATAAGACATAGGAGCAGAATTAGGCCACTTGGCCCATTGAGTTTGCTCTGCCATTCAATCATGGCTGATATTTTTCTCATCCCCATCCTCCTGCCTTTTCCCCACAACCCCTGATCCCCTCATCAATCAGGAACCTACCTACCTCTGTCTTAAAGACACTCAATGACCCGGCCTCCACAGCCTCCTCTGCGGCAAAGAGTTCCACACATTCCCCACCCTCAGGCTGAAGAAATCCCACCTCATCTCTGTTTTAAAGGATCGTCCCTTCAGCCCGAGGTTGTTCCCTCTGGTTCTAGTTTTCCGTACTAGTGGAGACATCCTCTCCACATCCACCCTATCCAGGGCTCACAGTATCCTGTAAGCTTCAATAAGATCTTCCCTCATCCTTCTAAATTCCAACAAGTACAGGCCCAGAGTCCTACGACAAGCTCTTCATTCCAGGGATCATTCTTGTGAACCTCCTCTGGACCCTTTTCAAGGCCAGCACATCATTCCTTAGATATGGGGTCCAAAGCTGCTCACAATACTCCAAACAGGGTCTAACCAAAGCCTTATACAGCCTCAGAAAAACATCTCTGCTCTTGTATTCCAGCCCTAGGCAAATGGCATGTTGGCCTTCATTGCTAGAGATTTCAAGTAAGAAGCAGGGATGTGTTGTTGCAACTATACAGGGTCTTGGTGAGAACATAAGAACATAAGAACTAGGAGCAGGAGTAGGCCATCTGGCCCCTCGAGCCCTCTCCGCCATTCAATAAGATCGTGGCTGATCTTTTTGTGGACTCAGCTCTACTTACCTGCCTGCTCACCATAACCCTTAATTCCTTTACTGTTCAAAAATTTATCTATCTTTGCCTTAAAAACATTCAATGAGGGAGCCTCAACTGCTTCACTGAGCAGAAAATTCCAGATTCACAATCCTTTGTGTGAAGAAGTTCCTCCTCAACTCAGTCCTAAATCTGCTTCCCCTTATTTTGAGGCCATGCCCCCTAGTTCCAGTTTCACCTCCAGTGGAAACAACTTCTCTGCTTCTATCTTATCTATTCCCTTCATAATCTTATATGTTTCTATAAGATCGCCCCTCATTCTTCTGAATTCCAATGAGTATAGCCCCAGTCTACTCAATCTCTCCTCATAAACCAACCTTCTCAACTCCGGAATCAACCTCGTGAATGTCCTCTGCACCCCATCCAGTGCCAGTATATCCTTTCTCAAGTGAGGAGACCTAAACTGTACACAGTACTCCAGGTGTGGCCTCACCAGCACCTTATACAGCTGTAACATAATCTCACTGTTTTTAAACTCCATCCCTCTAGCAATGAAGGACAAAATTCTATTTGCCTTCTTAATTATCTGCTGCACCTGCAAACCAATCCCTTGAGATTCCTGCACAAGGACACCCAGGTCCCTCTGCACAGCAGCATGCTGCAATTTTTTACCATTTAAATAATAGTCCATTTTGCTGTTATTCCTACCAAAATGGATGACCTCACATTTACCAACATTGTACTCCATCTGCCAGATCCTTGTCCACTCACTTAGACTATCTATATCCCTTTGCAGACTTTCAACGTCCTCTGCACACTTTGCTCTTCCACTCATCTTAGTGTCATCTGTGAATTTTGACACACTACACTTGGTCCCCAACTCCAAATCATCTCTGTAAATTGTAAACAATTGTGGTTCCAACACCGATCTCTGAGGCACACCACTAGTCATTGATCACTAACCAGAAAACACCCATTTACCCCCACTCTTTGCTTTTTGTTGGTTAACCAATCCTCTATCCATGCTAATACATTACTTGTAACACTGTGCACCTTTATCTTATGTAGCAGTCTTTGGTGCGGCACCTTGTCAAATGCCTTCTGGAAATCCAGATACACCACATCCACAGGTTCCCCATTATCCACTGCACATGTAGTGTTCTCAAAGAATTCCCCCAAATTCATCAAACATGACCTGCCCTTTATGAACTGCATCTCACCAATGGGACAATTTATATCCAGATATCTCACTATTTCTTCCTTGATGATAGATTCAAGTATTTTCCCTACTACAGAAGTTAAACTAACAGGCCACACCAAGAATATTATACGCAGTTTTGGTCTCTCTTTCTGAGGAAGAATGTTCTTGCTCTAGAGGAAGTGCAGCAAAGGCTGATTCTGGGGATGGCGGGACTGATGTATGAGGAGAGATTAAAGAACAAAGAACAAAGATTGACCGGGTTATGATTGTTTTTGCTGGAGTTCAGACAAATGAAGGGGAGATCTTATAGAAACTTATAAAATTCTAACAGGTCTCGACAGAATAGATGCAGAGAGGATGTTTCTGTTGGTGAGGGAATCTAGAACCAGGGGTCACAGTCTGAGGTAGACCATTTAGGACAGAGTTGAAGAAACATTTCTTCACCCAGAGAGTGGTGAGCCTATGGAATTCATCACCACAGGAAGTAGTTGATGCCAAAACATTGAATGTATTCAAGATTCAGCTGGATATAGCACTTGGGGCAAATGGGATCAAAGGTTAAGGAGGAGAGGTTTGACATGATCAGAAATAGTCAGCATGGTTTTGTCAAGGGCAGGTCGTGCCTTACGAGCCTGGTTGAGTTCTTTGAAAATGTGACTGAACACATTGACAAAGGAAGTGCAGTGGATGTGGTGTACATGGACTTCAGCAAGGCGTTTGATAAGGTCCCCCATGCAAGACTTCTTGCGAAGGTGAGAGGGCATGGGATCCAAGGGCCTTTGGCCTTGTGGATCCAGAACTGGCTTGCCTGCAGAAGGCAGAGAGTGGTTGTGGATGGGTCTTTTTCTGAATGGAGGTCAGTCACCAGTGGAGTGCCCCAGGGATCTGTTCTAGGACCCTTGCTGTTTGTCATTTTCATAAATGACCTAGATGAGGAAGTGGAGGGATGGGTTAGTAAGTTCGCTGATGACACGAAGGTCGGTGGTGTTGTGGATGGTCTGGAAGGATGTCAAAAGTTGCAGCAGGACATAAATAGGATGCAGGACTGGGCGGAGAAATGGCAGATGGACTTCAACGCGGATAAATGTGTAGTCGTCCATTTTGGCAGAACCAATGGGATGAACGAGTACACTATCAAGGGCAGGAGTCTTGGTAGTGTTGAAGAGCAGAAGGATCTTGGGGTCCGGGTCCACAGGACTCTTAAATCGGCCTCGCAGGTGGAGGAGGTGGTCAAGAAGGCGTATGGTGTACTGGCCTTCATTAATCGAGGGATTGAGTTTAGGAATCGGGAGGTAATGCTGCAACTTTACAAGACCCTTGTCAGGCCTCATTTGGAGTACTGTGCGCAGTTCTGGCCGCCTCACTATAGGAAAGACGTAGAAGCTATTGAAAGGGTACAGAGGAGGTTTACAAGGATGTTGCCTGGATTGGGAGGCATGCCTTATGAAGATAGGTTGAGGGAGCTGGGACTCTTTTCCCTGGAGAGACGAAGGTTGAGAGGCGACCTGATAGAAGTTTATAAAATGTTGAGAGGAATAGATAGGGTGGATTCTCAGAGGCTATTTCCCCAGGTTGAAATGGTCACTACGAGAGGACACAGATTGAAAGTGCGGGGAGGAAAGTACAGAAGTGATGTTAGGGGTAAGTTTTTCACTCAGAGGGTGGTGAGTGAATGGAATCGGCTGCCGTCAGTGGTGGTGGAGGCGAACTCGCTGGGGTCTTTTAAAAGACTTCTGGATGAGTATATGGGATTTAATGGGATTGGGGGTTACAGATAGGTCTATAGATTGGTAGGTGTTGATGTGATCGGCGCAACTCGTGGGCCGAAGGGTCTGTTTGTGCTGTAGTGTTCTATGTTCTATGTTCTATGTTATGGGGAGAAAGCAGGATTAGGCTATTGAGTTGGACGATCAGCCATGATCGTAATGAATGGCGGAGCAGGCTTGAAGGGCCAAATGGTCTCCTCCTGCTCCTATCTTTTATTTTTCTATGTTTAATTGTATCAGCCATGATTGAACGGCAGAGCAGACTCGATAGGCCAAATGGCCTAATTCTGCTTCTATATCTTACAATCTTATGAAACTGCACTGGTTATAGTATTTGAAAATAACTGTTAAGGCCCCACCCATTTCTCCCCTTGCCTTCTGCAGTAACCTGGGATAGATTCCATCCGGTCCTGGGGACTTGTCTACCTTAATGCAATTCAGGATACTCAACATTTCCTCCTTTGTTATACTGACGTTCTCAAGAATGCTCACACATCTGTCACTGATCTCAATATCGGTCATGTCCTTCTCCTTGGTGAATACCAATACAAAGTAGTCAATAAGGATCTAAGCCACTTCCTGTGATTCCATGCATTATCCTTTAGTTGTCCTACTCTTTCTCTTGCTAGCCTCTTGCTCCTAACATATGAACCATAGAACCATAGAAAATTACAGCTCAGAAACAGGCCTTTTGGCCCTTCTTGTCTGTGCCAAACCATTTTTCTGCCTAGTCCCACTGACCTGCACTTGGACCATATCCTTCCCACACCCCTCTCATAGAACATAGAACATAGAACACTACAGCACAAACAGGCCCTTCGGCCCACGAGTTGCGCCGATCACATCAACACCTACCAATCTATAGACCTATCTGTAACCCCCAATCCCATTAAATCCCATATACTCATCCAGAAGTCTTTTAAAAGACCCCAGCGAGTTCGCCTCCACCACCACTGACGGCAGCCGATTCCACTCACTCACCACCCTCTGAGTGAAAAACTTACCCCTAACATCACTTCTGTACTTTCCTCCCCGCACTTTCAATCTGTGTCCTCTCGTAGCGACCATTTCAACCCGGGGAAATAGCCTCTGAGACTCCACCCTATCTATTCCTCTCAACATTTTGTAAACTTCTATCAGGTCGCCTCTCAACCTTCGTCTCTCCAGGGAAAAGAGTCCCAGCTCCCTCAACCTAACTTCATAAGGCATGCCTCCCAGTCCAGGCAACATCCTTGTAAATCTCCTCTGTACCCTCTCAATAGCTTCTACATCTTTCCATGAACCTGTCCAAGTTTTTCTTATATGTTAAAAGTGACCCTGCATTTACCACTTTATCTGGCAGCTCATTCCACACTCCCACCACTCTCTGCGTGAAGAATCCCCCCCTAATATTCCCTTTAAACTTTTCTCCTTTCACCCTTAACCCATGCCCTCTGATTTTTTTCTCCTCTAGCCTCAGTGGAAAAAGCCTGCTTGCATTCACTCTATCTATACCCATCATAATTTTATACACCTCTATCAAATCTCCCCTCATTCTTCTATGCTCCAGGGAATAAAGTCCTAACCTATTCAATCTCTCTCTGTAACTCAGCTTCTCAAGTCCCAGCAACATCCTTGTGAACCTTCTCTGCACTCTTTCAACCTTATTTACATCCTTCCTGTAACTAGGTGACCTCTTTACTCAGAGAGTAATAAGGGCGTGGAATGCCCTGCCTGCAGCAGTTGTGGACTCGCCAACTTTAAGTTCGTTCAAATGGTCAGTGGATAGGCATATGGATAACATTGGAATAGTTTAGGTTAGAGGGTCATTAGATTGGTTTCACTGGTTGGCACAACATCGAGGGCCGAAGGGCCTGTACTGCGCTGTAATGTTCTATGTTCTATGTTCTAAAACTGTACACAATACTCTAAATTCGGCCTCACCAATGCCTTATACAACCTTACCATAACACTCCATCTTTTATACTCAATACTCCAATTTATAAAGGCCAATATATCAAAAGCACTCTTTATGACCCTATCTACCTGTGTCCAGATCCCTCTGTTCTATCGCACTCTTTAGTGTCCTACCATTTAACTTGTATGTTCTACCTTGGTTTGTTCTTCCAAAGTGCAATACCTCACACTTGTCTGCATTAAATTCCATTTGCCATTTTTCAGCCCATTTTTCTAGTTGGTCCAAATCCCTCTGCAAGCTTTGAAAACCTTCCTCACTGTCCACTACACCTCCAATCTTTGTATCATCAGCAAATTTGCTGATCCAATTTACCACATTATCATCCAGATCATTGATATAGATGACAAACAACAATGGACCCAACACCGACCCCTGTGGCACATCACTCGTCACAGGCCTCCACTCAGAGAAGCAATCCTCCACAACCACTCTCTGGCTTCTTCCATTGAGCCAGTATCTAATCCAACTTACTACCTCCCCATGTATACCAAGCGACTGAACCTTCCTAACTAACCTCCCATGAGGGACCTTATCAAAAGCCTTGCTGAATTCCAGGTAGACAACATCCATCGCCTTCCCTTCATCCACTTTCCTGGTAACCTCCTCGAAAAACTCTTAACAGGTTGGTCAAACATGACCTACCATGCACAAAGCCATGTTGACCCTCCCTAATAAGTCCCTGTCTACCCAAATATTTGTAGATCCTATTCCTTATCACACCTTCCAATAACTTGCCCAACACCGACGCCAAACTTGCTGGCCTGTAATTTCCCGGATTTTTTTTGGAACCTTTTTTAAACAACGGAACAACATGAGCCACCCTCCAATCACCCAGCACCTCCCCCGTGAATACTGACATTTTAAATATGTCTGCCAGGGTCCCTGCAAGTTCAGCACTAGCCTCCCTCAAGGTCCATGGGGATACCCCGTCCGGTCCTGGGGATTTATCCACTCTAATTTGCCTCAATACAGCCAGCACCACTTCCCCTTTAATCTGTAAAGGTTCCATGAGCTCTCTATCTGTTTGCCCTATTTCCGTAGACTCCATGTCCGTTTCCTCAGTAAATATGGATGCAAAAAACCTATTTAGTATCTCCCCTATCTCTTTTGGTTCCATACACAGTCTACCACTCTGGTCTTCAAGAGGACCAATTTTATCCCTCACTGTCCTTTTGCTCCTTACATACCTAAAGAAGCTCTTTGGATTTTCCTTCACTCTGTCTGACAAAGCAACCTCATGTCTTCTTTCAGCCCTCCTGATTTCCCTCTTAAGTAGCTTCTTGCACTCGAGCACCTGATCTGTTCCTTGCCGCCTGTACATTACATACAATTCTCTCTTCCTCTTAATCAGTGTTACAATCTTCCTCGAGAAGCAAGGTTCCTTATTCCTATTTACTTTGCCTTTAATTCTGACAGGAACATATAAACTCTGCACTCTCAAAATGTCTCCTTTGAAGGCCTCCAAGTTTCCATTTACATCCTTACCAGAGAACAGCCTGTGCCAATCCATACTTCCCAGATCCCTTCTCATTTCATCAAATTTGGCCTTTTTCCAGTTCAGAACTTCAATCCGAGGACCAGATCTATCCTTATCCATGATCAGGTTGAAATTAAGGGCATTATGATCACTGGATCCATGCATTAAGAGCCTTGGGATTCTCCTTGACCTTGTTTGCTAAAGACATTTCATGGCTCCTTTTAGTCCTCCTAATTCCACATTTAAGTTCCTTCCTACTTTCACTGTACTCCTCAAGGACTTGGTCAGTTTTCAGATGCCTAGATTTGTTGTATGCTTCCTTTTTCCTTCAGACTAAGCTTACAATTTCCCGTGTCATCCATGGTTCCCAAATCCTGCCATTTCTATCCTTCATTTTTGCGGGGACATGCCTGTCCTGCACTTAAACAACTGGCCTTTAAAAGCCTCCTACGTGCCAGATGTGAATTTGCCCTTCAATAGCCATTCCCAATCTGCATTCCCAATTCATAGGATGAGAGCGGAATTGGCGAATGTGGATTGGGGGCGCAGATTGGTTGGTAGGACGGCTGAGGAACAGTGGAGGATCTTTAAGGAGATCTTTCTTGGTGCTCAGCAGAAATATATTCTGATGGTAAAGAAGGAATGTAGGAGAAGGGATAACCAGCCGTGGTTATCGAAGGAAATAAAGGAGAGTATTAAATTAAAAGCTGACGCGTTCAGAGTGGCTAAAAATGGTGGGCGATTAGAAGATTGGGAAAGATTTAAAAGTCAACAAAGAATGACTAAAAAGGTGATAAAGAAAGGAAAGATAGGGTATGAAGCTAAACTAGCACTAAATATAAAAAATGACAGTAAATGTTTTTACAAATATATAAAGAAGAGGAGGCTGGCTAGAGTGAATGTTGGACCCTTAGAGGATGAGAGGAGGGATTTAGCGATGGGCGATGAGGAAATGGCTGAGGCTTTATATAAGTTTTTGCCGCTGTCTTCACGGAGGAGGACACAAATAGTTTGCCGGATATTAAAGATAGAAGGATGGTAGGAGATGAGGGCCTAAATGTGATTACTATCACTAGAGAGGTAGTGCTTGATAGACTAATGGGACTGAAGGTGGACAAGTCCCCAGGACCGGATGGAATGCATCCCAGGGTTCTGAAAGAAATGGCAGAGGTGACAGTGGATGCCTTAGTAATTATTTATCAAAATTCGCTGGACTCTGGGGAAGTGCTGGAAGATTGGAAAACAGCTAATGTTATGCTGCTGTTTAAAAAAGGTAGCAGACAAAAGGCAGGGAATTATAGGCCGGTTAGTTTAACGTCTGTAGTTGGAAAAATGCTAGAACCTGTCATCAAAGGAGAAATAGCGAGGCACCTAGAAAAGAATGGTTTGATCGAGCAGACGCAGCACGGATTCGTTAAGGGGAAGCCGTGTTTAATGAACTTATTGGGTTTCTATGAGGATGTGACTAGTGCGGTAGACAGAGGGGAACTGGTGGATGTGGTGTTTTTAGATTTCCAAAAGGCATTTGTAAGGTGCCTCACAAAAGGTTGCTACAGAAGGTTAGGGTGCACGGAGTTGGGGGTAAGGTGTTAGCGTGGATAGAGGATTGGCTGTCTAACAGGAAGCAGAGAGTTGGTATCAATGGGTGCTGTTCTGGTTGGCAGTTGGTGACTAGTGGAGTGCCGCAGGGATTGGTGCTGGGGCCTCAGCTATTTACCATTTATATAGATAATCTGGAGGAGGGGGCTGAGTGTAGGGTGATGAAATTTGCTGATGACACGAAGATGAGTGGAAATTGCATGGAGGGTGTGGAAAGTCTGCAGAGGGATCTGGATAGGCTGAGCGAGTGGGCGAGGACCTGGCAGATGGAGTATAATGTTAGAAAGTGTGAGGTTATCCACTTTGGCAGAAATAATAGTAGGAGGGATTATTATTTAAAAGGCGAAAAGCAGCAGCATGCTACGGTGCAGAGGGACCTGGGGGTCCTTGTGCACGAGTCGCAAAAACCCAGTCTGCAGGTGCAGCAGGTGGTCAGGAAGGTGAATGGGATGTTGGCCTTTATAGCGAGGGCGATAGAATATAAAAGCAGGGAGGTCTTGCTGCAACTGTACAGGGTACTGGTGAGGCCGCAGCTGGAGTACTGTGTGCAGTTTTGGTCGCCGCACTTGCGGAAGGATATTTTGGCCTTGGAGGGAGTGCGGAGGAGGTTCACTAGGCTGATACCGGAGATGAGGGGGTTGGACTATGAAGAGAGACTAAATAGACTGGGTCTGTACTCGTTGGAGTTTAGAAGGATGAGGGGGGATCTTATAGAGACGTATAAGATAATGAAGGGGATGGATAGGGTAGAGGTAGAGAGATTCTTCCTGCTTAGAAAGGATAGCAGGACTAGAGGGCACAGCCTCAAGATAAGGGGGGCGGGGGGCAGTTTAGATCGGAGTTGAGGAGGAACTTCTTCACTCAAAGGGTGGTGAACCTCTGGAATTCTCTGCCTGTTGAAGTAGTGGAGGCTACCTCACTAAATATATTTAAGTCACGGTAGATAGGTTTTTGATAGACAGGGAATTAAGGGTTATGGGGAGAAAGCGGGAAAGTGGAACTGATCCACTTCAGATCAGCCATGATCTTATTGAATGGCGGAGCAGGCTCGAAGGGCTAGATGGCCTACTCCTGCTCACCTTTCTTATGTTCTTATGTTCATGTCTAATTTGGATGTAATTGGCACGCGCCCAATTAACCGTCTTCACCCAAGGGCCACATTTGTCCTTATGCATGACTACCTGAAATCTATGGAACTATGGTCACTCCCCCACTGAAACATTGATCACCTGGTCTGGCTCATTCCCCAATACCAAGTCGAGTATGGCCCCCTCCCTTGTCAACACACTATATCAAAAAACTGGACACATCTAGCAACTTCCCCACTCGAGCCCCTGGCTTTAAGAAAGTCCCAGCCAATGTGGGGTAAGTTAAAGTCATCCATCATGACAACCCTGCTTTTTTCACACCCTTTCAGTGTCTGACTACACAGTCTGTGTAGTGTTTGCATGTTCTCCCCATGTTTGTGTGGGTTTCCTCCCACAGTCTGAGAAAGAACATAAGAACATAAGAACATAAGAAATAGGAGCAGGAGTAGGCCATCTAGCCCTTCGAGCCTGCCCCGCCATTCAATAAGATCATGGCTGATCTGTCGTGGCTCAGTTCCACTTTCCCGCCCTCTCCCCATAACCCTTAATCCCCTCTCTTATCAAGAACCCATCAACCCGCTTCTTAAAAATATTTAGCGAGGCAGCCTCCACCACTTCAACGGGCAGAGAATTCCAGAGATTCACCACCCTTTGAGTGAAGAAGTTCCTCCTCAACTCCGTTCTAAACCGCCTCCCCCTTATCTTGAGGCTGTGCCCCCTAGTCCTACTGTCTTTTTTGAGCGGGAAGAGTCTCTCCACCTCTATCCTATCCATCCCATTCATCATCTTATACATCTCAATGAGATCTCCCCTCATTCTTCTAAACTCTAACGAGTACAAGCCTAGTTTATTCAGCCTCTCCTCATAGCTCAATCCCCTCAACTCCGGTATCAGCCTAGTAAACCTCCTCTGCACTCCCTCCAGGGCCAAAATATCCTTGCGCAGGTGCGGCGCCCAAAACTGCACACAGTACTCCAGCTGCGGCCTCACCAATGCCCTATACAGCTGCAGCAAGACCTCCCTACTTTTATATTCAATCCCCCTCGCTATGAAGGCCAGCATCCCATTCGCCTTCCTGACCACCTGCTGCACCTGCAAGCTGGGTTTTTGCGACTCATGCACAAGGACCCCGAGGTCCCTCTGCACCGTCGCCTGCTGCAGTTTTTCGCCACGTAAGTAATAGTCCTCCCTACCATTCTTCCTACCAAAGTGGACCACCTCACACTTGCCAACATTAAATTCCATTTGCCATTTCCTGGCCCATTCACCCAGCCTATCTAGATCCTTCTGCAGACTCTCCACACCCTCCGCACAATTTGCCTTTCCCCCAATCTTGGTGTCATCAGCAAATTTCGACACCCTACACTCGGTTCCCTCATGCTAAATTCTCCCTCAGTGAAACCAAACAGGTGCCAGAGTGTGGTGACCAGGGTATTTTCACAGTAATTTAATTGCAGTGTTAATATAAGCCTACTTGTGACACTAAGAAATAAATAATAAATAATAATCTCACACCTGACAAAAATTCAAATTCAAAATTCTCCTGTGTTCAAATCCCTCTATGGTTGTGCCCCTCACTACCTCTGTAACTTTGCCAGCCATACCAGCCTCTGCGATCTCGACAGTCTAATCTTGGTCTGTTGCAAATCCCCAGTTTTAATACTCCATCATTGGCAGACATGCCTTTAGCTACTGAGGCTCCACCCTTTGGTATTCCTTCCCTTCAAATATTGCCAGTTTCTATCTCTTTAACTTTATTGAATCAAGGAATAGTTACACCACAGAAAGAAGCCATATGGCCAGTCTTGTCTGTGCTGGCCTTCCTTCATCTGATCCGGGTGCCTTATTAACTTTATCCAATACCTCCTCTTCTTCATCAATGTTAAACCCTTTAGCTATCTCCTCTTTCATTGTCACTCAAGAGTTTATTCTTCCCCGTTAAAACCTCAGCCACCAACCCCCCCCAAACAATCCCCCCATGCATAAATCCCCTTTTTCTGAGAATTGAAGATTATTGGATTCCCTTTTCTTTGAGCTGCCAGAGTCTCATACTTGCTTTGTTTCTCTTTTTTCTGTAATTCCCATCTGAACCTTCTTTATTTTACTGGAATTATCCACCTGGCATCTCCCATAAGCACACCTCTCCCTAGAAACCCTACATTGCAGAAGGAGGCCATTCGGCCCATCAAGTCTGCACTGACCACCCAAGCCCTATCTCTGAAACCCCACATATTTACCCTGCTAATTCCTTTAATTTACACATCTCGGCACACTAAGGGGTAATTTAGCACGGCCAATCAACTTAACCTGCTCATCTTTGAATTGTGGGAGGGAATCGGAGCACCTGGAGGAAACCTATGCAGACACAGGGAGAATGTGCAAACTCCACACAGACAATGATTGGAGGCTGGAATTGAACCCAGGTTCATAGAGCTGTGAGGCAGCAGCATTAACTACCGTGCCAACATGCCACCCCAATTTCCTTCTTTTAGATGCTCCCACCTCTTTGACCAAACTTTTCGTCACCTGCCCCTTAAATTACTTGAATCAAATTTGATTTGATAATGCTGCTGTGGATTAAGAACAAAGAAAACTACAGCACAGGAACAGGCCCTTCGGCCCTCCAAACCTGCACTGACCATGCTGCCCGACTTAACTAAAACCCCCTACCCTTCTGGGAATCATATCCCTCTATTCCCATCCTATTTATGTACTTGTCAAGATGCCCCTTAAAAGTCACTACCATATCCACTTCCACTCCCTCCCCCAGCAACGAGTTCCGGGCACCCACTTCTCTCTGTGTAAAAAATCTGCCTCATTCATCTCCTTTAAACCTTGCCCCTCGCACCTTAAACCCACGCCCCCTAGTAATTGACTCTTCCACCCTGGGAAAATGCTTCTGACTATCCACTCTGTCCATGCATCTCATAATCTTGTAGATTTCTATCAGGTCACCCCTCAACCTCCGTCACTCCAGTGAGAACAAACCAAGTTTCTCCAACCTCTCCTCAAAGCTAATGCCCTCCATACCAGGCAACATCCTGGTGAATCTTTTCTCTATCCTCTCCAAAAGCTCCACATCGTTCTGGTAGTGTGGCAACTAGAATTGAACACTATATCCCAAGTGCGGCCTCACTAAGGTGCTATAATACTGCAACATGAGTTGCTAATTTTTAAACTCAATACCTCAGCCGATGAAGGCAAGCATGCTGTATGTCTTCTTGACAATTTCTCCACCTGCATTGCCACTTTCAGTGATCTTTGCCTCTCAATACCCTTAAGGATTCTGCCATTTACTGTATATTTCCTGTCAGTGTTAGACCTTCCAAAATACATTACTTCACATTTGTCCGGATTAAACTCAATCTGCCATCCACCCTAGTCTCCAACTGATCTATATCCTGCTGTATCCATTGATGGTCCTCATCGCTATCCACAAATCCACCAACCTTTCTGTCACCCGTGAACTTACTAATCAATCCAGTTACATTTTCCTCCAAATCATTTATATATATTACAAACAGCGCTGATCCTTGAGGAACACCACTTGTCAGCGCCATCTATTCAAAAATGTACCCTTCCACTGCTACCCTCTGTCTTCTTTGACCGAGCCAGTTTTGTGTCCACCTTGCCAGCTCTCCTCTGATCCCATGCTACGTCACCTTCTGTACCAGTCTGCCATGAGGGACTTTGTCAAAGGCTCTACTGAAGTCCATGTAGACAACATCCACTGCCCTACTCTCATCAATCATCTTTGTCACTTCCTCAAAAAGCTCGATCAAGTTCGTGATACATGACCTCCCCTTCACAAAACCATGTTGCCTTTCACCAATATGTTCACTTATTTCCAAGTGAGAATAAGTCCTCTCTTGAAGAATCCTCTTCAATAATTTCCCTACCATTGATGTAAGGCTCACCAGCCTGTAATTACCTGGATTATTCTTGCTACCCTTCTTAAAGAAAGGAACAACATTGGCTACTCTCCAATCATCTGGGACCTCCCCTGTATGTGGAGGTGCTGGCATTGGACTGGCTTACAACAACAACACCGAGGATGCAAAGGTTTCTGTCAAGGCCCCAGCAATTTCCTCCCTTGCCTGTCTCAGTATTCTGGAGTATATCCCATCAGGCCCTGGAGACTTGTCTATCTTAATGTTTCTCAAGAACCCCAATACCTCCTCCTTTTTGACCTCAACATGACTCAAACTATCTACATACCTTTTCCCAGACACATTATCCACCAAGGCCTTCTCTTTGGTGAATGTTGATGCTAAGTCCTCATTTAACACCTAACCCATTTCCTTTGGCTCCATGCATAGATTCCTTCCCTTGTCCTTGAGTGGGCCAACCCTCTCCCTGGCTACCCTTTTGCTCTTTATATATGTATAAAAAGCCTTGGGATTTTTCTTAATCCTGCGGGCCAATGTGTTTTCATGACCCCTTTTGGTCCTTCTTACTCCTTGCTTAAGTTTCTTTCCACTTGTATTCCACACTTGCTTCATGTGTTCCCAGTCTCCTAGCTTTGACAAATGCTTCCTTTTTCTCTTTGCCTAAGCTAACAATATCTCTCGCTATCCAAGGTTCCCAAAACTTGCCATACTTATCCTTCATCCGTACAAGAATGTGTCGGTTGATTGACTTGGGATATTTTACTAGTGTAAGGAAGTTATTGAAAAAGAAGTTGTTATTGTTGATGTGTGGTTCACTGCTCTTCCCCTTTGTTGAAACAGTGGTAACATCAGCAAGCCCTCATCCTGTGTCACAATGGATAATTCCTAACCATGCTGTAACTTTGTTGTTTGTGGTTTTGCTATTTCCTCATGAACCACTGTGTTGCTAAGCTCAATATCATGACCTTATATGGTAGCATTATAGTCAGCAAACTGGCCTAACAAGTTGGAGGGTTGAGTTTAGTTCTCAGAATGCGATCAAGCTGGTAATGTGTAGGGCAAGATTAGCATGAAAACTACACAATTGTTGTAAAAGCCCAAATGGGACATTAAAACCATTCAGGGAATGGAACCTGACACACCCAGCCTTCCTTAACACATGAGTCCAGTCCATCATCCCTTAGTTAACACTTAATTGACCTTTGAAGTGGCTTGTATTGAGTCATAGAAACCCTACAGTGCAGAAAGAGGCCATTTGGCCTATCAATTCTGCACCAAAAACAATTCCACCCAGACCTTACCCCTGCTTACTTACCCTGATAATCCCTCTAACCTATCACATCCTGGGACACTAACGGTTAATTTATCATGTCCAACCAACCTAGCCCGCACATACACACATATTTGGACTGTGAGATGAAATTGGAGCACCCAGAGGAAACCCAAGCAAACAGAGGGAGAACGTGCAAACTCCACACAGTCAGGGACCTAAGTCGAGAATGGAACCCAGGTCCCCGGGGCTGTGAGGCATTGGTGCTAACCATTGTGCCTCCATGCCACCCACAACTGAGAGATCCAATTGTTGCAGAACACAAAATGAACCAGATAATGGCCAGAATTTTACCACCTCAGCCCCCAGGGGAATCAGAGCAGGCTAGAGGCGGGCAATGGGAAGGTCTATTGATCCTGGGAGAGATTTTACAGTTTTGGGATATAACTATATAACTATATAAAATCTCAACCATTATATCAGATTAAGCCTCAGGCAATCTCTATTAACCTTGCTGAACCCTCTTTACTAACTTCCTGGGACACATATTAGGAGAGCTGTCTCACAGATTAGTCAAACAACAGCCTGACATAGTCATACTGATGGAATCATACCTTACAATGTCTGAGACACAATCACCACTTTGGATGTGTTCTGTCCCAGCAGCAGGACAGACCCACCAGGTGTGGTATACAGTGAAGAGTGAGTTGCCCTAGGTGTCCTCAACTTGGGACCCCATGAAGTCTCATGGTATCAGGTCAAACCTCCTGCTGGTTATCCCCCTTGCCCTCCCAATGAAATAGTACTTCTCCATGTTGAGCACCTGTTGGAAGAAGCACTAAGGGTGGCAAAGGCACAAAATGTATTCTGACTGGGGACTTTTGCATCATCAGTGGCTTGGTAGCTCCATCACTGACTGAGGTCAAGTCCAAAGGGTATATCTGCTAGACCAGGTCTGCTTCAGGTGATGAGAGCAACAGCAAGAGGGAAAGTTTACTTGATATTGTACTCTTACGTGGCAGTCACATCTGCCTTTGATGGGGCTGATAGGAATGACCATGCACAGTTGTTGTGGAGACGTAGTCCCATTCATTCACACTGCACTCCATTATGTTGTGTGGCGCTACCAATGTACCTCATGGTATAGACTCAGAACAAATCTAGCAGCTCAAAGTTGGATGTCCATGAGGTGCTCGGGGCCATCAGCAGCAGCAGAATTGTACTCAGCCTCCATCGGTAACCTCAGTAACACCATGAGAGGACGGGAGGGTGGGAGTCCAGTCGGATCAACACCATGACTACAACACCAGGATAGAACTTTTGGCTCTATCAGGGGAATTTCACAGTAACTTCATTGCAGTGTTAATGTAAGCCTTACTTGTGACTAATAAATAAACTTCTACTTTAATTTCTATCTATAAAATTCAAGAATGGACATATGTTAAAATAATGAACACTCACCTGGAACAACACACGAGAGGTTCAAAACAAGCCAACAAAAACTTCCATTTATATTGAAACTATAACATAATAAAATATCCCAAGGTGCTTCACAGCAAGTGTGATCAATCAGGATTAGGCACTGGGCCACATAAGGAATAGTGAGGACAGGTGGCCAAAAGCTTGGTCAATGAAACAGATTTTAAGGAGTGTCTTAAAGGTGGAGAGAAAGAGTTTTAAGAGGAATTCTAGAGCTGAATTCCAGGCAGCTAAAGGCATGGCTACCCACATGGGATTGTGGATAATGTCTTGAGATGGATAGAAAGCTGATTAGCGGTTAGGAGGCAAAGAGTTGGCATAAATGGGTCTTTATCTGATTAGCAGTCAGTGACTAACAGGGCTCCACAGGGATCTGTGCAGGGACCTCAACTGTTCACATTATATATTAATGATTTAGAAGAGGGAACTGAATGTATTATCTCCAAATTTGCAGATGATAAAAGTTGGGTGGGAGGGTGAGCTGTGCAGAGGATGCAGAGGTGCTTCAGCGTGATTTGGACAGGCTGAATGTATGGGTATCTGCATGACAGATGCAGTATAATGTGGATAAATGTGATGTTATCCACTTTGGTAGCAATAATAGGAATGCAGATTATTACTTGAATAGGTGGAAATTGAGAGAGGTGGATACTCAGCGAGACCTTGGAGTCCTCGTGCATCAATCACTGAAAGTAAGTGCACAGGTACAGCAGGTAGTGAAGAAGGCAAATGGTATGTTGGCCTTGATAGCGAGAGGGAATGAATGTAGGCTTAGATATGTTTGCTGCAATTGTATAGGGCATTGGTGCAGTCACATCTGAAGTAACTTGTGCAGTTTTGGTGTCCTTATCTAAGGAAGGATGCCCTTGCTATAGAGGGAGTACAGTGAAGGTTTCCCAGGCTGATTCCTGGGATGGCAAGTCAATCATATGAGGAGAGACTAAATCGGTTAGGATGATATTCACTGGAGTTTAGAACAGTGAGAGGGGATCTAATTGAAACTTATAAAATTCTAACAGGTTAGACAGGGTAGATTCAGAAAGAATGTTCCCAGTGGTGGGGGGGTCCAGAACTAGGGGTCATAGTTTGTGGATAACCTTCTGGAACTGAGATGAGGAGAAATTTCTTCACCTGGAGAGGGGTGAATGAGTAGAATTCACTACCACAGAAAGTAGTTGAGACTAAAACTTTGTTGATTTCAAAAAGAAATAAGTTATAGCTCTTAGGGTTAAAAAGATCAAGGGGTGTGAGTGGAAGGGGGGGGATCAAAATATTGAATTCGATAATCAGCCATGATCAAAATGAATGGCGGAGCAGGTTTGAAGGGCTGAATGTCCTTCTGCTGCTTCAAGTTTCGAAGTTTCTATGCCAATGGTGGAGTGTTTAAAATCAGGGGATGTCAGGATAGTAGAATTGGAAATATGAAAGAGATGTCAGAGGCATGGGGTGAGAGAAACAATAATTAAGGGCAAAATTAATGATCATATTAATAAATGTGAGTGAATTAAGGAAATCAGCATGAATTTCTTAAGGAAGGTAACGTTTAACTTAGTTTGATGAAGAGGTCACAGTGAGGGAAGGTGAGGAGATGCCTTTTGATATGCTGTACATGGAGTTCCAAAAAGAACTTTATGCAGTACTATGCAATGGACTTGTAAACAAACTTACAACTCATGGAATAAAGGGGACAGTAACAACATGAATTCACAAAAACTGGGTGAAGGTTTCTAGTGGAGTTCTTCAGAACGCAGAATTAAGACATAGATTTTAAAGGCAACTATTTGAAAAGCACAAGTTTGCAGGAACTTTAGAAGCCTTCAGGAAAAGGATATGTAGAAACACAAAGCCTTACCAAACTGCTTGTCTAAAGAAGATCACAAGAGACGTTAAGATAAAAACAAATTCCTGCACTTGCTGCAATCTGAAACAAAAACAGAAAATGTTAAAAAATCTCACCAGGTCTGACAACATCTGTGGAGAGAGAAGAAAGCTAATGTTTTGAATTGGATGGTCATCCAGACTCACACTCACATACTCACATTCACACACATACGTACACTCATAGAATCCCTGCAGGCCACTGGGTCTGCACTGACTCTCTGAGAGAGCATCCCACCCAGGTCCCCTATCTGTCCTGTCTCTGTATCTTCTCACATTTACCATGGCTAATCTAATTTAAGTTTATTTATTAAAACTTAAGTTTTAAGTTTATTTATTAGTATCACAAGTGGGATTATATAACACTACAAACCCACCTAACCTGCACATCTTAGGACACTAAGGGGCAATTTAGCATGGTCAATCCATTTATGAGGGGAAACCTTTTCATGCAGCAAGTGGTTAAGTCTGGAATGTCAATATATTACCCTCCGATTCCACGCAATTTAATTTTGTGCACTAACCTTTTGGCCTAAAATGCTTGAATCTATCATCAAGGAAGAAACAGCGAGACATCTGGATATAAATTGTCCCATTGGTAAGAAGCAGCATGGGTTCATGAAGAGCAGTCATGTTTGACTAATTTAGTGGTATTCTTTGAGAACATTATGTGTATGGTGGACAATGAGGAACCTGGGGATGTGATGTATCTGGATTGCCAGAAGGCATTTGACAAGGTGCCACACAAAAGGCTACTGCATAAGATAAAGGTGCATGGTATTATGGATAATGCATTAGCATGGATCGAGAATTCGTTAACTAAATGAAAGCAAAGAGTGGGGGTAAATGGGTGTTTTTCTGGTTGACAATCAGTGACTGGTGGTGTGTCTCAGGAATCAGTGTTGGGACCGCAATTGTTTATGACTTACATTGGAGTTGGGACCAAGTGTAATGTGTCAAAATTCGCAGATGACACAAATGAGTAGCAAAGTGTGTAGAAGACGCTGAAAGTCTGCAAAAGGATATAGATAGTCTATGTGAGTGGGCGAGGATCTGGCAGATGGAGTACAATGTTGGTAAATGTGAGGTCATCCATTTTGGTAGGAATAACAGCAAAATGGGCTATTATTTAAATGGTAAAATAATGCAGCATGCTACTGTGCAGAGGGACCTGGGTGTCCTTGTGCAGGAATCTCAAGGAGTTGGTTTGCAGGTGCAGCAGTTAATTAAGAAGGCAAATAGAATTTTGTCCTTCATTGCTAGAGAGATGGAGTTTAAAAACAGTGAGATTATGTTGCAGCTGTATAAGGTGCTGGTGAGGACACACCTGGAGTTACTGTGTACAGTTTTGGTCTCCTTACCTGAGAAAGGATATACTGGCACTGGAGGGGGTGCAGAGGAGATTCACTAAGTTGATTCCGGAGTTGAGAGGGTTGGCTTATGAGGAGAGACTGAGTAGACTGGGGATATACTCATTGGAATTCAGAAGAATGAGGGGATATTTTTTAGAAACATATAAGATTATGAAGCGAATAGGTAAGATAGAAGCAGGGAAGTTGTTTCCACTGGAGGTGAAACCAGAACCAGGGGGCATGGCCTCAAAATATGGCGAAGCAGATTTAGAACTGAGTTGAGGAAGAACTTCTTCACACAAAGGGTTGTGAATCTGTGGAAATCCCTGCCCATTGAAGCAGTTGAGGCTACCTCATTGAATATTTTTAAGACAAGGATAGGTAAATTTTTGAAAAGTAGCAGAGATAAGGGTTATGGTGAGCAGGTGGGTAAGTGGAGCTGAGTCCGTAAAAAGATCAGCCATGATCTTATTGAATGGCGGAGAAGGCTCGAGGGGCCAGATGGCCCGCTCCTGCTCCTAGTTCTTATGTTGTTATTTTCCATCCTTTCCCACGTAAAGTATCTTCTGGTTCTGCTGGTGGCGGCACCCACTGTGGAACAGCACAGAAACAAGACCTTCGGCCCACCAAATCTGTGATGACACAGATGCCTCCCTAATCCAATATTTTCTTCTCTCTATGTGGTCCATATCCCTCTATTCCCCGCCTACTCATGTATCTATCCGGATGCCTCTTGAACGTTGTTATAGAATCTGCTTCCATCACCTCCTCCGGCAGCGCTTTCTAGGCATTCACCACACTCTGTGTGAAAAACTTGCCCCTTACATTTCTTTTAAACTTTCCCTCTCTCATTTTCAACTTATGCCCCCGAATAATTGATTCTTTGACCCTGGGAAGAAAACTCTGACTATCCACTCTATGCGAGCTTGTCATAATCTTGGAAACCTCTACCACATTCCCCCTCTCATCCTCCGATGCTCAAATGAAAACAATCCAAGTTTGTTCAACCTTCTTTCACAGTCCATATCCTCCAAACCAGACAACATCCTGATAAATCTCCTCTACACCTTTCCAGTGCATCAACGTTTTGTGGTAGTGTGGCAACCAGAACTGTACACAATACTCCAAATGCAGCCTAACCAAAGTCTTATACAGCAGCAACATGATTTTCCAATTCCTATACTCAATGCCCCAACAGTGAAGGCCAGCATGCCATACGCCTTCTTGATCACCTTGTCCACCTGAGTTGCCACCTTCAGAGGACCGTGGATCTGCACACCTAGATCTCTCTGAATGCTAATATTTCTAAGGACTCTACCATTTACTGTATACTTCCCTTCTGCAGGAGACCTTCCAAATCACATCACCTGGCATTTGTCCATGTTAAATACCATCTGCCATCTTTCAGCCCAAGTTTCCAGCCAATTTATATCCTGCTGTATTCTCTGACAATCCTCCTCATTATCCGCTACTCCCTCAATTTTTGTATCATCTGCAAACTTACTAATCAGACCACCTACAATTTCCTACAAATCATTTATATATACTACAAACAACAGAAGTACTGATCCTTGTGGAACATCATTTGTCACAGGCCTCCAGTTAGACCCTTCTATTGCTACTCCCTGCTTTCTATACACAAGCTAGTTCTGTATCCATCTTACCATCTCACCTCGGATCCCATATGGCTTCACCTTCCATTCAGCCTGCATGAGGAACATTATCAAAGGCTTTATTAAAGTCTATGTATACAAGACCCACTGCCCTGCCCTGATTCATTTTTCTTGTCACTTACTCAAAGAAGTCAATCAAGTTTCTGAGACATGACCTCCCCTTCACAAAATGACGCCCTTCACAAAACCTACCTTCCAGATGTGAATACATCTTATCCCTAAGAATCTTCTCCAATAATTTCCCCAGCACTAATGTAAGGCTTTTTGGCCGATAATTTCCCAGATTGTCTCTTCTGCCTTTCTTAAACAATGTGAGCTTGTCTCCAATCCTCTGATACCTTGCCTGTGGCTAAAGAGAATACAAAGATTTTGGCCAAGGTCTCAACAATTTTTTCCCTTGCCTCTCTCAGTATCCTGGAATAGACATTATCTAGCCCTGGGGACTTGTTTTTAATGTTTTTCAACACCACCAATACCTCCTCCCTTTTTACCTCAACATGTCCTAGACTATTAACATCCTTCTTTCTACACTCACCATCCACCACATCCTTTCCTTTGTGAGTACTGATGCAAAGTTCTCATTAAGGGCCTCGTCCACCTCATCCGGCTCCACATAAATTACCTCCACTGTCCTTGAGGAGACTTACACTTTCCTTAGCCACCCTCTTCCTGCTTATATACGCAGAAAAAGCCTTGGAATTCTCCTTAATCCTGCCTGCCAAGGACATTTCTGGCCCCTTTTTGCCTTCCTAAGTTTCTGTTTAAGCTATTTCCTACTTTCTTTGTATTCCTCAAGAACCACATCCATTTTGAATTTCCTGAAATTTAAGTATGCCTCCTTCTTCTTTTTCACAAAGCTCACAGGCTGCAATTTTCCCATGCTGCCGCGCTAAATTTTGGTGAGTTGGGTGCATGTGTGTCGATTCGCGCATGCATTCCCAATGTGTGTGCATCTCTGAGTGCCGGATACCTGGCGTGGTTGGGACCTTGCTGGAAACTGGCGAGAACAACAGGGAAGTGATTTAGAGGTGTGTGGTGCCAGGGTGGGCAGTCTGCCTGCCTCTTTGAGTAGGGGGGGTGGGTGGGGGGATGCTGTCGGGGTGGGGAGAATACTAGAGATGAGGACACTCGTGGAAGGGGGGTCCAGGGGGGCGTCAGGGCTGGCCCAGGAATGCTTGTGGGACCGCGATCGGGCTGTTGGGGGTGGGGAGGGGAATCGAGCTGGCCAGCAAACCAGAGGCTGACAGATCAGGCTAGGCTGTGAGTGGGGGGGAGGGGGAGTGAAAGAGGGGGAAAGTTTGTCTGTGGTGAGAAGCTTAATTGGAGATGTCAAAATTGCAAATGAGGTCATTTATGGCATTAAAATTTACAAAACCAAGGTTAGGTGGATGGAGTTAAGATACAGATCAACCATCATCCAGATGAATGGTGAACAGGCTGAAGGGCCTGCTTCTGCTCCAATGTTCGTATACCTACAGAAACACACATAAATCACCATCAAATATTCCTCAGCACCTCAGATTGGAGGTGACACATTCAATTAGATGTCAACAGAAACTCTTTGGAAGGTGAGAAACCTCATCAGGATGTGCCTATTCCAGTTGTAGGGTTTATCTTGTTGCAGTAACTTCCTGCTGTCAATGTCCATTAGTCATTGAGACTGCATTTGTAAAGTGGTTTAGCAAGAGATGTTCTATCAGGTAAAGAGATCAGTCACTCTATGATGGGAATACCAACATTGCAACCACGTTTTTACAACTTTTACAGATAACCATAGAAAACATTCTTTCTGGTTGGATCACAGCTTGGTATGGTTCCTGCTCTGCCCAAAACCACAAGAAACTACGAAAGGTCATGAATGTAGCCCAGTCCATCACTTAAACCAGCCTCCCATCCATTGACTCTGTCCATACTTCTATCTGCCTCAACAAAGCATTCAGCATAATTAAGAACCCCACAAACCCCGGACATTCTCTCTTCCACCTTTTTCCTTTGGGAAAAAGATACAGAAGTTTGAAGTCACGTACCAACTGATTCAAGAACAACTCCTTCCCTGCTGCTATCAGACTTTTGAATGGACTTACCTTGCATTAAGTTGATCTTTCTCTACACCCTAGCTATAACTGTAACACTACATTCTGTACTCTCTCCTTTCCTTCTCTATGAACAGTATACTTTGGCTGTATAGCACACAAGAAACAATACTTCTCACTCTAATACACTTGACAATAATAAATCAAATCAAATCAAAATTTGTTAGGAAAAATGGCACTTTGCATCTTGGTACTGATTCTCACTGTCCACCAATAATTATTCTCTCCTTTCCCACTGAAACGAGCATGTCACCTCAATTCTTGTCACTTGCGAGAATCCCTGAAATCAGTGGACAGGAACAAATAATGGAATGCCAGTGTTTGAGGCTAGCGTTCACTTCGAGGGGTAGAATACAAGAGCAGGGATATGCTGCTGAGGCTGTATGAGACTCTGGTCAGACTCCATTTTAAATATTGTAGGCAGTTTTGGGCCTCAAACCTAAGGAAGGATGTGCTGGCCATGAAGGGGGTCATAGACTCACAGAGGTTTACAGCATGGAAACAGGCCCTTCAGCTCAACTTGTTCATGCTGTCCCTTTTTTAACTACTAAGCTGGTCCAATTGCCCGCATTTGGCAGCTATCCCTCTATACCCATCTTACCCATGTAACTGTCTAAACGATTTTTAAAAGACAAAATTGTACTCGCCTCTACTACTACCTCTGGCAGCTTGTTCCAGGCACTCACCACCCTCTGTATGAAAACATTGCCCCTATGAACCTTTTTATATCTCTCCCCTCTCACCTTAAACCTATGCCCTCTAGTTTTAGATTCCCCTATCTTTGGGAAAAGATATTGACTATTTATCTGATCTACGCCCCTGATTATTTTATAGATCTCTATAAGATAACTTCTCAGCCTTCTACACTCCAGAGAAAAAAGTCCCAGTCTATCCAGCCTCTCCTTATTACTCAAACCATCAAGTCCTGGTAGCATCCTAGTAAATCTTTTCTGTACTCTTTCTAGTTTAATAATATCCTTTCTATAATTGGGTGACCAGAACTGTACACAGGATTCCAAATGTGGCCTTACCAATGTCTTGTGAAACTTCAACAAGACACTGTAACACTTGTATTCAATGTTCTGACCAATGCAACCAAGCATGCTGAATGCCTCTTCACCACTCTGTCCACCTGTGACAAGGAGCTATGAACATATACCCAAGATCTCTTTGTTCTGTAACTCTCCCCAATGCCCTACCATTAACTGAGTAAGTCCTGCCCTGGCGCAATCTTCCAAAATGCATCACTTCGCATTAGTCTAAATTAAACTCCATCTACCATTCGTCAGCCCACTGGCCCATTTGATCAAGATCCCATTGCAATTGGAGATAACTTCCTTCACTGTCCACTATGCCACCAATCTTGGTATCATCTGTGAACTTACTAACCATGCCTCCTATATTGTCATCCAAATCATTAATATAAATGACAAATAACAGTGGGCCCAGCACTGATCCCTGAGGCACACTGCTGGTCACAGGCCTCCAGTTTGAAAAACAATTCTCTACAACCACCCTCTGGCTTCTGTCATCAAGCCAATTTTTTTATCCATTTAGCTAACTCACCTTGGATCCCATGAGATTTAACCTTATATAACAACCTATCATGCAGTACCTTGTCAAAGGCCTTGCTAAAGTCCATGTAGACAACATCAACTGCACTGCCTTCATCTATCTTCTTGGTTACCCTTTCAAAAAACTCAATAAAATGTGAGAGACATGATTTTCCACTCACAAAGCCATGCTGACTGTCCCTAATCAGTCCTTAACTCTCTAAATGCCTGTAGATCCTGTGTCTCAGAATACCCTCTAACAACTTACCCACCACAGATGTAAGGCTCACTGGCCTGTAGTTCCCAGGCTTTTCCCTGCAGCCCTTTTTAAACAAAGGCACGATATTTGCCACCCTCCAATCTTCAGGCACCTCACCTGTGATCCAGAGGATGTTCATAACAATGATAAGAACATAAGAAATAGGAGCAGGAGTAGGCCAACTAGCCCTTCGAGCCTGCCCCACCATTCAATAAGATCATGGCTGATCTGTCGTGGCTCAGTTCCACATTCCCGCCCTCTCCCCATAATCCTTAATCCCCTCTCTCATCAAAAACCCATCAACCCGCGTCTTAAAAATATTTAACGAGGCAGCCTCCACCACTTCAACGGGCAGAGAATTCCAGAGATTCACCACCCTTTGAGTGAAGAAGTTCCTCCTCAACTCCGTTCTAAACCGCCTCCCCCTTATCTTGAGGCTGTGCCCTCTAGTCCTACTGTCCTTTCTGAGCGGGAAGAGTCTCTCCACCTCTATCCTATCCATCCCATTCATCATCTTATACGTCTCAATGAGATCTCCCCTCATTCTTCTAAACTCTAACGAGTACAAGCCCAGTTTATTCAGCCTCTCCTCATAGCTCAACCCCCTCAACTCCAGCATCAGCCTAGTAAACCTCCTCTGCACTCCCTCCAAGGCTAAAATATCCTTGCGTAAGTACGGCGCCCAAAACTGCACACAGTACTCAAGCTGCGGCCTCACCAATGCCCTATAAGGCTGCAGCAAGACCTCCCTACTTTTATATTCAATCCCCCTCGCTATGAAGGCCAGCATCCCATTCGCCTTCCTGACCACCTGCTGCACCTGCAAGCTGGGTTTTTGCGACTCATGCACAAGGACCCCGAGGTCCCTCTGCACCGTCGCCTGCTGCAGTTTTTCTCCACGTGAGTAATAATCCTTCCTACCATTATTCCTACCAAAGTGGACCACCTCGCACTTGCCAACATTAAATTCCATTTGCCATTTCCTGGCCCATTCGCCCAGCCTATCTAGATCCTTCTGTAGACTCTCCCCACCCTCCGCACAATTTGCCTTTCCACCAATTTTGGTGTCATCAGCAAATTTCGACACCCTGCACTCGGTTCCCTCCTCCAGATCATCTATATAAATGGTAAATAGCTGAGGCCCCAGCACCGACCCCTGGGGCACTCCACTAGTCACCATCCGCCAATCCGAATAGCACCCATTGACCCCCACTCTCTGCCTCCTATTTGACAACCAGTCCTCCATCCACGCTAACACCCTACCCCCAACTCCATGCCCCCTGACCTTCTGTAATAACCTCTTGTGAGGTACCTTGTCAAATGCCTTCTGAAAATCCAGAAAGACCACATCCACCAGCTCTCCTCTATCCACCACCCTAGACACATCCTCATAGAACTCCAGTAAATTTGTCAGACACGACTTCCCCTTAACGAAACCGTGCTGCGTCTGCTCTATCAAGCAGTTCCCCTCAAGATGCCTCGCTATTTCCTCCTTGATGACGGATTCTAACATTTTACCTACAACAGACGTTAAACTAACCGGCCTATAATTCCCCGCCTTTTGCCTGGCACCCTTCTTAAACAACGGCGTAACATTAGCCGTTTTCCAATCTTCCGGCACTTCCCCTGAATCCAGCGACGTCTGGAAAATAACCACCAAGGCATCCACTATCACCTCCGCCATTTCTTTCAGGACCCTCGGATGCATTCCATCCGGTCCTGGGGACTTGTCCACAATCAGCCCCCTCCAGTCTGTCGAGCACCACCTCTCTAGTATGAAGGATTTGTCGTATGAGGAGCGGTTGAGGACTCTGGGCCTATACTCTATGGAGTTTAGAAGGATGAGGGGGGATCTAATTGAAACTTACAGAATACCGAGAGGCATAGAAAAACTGGATGTGGAGAGGATGTTTCCACTCATGGGAGAAACTAGAACTCAAGGGCACAAACTCAGAGTGAAGGGGCACTCCTTTAAAACTGAGATGAGAAGGAATTTCTTTACCTAGAGGGTTGTGAATCTATGGAACTCTTTGTCGCAGAAGGCTGTGGAGGCCAGGTCATTGAGTGTCTTTAAGACAGAGATAAATAGGTTCTTGATCAATAAGGGGATCAAGGGTTACGGGGTTAAGGCAGGAGAGTGGAGATGAGAATCATACCAGCCATCATTGAATGACAGAGGAGACTCCATGAGCCAAAAGGCCTAATCCTGCTCCTATATCTGGTGGTCTTATGGTTAGAGGAGGAGGAAATTATGCTGTTCCTATTATGATCAGTTGGACATAATTCTGTGTATTTATTACATTCAATTCTGAGCACCAAACCTTGATCTATTGAGATTATGTGAAGGGAGGAGCTGTTTGAACACAGGTTGACCAGAATGATACTGGTGTCAGGAAGGGTTACTATCTGAATACAGGCTGAATAAACTGGGCTTGTTTTCCCTAAAAGACTAAGGGTGAGTGAATTGATGTGCGCTATCATGGGATGTGGGTGTCGCTGGCAAGGCCAGCTTTTGTTGCCCATTCCTAATTACTCTTGAACTAAGCGCCTTGCTTGGCCATTTCAGAGGCAGTTAAGAGTCAACCCCATTACTCCTGGTGCGGTGTCACTTGTAAGTTTGAACAAGTAAGGATGGCAGATTTCTTTCCCCAACCAGCTGGTTTTTACAACAATTGATGAGAGTTTCATGGTCACCATTACTAGCTTTATACTCCAGATTTATTAATTGAAATTGAATTTAAATTTCACCAGCTGCTGTGGAGACACTTGAATCCATATCCCAAAGCATAAACCCAAATCTCTGGATTACTAGGTTTTTTTATTCATTTGTGGGACATAGATCTCACTGGCTGGCCAGCATTTATTCCTCATCCCTAGTTGCCCTTGAGAAGGTGGTGGTGAGCAGCCTTCTTGAATCGCTGCAGTCCATGTTCTGTGGGTTGACCCACAGTGCCATTAGGGAGGGAATTCCAGAATTTTGACCTGTGAAGGAACAACGAAATATTTCCAAGTCAGGGTGGTGAGTGACTTGGAGGGGAACTTGCAGATGGTGGTGTTCCCATGTATCTGCTGCCCTTATCCTTCTAGATGGAAGTGGCCAAGGATTTGGAAAGTGCTGTCTCAGGATCTTTGGTGAATTGCTGCAGTGCGTCTTGTAGATAGTACACACTGCTGCTACTGAGCGTCTGTGGTGGAGGGAATGGATGTCCAGTAACATTACCACTATGCCACTATCTCCCCATAAATAACATTCTCTGCTCTGGTGAGAGATACAACATCAGGGGGCAGAACCTTAAAATTCCTGGTGATGTCAGGAAGCACTTCTTCACATTGAATGAAGTAGAAATCCGGATCTCCCCCCACACCCCCCCCTCACCCCACACCACTGCTCCCCACTGTTACCAAAAAAGAAGCTGTTGAGACCGAGAGGCTGCTGAAAGCTTTTAAGATTGAGATTGATTAATTTTTGCAGCAGAAAGGCAGGTAAATGGAGTTGAGATATAGATCAGCCATTGAGTGGCAGAACAGGCTTTAGAGTCTGAATGGCTAATTAACACACCTAATCTGCCTTGGAGGTAGAAGTCACTCCCTCCCAGAGCATTCCGTTCTCTCACTCATTGCCTTGTCTACAACGATTGAATTTTCTTCCATATAAGGTATGGAATGCCGAGTGCAGCTGCTTACGCTGGGACAGGTTCCCTACCCTGAGGCGCTTGAAAAGTAGCAACTTGTGCTCACCTGTAGCTGGCCCATGCTGAGGCGGTTTGAAAGACGCCCACATTTTTGGAATCATTTTACATGGTTCTCACCTGGCATTGTCTGCCTGTGGAGTGAAGGTGATGGGAGGATGGGGTGGGAAGGGTAGGAGGAAGTTTGTCTCAGTGTTCCTAAGTTTTCCTGTTTAAAACAGATTTGTGAGCTGTGCTGGGAAATGCAATCTTTTTCAAAGTCCACAATCTTAAATCCAAATATTTCATTCTTCCCAACAAAGCTTATTATTATTATGGCTAAGATAGATTGGGGAAGTTCATTGAAACGCATGATGGTGAGTAGGCAATGGTTAATATTTAAGGAACAAATGCATGCATTGCAACAGTTATACATTCCTTTCTGGTGCAAAAACACAAGAAAAATGACCCAGATATGGTTTAAAAAATGGAATGTAGGATAGTATTAGATCCAAAGAGGAGTCATATAAGGTTGTTAGAAAAAGTAGAAAGCTTGAGATTGGGAACAGTTTAGAATTCAAAGGAGCACCAAGACATTGATTAAGAAGGGGGAAAATAAAGTATGAGAGTAAACTTGCAAGGACCACAAAAATGGACTGTACAAACTTCTCTAAGTATGTAAAAAGAAACAGATGAACAAAGTCATACGTCTGAAAGAGGAGAACTGAGAATGGAGAACAAGAAAATGGCACAGCAATTAAACAATTACTTTAGTTTTGTCTTCATGAAACAAGACGCAAATAATTTTTCAAAAATGCTGGGGACAAAGGATTTAGTGAGAGTGCTTGTAAAGTAATAGTGCTGAAGGAATTATTGGGACTGAAAGCTGATAAAGTCCCAGAGTCTGATAATCTACATCTCAGGGTACTAAGGGACATGGTCATGGGAATAGTGGATGTGTTGGTTGGCATCTTCCAAAATTCTAGATTCTGGAACAGTTTAAAAAGGTTGGAGGGTGGACATGTAACCCTGCTACTTCAAAAAAAAAGAGGGGGGAAGATAACAGGGAATTACCGACCAGTTAGTCCACTATCAATAGTAGGGAAAATGCTTGAGTCTGTAAAGGATGTGATAAGAAAGACACTTCAAAAACATCAACTGGATCAAATAAAGTCAACATGGATTTATGAAAGGAAAATCATGTTTGACAAACCTAATGGAGTTTATTGAGGATATAATTTATCCTGTCAATAGCCTTATCCAGGAGACTGGATAAGAAAATAAAATGAGACACAGAGGAAGGAGCAAGCTGAATAGAAGACTGGCTTGGAGACAGGAAACAAAGAGTGATTGTCAATAGATGTTTTTGTTACTGGGAAGCTGTTTCCAATCAGGCAATTGGCTCAGTACTAGGTCCCTGGCATAAATTAATAATTTAGATGTGAATATAGCGGCAAGGTCAAGATATTTGCAGATAAGACAAAAATTGTCTGTGATTGAAAGTGAGGAGAATTGCTGCGGACTGTAGGATCAAGATTTCAATCAGCTGTTCAGGTGAGCAGAAATGTGACAAATGGAACTCAACGCAGACAAGTGTGAGGTGGTGCAGTTTGCGAGAATTATAGAATCCCCACAGTGCAGAAGGAGGCCATTCGGCCCATCGAGTTAGTACCAACCACAATCCTTCCCAGACCCTATTCCCGTAACCCCACGTATTTACCCTGCTAATCCCTCTGACACTAGGGCCAATTTAGCATAGCCAATCAACTTAACCCGTGCATCTTTGGAATGGGAGGAAACCGGAGAACCCAAACAAAACCCATGCAGACACAGGGAGAGTGTGAACACTCCACACAGACAGTGACTCAAGGCTGAATTGAACCCGGCATTGTGGCATTGTGAGGCAGCAGTGCTAACCCCTGTGCCACTATGCCACCCCAACGTCAAACAAGGCAATGGAATACACAATATATAGGAGGATACCGAGATGTGGAGAGAAAGTGAGGGACATTGAAGTAACTGTCAACACCTTCTAAACTGCGACCTCCAGCATCTAGAAGGACAAGGACAGCAGACACATTAGAACACCACCACCAGGATGTTCCCCTTCAACTCACTCATCATCCTGACTTGGAAATATATCACCGTTCCTTCATTGTCACTGGGTCAAAATCCTGGAACTCCCTCCCTAACATCACTGAGGGTGTACCTACAACAGGGGGACTGCAGTGAAGGCACCACCTTCTCAAGGGCAATTAGGGATGGAAAATGAATTCTGGCTTACCTAGTGATGTCAACATCCCATGAGAAAATGTTAAAATATAATTTAATTAATACATTTTAAATATAAAGCTAGTCTTAACAATCAAAACCCAGGAAACCATTGTTAACGTAAAAACCCATTTGGTTCACTAATGTCTTTGGGGAAGGAAATCTGCCATCCTTACTAAGTCTGCCTGACATGTGACTCCATCTCACAGCAATGTGGTTAATGCTTAAATGCCCTCTGAAAGCCATACAGTTCAAGGACAAATAGGGCCCCTGTTGCTGGCCTCCTCTTCGCCTGTCAATCAGCCCAAATGCAGAGTGGCTGTAATATGTCCCACCCTCAACAAATGCACCCAGTGACCCTGCCCCACATCAGGGATGTCTGGTAAGTAGGATGCTTTCAAAGGTGTGTTAACCAAGATTCAAGGTAAGCACATTCCTCTTAGAGTGAAGGGCAAGGCTGGCAGAAGTAGGGAACCCTGGATGACTGGGGATATTGAGGCCCTGATCAACAAGAAGAAGGAGGCATATGACATGCACAAGCAGCTGGTTTCAAGTGGATCCCTTGAAGAGTATAGAGGGTGTAGGAGTAGAGTTAAGAGAGAAATCAAGAGGGCAAAAAGGGGACACAGGATTGTTTTGGCAGAAAAGGCAAAGGAGAATCTAAAGAGCTTCTACAAATACATAAAGAGCAAAAAAGTAACTAGGGAGAAAGTAGCACCGCTTAAGGATCAACAAGGTCATCTATATATGGATCCACAGAGATGGGTGAGATCTTAAATGAATATTTCTCATCAGTATTCACTGTTGAGAAAAGCATGGATGTTAGGGAACTTGGGGAAATAAATTGTGATGCCTTGAGAAGTGAACATATTACAGAGAAGGAGGTGCTGGAAGTCTTAAAGCGCATCAAGGTAGATAAATCCCTGGGACCTGATGAAGTGTATCCCAGTACACTGTAAGAGGCTAAGGAGGAAATTGTGGGTCCCCTGCAACAGACATTTGAATCATCGATACTCACAGGTGAAGTGCCTGAAGATTGGAGAGTGGCAAATGTTGTGCCTTTGTTTAAAAGGGCTGCAGGGAAAAGCCTGGGAACTACAAGCCAGTGAGCTTCACATCTGTGGTGGGTAAATTGTTAGAAGGTATTCTGAGAGACCTGATCTACAGGCAGTTAGAGAGTCAAGGACTAATTAGGGACAAGTCAACGTGGCTTTGTGAGTGGAAAATCATGTCTCACAAATTTAATTGAGTTTTTTGAAGGGGTAACCAAGAAGGTAGATGAGGGCAGTGCTGTCAATGTTGTCTACATGGACTTTAGCAAGGCCTTTGACAAGGTACTGCATGGTAGGTTGTTGCATAAGATTAAATCTCATGGGATCCAGGATGAGGTATCTAAATGGATACAAAATGGCTTGATGAGAGAAGCCAGAGTGTTGTAGAATGTTGCATTTCAAACTGGAGACCAGCAGTATGCCTCAGGGATCAGTGCTGGGTCCACTGATATTTGTCATTTATATTAATGATTTGGATGAGAATATAGGAGGCATAATTAGTAAGTTTGCAGATGACACCAAGATTAGTGGAATAGTGGACAGTGAAGAAGGTTATCCCCAATTGAAAGGGATCTTGATCAATTTGGCCAGTGGGCTGACAAATGGCAGATGGAATTTAATTTAGATAAATGCGAGGTGATGCATTTTGGTAGATTGAACCAGGGCAGGATCTACTCAGTTAATGGTAGACCGTTGAGAAGAGTTACAGAACAAAGAGATCTTAGAGTAAAGTTTCATAGCTCCTTGAAAGTGGAGTCACAGGTGGAAAGAGTGGTGAAAAAGGCATTCAGCATGCTTGATTTGGTCAGAGCATTGAATACAGGAGTTGGGATGTCGGGCTAGATGGCCTACTCCTGTTCCTATTTCTTATGTTCTTATGTCTTGTTGAAGTTGTACAAGACATTGGTAAGGCCACACTTGGAATACTGTGTATAGTTCTGGTCACCCTATTATAGAAAGAGTATAAGAAACATAAGAAACATAAGAAATAGGAGCAGGAGTAGGCCATCTAGCCCCTCGAGCCTGCCCCGCCATTCAATAAGATCATGGCTGATCTGTCGTGTCTCAGTTCCACATTCCCACCCTCTCCCCATAACCCTTAATCCCCTTGCCTATCAAAAACCTATCAACCCGCGTCTTAAATATATTTAGTGAGGCAGCCTCCACCACTTCAACGGGCAGAGATTATTATTAAACTAGAAAGAAGGCAGTACGTCACAAGGATGGATGTATTGGCTGACTCATAGCTGGAGTGTGATGAAATCTCCAGGAATACATTGAATCACAGTTGGCAATCCTAACTGCAGTAAGTTTCCTTCTCAAAAGGATATTAGAAAACTAGTTGGAATTTAATTGGAAGGATGGCAAAAGTTGCAGCAGGACATAGATAGGATGCAGGACTGGGCGGAGAAGTGGCAGATGGACTTCAACGCGGATAAATGTGTTGTCGTCCATTTTGGCAGAACCAACGGGATGAACGAGTACACTATTAAGGGCAGAAGTCTGAGTAGTGTTGAGGAGCAGAAGGATCTTGGGGTCCGGGTCCACAGGACTCTTAAATCGGCCTCGCAGGTGGAGGAGGTGGTCAAGAAGGCGTATGGTGTACTGGCCTTCATTAATCGAGGGATTGAGTTTAGGAGTCGGGAGGTAATGCTGGAACTTTATAAGACCCTTGTCAGGCCTCATTTGGAGTATTGTGCGCAGTTCTGGTCGCCTCACTATAGGAAAGATGTAGAAGCTATTGAAAGGGTGCAGAGGAGATTTACAAGGATGTTGCCTGGACTGGGAGGCATGCCTTATGAAGTTAGGTTGAGGGAGCTGGGACTCTTTTCCCTGGAGAGACGAAGGTTGAGAGGCGACCTGATAGAAGTTTACAAAATGTTGAGAGGAATAGATAGGGTGGACTCTCAGAGGCTATTTCCCCGGTTTGAAATGGTCGCTACGAGAGGACACAGATTTAAGGTGCGGGGAGGGAGGTTCAGAAGTGATGTTAGGGGTAAGTTTTTCACTCAGAGGGTGGTGAGTGAATGGAATCGGCTGCCGTCAGTGGTGGTGGAGGCGAACTCGCTGGGGTCTTTTAAAAGACTTCTGGATGAGTATATGGGGTTTAATGAGATTGAGGGTTATAGATAGGTCTGTAGGTTGGTAGGTGATGTGGTCGGCGCAACTTGTGGGCCGAAGGGCCTGTTTGTGCTGTAGTGTTCTATGTTCTATGTTCTATAACAATGTTGGCAATCTGATATTTTCATGTTATCAGTTCTGACACCAGGTCCTGATGCCATCCCCTGATTATTTTGATAGAATGAGTCAGTGAGGCAGGAAGATTGCCAAACAGAAGACGCCTGAAGGGAAGGAACCTGCCCCAACATAACAACAGGTAAACTCAGCATTCCACACCTTATATGGGTAAAAACTCAAGCTCAGGAGAGAGTTGGACTGCCAGAACAGACAATAGTGAAGGGGCTGGGAATGCTGAGGTATACATTTTATTTTCTAGCTTGAGGTGGCCGTGAGCAAGAGCCTTGCATTGACTGCATACACTGCACAGCCCAACTTCACCAGCTGAGAGTTCACAATCTATTCTAGCACTCAACAAATACACACACAAAAGACACTCATATACACACACACACACACACACACACACACACATTCACGCACATAGACCCACCCGTACACACACACTCACACACATACACACACACAGACACTCACAGATATAGTCATACACAAACACACTCATATGGATGCACTCTTACACACACACACTCATACAGATACACTCATACACACACTCATTCAGATACTTGTCCACTCACACAGCCACACTCTTACACACACACATAGTCCCAATTGCCCACAATTGGCCTATATCCCTCCATACCCATCTTATCCATGTAACTGTCTAAATTCTTTTTAAAAGACAAAATTGTACCCGTCTCTACTACTAACTCTGACAACTCACCATTTTTCTGTGTGGAAAAATAGACCCGCTGGACCCTTTTGTATCTCCCTCTCACCTTAAACCTATACCCTCTAGTTTTAGACTCCCCTACCTTTGGGAAAAGATATGGACTATCTAGCTGATCCATACCCCTCATTATTTTATAGACCTCTATAAGATCACTCCTCAGCCTTCTATGCTCCAAAGAAAAATGTCCCAGTCTATCCAGCCTCTCCATATAACTCAAACGATCAAGTCCCAATAACATCCTAGTAAATTTCTTCTGCGCTCTTTCAAATTTAATAATTGGAAAGCTAATAGACTCATTACCGATTAGATGCTACTTGAGTTAGCCATACAGCACTTTCGCCCAATTTTCTATATGTTTATCTCTGGTGAAGAGAAATGCTCAAATGACAAAAACAAGTTTTTTTCAATGTCTGGAATTTTACCACCTTACCCAACCCAGAGTCAGGGCGGGTAAGGCTCAAACGGCATTCTCCATTGGCCTCAGGTGGGATCTTACGAGCCTCGGGCAGGTGAGGTGGTAAAATTCTGGCAAACATCTGGAAGATTTTTCTCCAGGGTTGCACCTGGAGATTGGCCTTTGATTCAGAATTGTTGCAGTGCAGGAGGCTATTATAGAGTCATAGAAATTTACAGCATGGAAATAGGCCCTTTGCCCCAACTTGTCCATGATGCCTTTTTTTAAACCCCGAAGCTAACCCTAATTGCCTGTGTTTGGCCCATATCCCTCGATACCCATTGTATCCATGTAACTGTCTAAATGCTTTTTAAACGACAAAATTGTACCCGCCTCTACTATTACCTCTGACAGCTTGTTCCAGACACTCACCACCCTCTGTGTGAAAAAATTGCCCCTCTGGATATTTTTGTATCTCTCCCTTCTCACCTTAAACCTATGCCGTCTAGTTTCAGACTTCCCTATCTTTGGGGAAAGATATTGACTATCTAGCTGATCGATGCCTTCATTATTTCATAGATCACTAGAAGACTCAGACTTCTACACTCCAGAGAAAAAAGTCCCAGTCTATTCATCCTCTCCTTATAACTCAAACCATCAAGTCCCAGTAGCATCCTAGTAAATCTTTTCTGCACTCTTTCTAGTTTAATAATGTATTTTCTATAATAGGGTGACCAGAATTGCACACAATATTCCAAGTGTGGCCTTACCAATGTCTTGTACAACTTCAACACGATGTCCCAACTCCTGTATTCAATGTTCTGACTGATGAAACCAAGCATGCTGAATGCCTTCTTCACCACTCTGTCCACCTGTGACTCCACTTTCAAGGAGCTAGGAACTTGTACTCCTAGATCTCTTTATTCTGTAACTCTCCCCAACTCTCTAGCATTAACCTCATATTTGTCAGCCTACTGGTCCAATTGATCAAGATTCCATTATAATCCGAGATAACCTTTTTCACTGTCCACTATGCCACCATTCAGCCCATTGTATCTGTACTCACTCTCCAGATCAGAATTTCGCACCATTCTTCTGCCTTCCCCCTGTGACCCTGCACATTGTTTATTTTCAAATATTCCTTGAATTCCCTCTTGAACACCCTGATTGAACCAGCCTCCACTTCTCTCTTAGGCGAAACATTCCAGAACCGAACCACTTGCTGTGAGAAAACACTTTATTTCATTATTGATTTTTCTTCTTTGACCAATTGCCTTAAAACTTTGACCACTGGTTCTCAATTCTTTTTTATTTGATTTGATTTCATTTATTAGGGGGAAACTCTCAATTCCCATCACAATAAACAATAACATCTGATGAACTTTCTGAAGACAATTGATTAAAGAACGAGAAAAGCAATGAGGAGAAGCGCTGCCACCTGGAAGGCGCTGCCTGCAATGTTGGCGAAAGCAGATTCAATAGTAGTTTGATTCTGTCACTCCGAATGTTTAAACTAATGAGCAACAACTTTTAATAAAGCACCTTTAATGTGCTACACAGTCCCAATGTGCTTCACACAGTGACTCTCAGACTAAATCAGGCCATGTGAGCAGATACCAGGTCAAATGACCAAGCACTTGGTCAGTTTGAAGCAGGAGAGAGGGTGGAAAGATTTGGAGAGGGAATTCAGGAACTGAAAGTGCAGGCAGCTGAAGGCCATCAGTGGTGGAACAATCCAGATGTTCAAGTTCAATGGACAAGTGGCCATTTGGAGATGTGCAGAGATACTGGAAGATTGAAGGGATGAGACTGTGTTCATCTTGTCTGATTATTTCAGTGGGGAAGATAGGGTGCACCCTGGATCATGTCTATAAATTACACATTAGCTCACTGCTTTAGCCCACATGTGACTCCAGTCCCTCACCAGCTGGGTGAGAATATGCATTGAGGGCAGAAGAAATGGCAAGCCCGCTGATTATAACTTACGCTAAAACATGCTAATTAGATTCATGCCCTTCCTGATCGTGTCATCGGCGGGGGGAGGGATGCAGGAAAGATCCGGAACTGAAACCTCACTGGTTCAAATCCTGTTTTGGTCACTCGCAACGTTTAACAGCCATTTTGGGATTTGCACACATGATTAGTGCTAAATCAGAGCCATGATGTCACCAATGTCCAGCAGAATTGAAGAATAACCTCCTGACTTTTGTGATAAATTCCCCTCACAATAAACAATATCATTCTATTAGTTTTCCCAATTACTTACTGTACCTGTTTGAGATTCATGTACTAGGACACCCAGGTCCATCTGCATCTCTGAGCTCTGCGATCTCTCAACATTTAATATACTTCATAAGAACATAAGGACATAATGGACAATTTTACATTTTTCCACATTTTATTCCATTTGCCAAATCTTTGCCCACTCACTGAACCTATCTGTGTCTCTTTTTCACCTCCTTATGTCCTCTTCAGAATTTACTTTTCTATCTATCTTTGTGACATCAGTAAATTTAGCAACTATACCTTCTGTCCCTTCATCCAAGTCATTGATGTGAATTGTTAAAAGGTTGGGGCCCTAGCACTGGTCCCTAGCACATCACTCGTCACAATCTGCCAACCAGAAAAAGACCCATTTCTGCCAGCTGTGTTTCCTGTTCATTAGCCAATCTTCAATCCATGCGAATATGTAACCTCTAAGCCATGCACTTTTATTTTCTGTAACAACCCTTAATATGGCATCTTTTCAAATGCCTTCTGGAAATCCAGGTACAGTACATCCACCAGTTCTCCTTTATTCATAGGACATATGACTCCTTCAAAGAACTCGAATAAATTGGTTAAGAACATAAGAACATAAGAAATAGGAGCAGGAGTAGGCCATCTAGCCCTTCGAGCCTGCCCCACCATTCAATAAGATCACGGCTGATCTGTCGTGGCTCAGTTCCACATTCCCGCCCTCTCCCCATAACCCTTAATCCCTTCGCTTATCAAAAACCCAACAACCCGCGTCTTAAAAATATTTAGTGAGGCAGCCTCCACCACTTCAACGGGCAGAGAATTCCAGAGATTCACCACCCTTTGAGTGAAGAAGTTCCTCCTCAACTCTGTTCTAAACCGCCCCCCTTTTATCTTGAGGCTGTGCCTCCTAGTCCTACTATCCTTTCTGAGCGGGAAGAGTCTCTCCACCTCTATCCTATCCATCCCATTCATCATCTTATATGTCTCAATGAGATCTCCCCTCATTCTTCTAAACTCTAACGAGTACAAGCCCAGTTTATTCAGCCTCTCCTCATAGCTCAACCTCCTCAACTCCGGCATCAGCCTAGTAAACCTCCTCTGCACTCCCTCCAAGGCCAAAATATCCTTGCGTAAGTGCGGCGACCAAAACTGCACACAGTACTCCAGCTGCGGCCTCACCAATGCCCTATACAGCTGCAGCAAGACCTCCCTACTTTTATATTCAATCCCCCTCGCTATGAAGGCCAGCATAAACATAATTTACTTTCACAAAACCATGTTGACTCTGCCTGGTTGCCTTGAATTTTTCTGAGTGCTCTGCAGTATCATTTAATAATGTTAAAATGGCAGCGCAGGCTCGTTGGGCCGAAGGGCCTGTTTCCCGGGCTGTTTTTGTTCTTTGTTCTAATGGCTTCTAATATTTTTCCTATCACAGATGTCAGGCTAATTGGCTTGTAGTTCTGTGCTTTGTCTGCCTCCTTTTTTAAACAATGGAGTTACACTTGCTATTTTCCAGTCTACGGAACTTTCCCTGAATCTAGGGAATCTTGGAAAATTAAAACCAAATATTTCATTAGCCTCTTCAAGATCTTAGTGTGAAGTCCATCTGGACCGTGAGCTTTGTCAGCCCGCAGACCAAGAGTTTGCTCAATTGCATAGGTCAGAGGGATTCGTGGATAAAATTAGTAGGGATATGGGGGTAGGGCCTGGGTGGGATTGTGGTCAGTGCAGACTCGATGGGCCAAATGGTCTCTTTCTGTACTGTAGGGTTTCTATGTTCATTCTATGACCACTTGCCGGGTCATTATAATTTCCATGAGATTCCCCCTCCCTTCCATTTCCTGAGTTACAAGGTGTTGGAAGACTATGTCTGGTGTGCTGTGCAGAGTTTTGGTCAGCTTATTTAAGAAAGGATATGAATGTTTTAGAAACAGTTCAGAGAAGGTTCGCTCAACTAATATCTTGGATTGGGGAGGGTTGTTATCTAATGAGGTGTTGGACAGGATGAACCTATATCTATTGGAGTTTAGAAGAATGAGAGGCAATCTTATTAAAGCATAACATTTCCTGAGGGAATTTGGTAGGATGGATGCTGAAAGGACGCTTCCTCTTGTGGGAGAGACTTGAACTAGGAGACACAGTTTAAAAATAAGGAGTCTTCCATTTAACTCAGAGATGAAAAGAATTTTTTTTCTACATAAGAACACAAGAACATAAGAAATAGGAGCAGGAGTAGGCCATCTAGCCCTTCAAGCCTGCCCTGCCATTCAATAAGATCATGGCTGATCTGAAGTGGCTCAGTTGCACATTCCCGCCCTCTCCCCATAACCCTTAATCCCCTCGCTTATCAAAAACCCATCAACCCGTGTCTTAAAAATATTTAGCAAGGCAGCCTCCACCACCTCAACAGGCAGAGAATTCCAGAGATTCACCATCCTTTGAGTGAAGAAGTTCCTCCTCAACTCTGTTCTAAATTGCTCCCCCCTTATCTTGAGGCTGTGCCCTCTAGTCCTACTGTCCTTTCTGAGAACATAAGAACATAAGAACATAAGAAATAGGAGCAGGAGTAGGCCATCTAGCCCTTCGAGCCTGCCCCGCCATTCAATAAGATCACGGCTGATCTGTCGTGGCTCAGTTCCACTTTCCTGCCCTCTCCCCATAACCCTTAATCCCCTCTCTCATCAAAAACCCATCAACCCGCGTCTTAAAAATATTTAGCGAGGCAGCCTCCACCACTTCAACGGGCAGAGAATTCCAGAGATTCACCACCCTTTGAGTGAAGAAGTTCCTCCTCAACTCCGTTCTAAACCGCCCCCCTTTTATCTTGAGGCTGTGCCCCCTAGTCCTACTGTCTTTTTTGAGCGGGAAGAGTCTCTCCACCTCTATCCTATCCATCCCATTCATTATCTTATACGTCTCAATGAGATCTCCCCTCATTCTTCTAAACTCTAACGAGTACAAGCCCAGTTTATTCAGCCTCTCCTCATAGCTCAACCCCCTCAACTCCGGTATCAGCCTAGTAAACCTCCTCTGCACTCCCTCCAAGGCCAAAATATCCTTGCGCAAGTGCGGCGACCAAAACTGCACACAGTACTCCAGCTGCGGCCTCACCAGTGCCCTGTACAGTTGCAGCAAGACCACCCGACTTTTATATTCAATCTCTTGGAGGGTCATAAATATTTGGAAATCTCTCCCCTGGGAAGTGGTGACAGGAAGGTAATTGAATATTTTTAAGGCTGAGTTAAATAGATTCTTGATTAAGAGGGAGTCAAAGGCTATCAGAGATAGGCAGAATGTGAAGTTGATGCCACAATCAGATCATAGAAAACATCCTTTCTGCTTGTATCACAGCTTGGTATCGTTCGTGCTCTGACCAAGGCTGCAAGAAACAACAAAGAGTCATGAACGAAACCTAGTCCATCACACAAACCAGCCACCCATCCACTGACTCTGTCTATACTTCCTGCTACTTCAGAAAAGTAGCCAGCATAATTAAGGACCCCACGCATCCAGGACATACTCCCTTCCACATTCTTCTGTCGGAAAAAATATACAAAGGTCTGAGATCACATACCAACTGACACAAAAACAGCTTCTTCCCTGCTGCCATCAGATTTTTGAATGGATCTATCTCGCACTAAGTTGATCTTTACATCCTAGCTGTGACTGCACCACGACATTCTGCGCTTTCTCCTTTCCTTCTCTATGAATGCTATGCTTTGTCTGTATAGTGCCTAATATATGTGTCAATAATAAATCAAATCAAATATCAGCTATGATCTTGTTCAATAGTAGAGCAGGTTCGAGTGGCAGAATAGAACATAAGAACATAAGAAATAGGAGCAGAAGTAGGCCATCTGGCCCTTCGAGCCTGCCCCGCCATTCAATAAGATCATGGCTGATCTGTCGTGGCTCAGTTCCACTTTCCGGCCCTCTCCCCATAACCCTTAATCCCCTCTCTTATCAAAAACCCATCAACCCGCTTCTTGAAAATATTTAGCGAGGCAGCCTCCACCACTTCAACGGGTAGAGAATTCCAGAGATTCACCACCCTTTGAGTGAAGAAGTTCCTCCTCAACTCCGTTCTAAAACGCCCCCCCTTTATCTTGAGGCTGTGCCCCCTAGTCCTACTGTCTTTTTTCAGTGGGAAGAGTCTCTCCACCTCTATCCTATCCATCCCATTCATCATCTTATACGTCTCAATGAGATCTCCCCTCATTCTTCTAAACTCCAACGAGTACAAGCCTAGTTTATTCAGCCTATGGCATGCAGATCCAATGAATGAATGAAAAGAAGAAAATGTCAATCTCTCATGTGAGAATCAATCAATACTGTCCACAAGTTTCATTTTGCTGTTCCAACCAGGTATTCATCTCTCCTGAAACTGGAAGATTCCATGAACAGTAATAGCTAGGTACTTTCCTTAAGCCTGTCACTTTAAATATCTAGGTGTGCCTGAGCAAGCTCTGCAGGTTAATTACCAAATAAGGTAAATCCTCTGCAGTTTGTGAGTCAGTCCCTGAACCTCTAGTGTGCTGGAAACATTTTAAAATGCATTCTTTCATGGGATGTGAGTGTCACAGGCTAGGCCAGCGTAGACAATGAGAAGGTATTAGTAAAGTGCCTTCTTGACTGCAGCCGAGTGTCTCGCTTGGCCATTTCAGAGGGGTGTTAAGAACCAATCACATGGCTGTGGCTCTGCAGTCACTTGCAGGCCAGACCAAGTAAGGAAGGCAGATTTCCTTCCCTAAAGGACATTAGTGAACCAAATGGGCTTTTGCAACTATGGATGATAATTTAATGGTCACCATTACTGAGATTGGTTTCAATTCCAGATTTATTAATTAATTGAATTTCAAGTTGGCCAATTGCTGTTCTAAAGGCAAAGCTTCGTCGGGCTATTGGGGGAAAGGGAATAATTGGAAAGCTATTGCAAAGAGCCAGCACAGACAATGGGCTGAGTGGCCTCCCCTGTCATTTGATTCTGTCACTCTGGATGTTTAAAATAATGAATAACAACTTTCAATAACTTAGCATCTTTAATGCTACACCCTCCCAATGTGCATCACATAGAGTATCTCAGACTAAATCAGCCCATGTGAGCAGATATCAGGTCAGATGACCAAGCACTTGGTCAGTTTGAAGCAGGAGAAAGAGAGAGAGGGAGTTAGAGGGTGTGGGGAGGGAATTCAGAAGCTCAGAGCGGAGGCAGCTGAAGGCATGGCCATCAGTGGTGGAACAATACAGATATGGACAACTGGCCATTTGGAGATCCTGGAAGGTTGAAAGGATGAGACTGCATTTATCTTGTCTGATTATTTCAGTGGGGAAGATGAAGGCTCACCCTGGATCATGTCTATTAATTACACATGAGCTCACTGCTTTAGCCTGTATGTGACTCCAGTCCCTCATCAATGTACTTGGCTCCTGAATATGAAGTCAAGTGAGGTTCTCATGTTTCAGCTAACAGCTACAAACACGACTGCATTTGTTCAAAATGAAGGCCTGCCATCACCTTCTTGAGGGCAATTAGGGGTGCACATAAGTGTCAGTGTTGCCAGTGACACAATGTTGTTGTTTATTGCAAAAGGAAGGGTTTTCTGCATTTGTTCAGGGCATTAGTGAGACACATCTACTGTACTGTGTACAGTTTTGATCTGCTTATTTAAGAAGACATTAGAAACACTTCAGAGAAGTTTCAGTCAATTGATATGTGGGATGAACGGAGTGGGGGGGGCGGGATAGAGGTTGATGAGGAAAGCTTGGACAGACTGGGCCTGTATCATTGGAGTTTAGAATAATGAAAGGTGGTCTGATTGAAAGATGCTGAGGGGAATTTACAGGTTGGAAGCTGGAATTATGCTTCCCCCTTGTGGGAGAGAAAAATAAGGAGTCTTACATTTAAGACAGAGATACAGCAAAATCTATCCTCTGAGGGTCATGTGTTTTTGGAATTCTCTTCCCCAGAGAGAGGTGGAGGCAAATGAATATTTTTAAGGCTGAGTCAAAGGTCATTTTGGGTGGGCAGGATGTGGAGTTGAGGCCACAAACAGATCAGCTGTGGAAGGTGGTGGCATAGTGGTATTGTAACTGGGCAAGTAATCCAGGGACCCAGCGTAATGCTCGGAGGACCCGGGTTCAAATCCACCATGGCAGACTGTGAAATTTGAATTCAATAAAAATCTGGAATTAAAGTTCCATGACCATGAAACCATTGTTGATTGCTGTAAAACCCTGTCTGATTCACTAATGTCCTTTAGAGAAGAAAATCTGCTGTCCTTACCCGGTCTGGTCCACAACTATTCACAATGACATGCGGATCAGAGACAGTGTCAAACCTTCATGTGAGAATCAATCAATACTGTTCACAAGTTTCATTTTAGTGTTGCAACAGGAGTTACCCTCTCTTGGAACTAGAAGATTCCATGAACAGTAATAGCTAGGTACTTTCCTTAAACCTGCCACTTTAAATATCTAGGTGTGCCTGAGCAAGCTCTGCAGGTTAATTACCAAATAAGGTAAAGTCTATGCAGTTTGTGTGTCTGTACTTTAACCCCTAATGTACTGGAAACACTTTTAAATGTTTGTGGAATGTGGGTGTCGCAGGCAAGGCCAGCATTTGTTTTCCATCCATAATTGCTCTTAATTGAGGGAATTGCTCTACCATTTCAGAGAGTATCTAAGAGTCAACCATATTAATAAGAACATAAGAAATAGGAGCAGGAATAGGCCATCTAGCCCTTCGAGCCTGCCCCGCCATTCAATAAGATCATGGCTGATCTGTCGCTGCTCAGTTCCACTTTCCCGCTTTCTCCCCATAACCCTTAATCCCCTCTCTTATCAAAAACCCATCAACCCACGTCTTAAAAATATTTAGCGAGGCAGCCTCCACCACTTCAACGGGCAGAGAATTCCAGAGATTCACCACCCTTTGAGTGAAGAAGTTCCTCCTCAACTCTGTTCTAAACCGCCCCCCTTTTATCTTGAGGCTGTGCCTCCTAGTCCTACTGTCTTTTTTGAGCGGGAAGAGTCTCTCCACCTCTATCCTATCCATCCCATTCATCATCTTATACGTCTCAGTGAGATCTCCCCTCATTCTTCTAAACTCTAACGAGTACAAGTCCAGTTTATTCAGCCTCTCCTCATAGCTCAACCCCCTCAACTCCGGTATCAGCCTAGTAAACCTCCTCTGCACTCCCTCCAAGGCCAAAATATCCTTGCGCAAGTGCAGCGACCAAAACTGCACACAGTACTCCAGCTGCGGCCTCACCAATGCCCTATACAGCTGCAGCAAGACCTCCCTACTTTTATATTCAATCCCCCTCGCTATGAAGGCCAGCATCCCATTCACCTTCCTGACCACCTGCTGCACCTGCAAGCTGGGTTTTTGCGACTCATGCACAAGGACCCCGAGGTCCCTCTGCACCGTCGCCTGCTGCAGTTTTTCGCCCCGTAAGTAATAGTCCTTCCTACCATTCTTCCTACCAAATATTGCTGTGGCTCTGGAGTCACATATAGGCCAGACCAGGAAAGGACGGCAGATTTTCTTCCCCTAAAGGACATTAATGAACCAGATGGGTCTTTATGACAATCAACAATGTTTCATTATCACCATTACTGAGGCTAGCCTTCAATTCCAGCTTAAATAGTTAATGCAGTGCACAGCATTAGCCTGGGTCTCAGGATTACTAATGCAGTGACATTACTACTATGCCAGCATCTTCCCCAACTAGACGGTGCTGGTTAGGTGCATTGGCCATGCTAAATTCTCCCTCAGTGTACCTGAACAGGTGCCAGAGAGAGAGTAGGGGATTTTCACAGTAACTTCATTGCAGTGTTAATGTAAGCCAACTTGTGACACTAATAAATAAACTTAAACTTTGATTGAACTGTCTTTATAGGCTGCTGTATTGCTGACACCGACTCTCCTCTCTCTGTTGGTCTGAAGCTAGCTGGCTCTATGGACATTCAATGATCCTGACATGATCTGTCCTTCCTTTCACCAGCGTGTGAGCATTGACCATGAGAGCAGATTTTCTAATGAGCATCACAAGCTAGCATTCAATAATACTATGTTCTATTTCCTACTGCGATTGAGGATAATTTAAACTTGGCTTGCTGCTTGCCTCGCCAAGTTAACGCAACACAAAGCATTGATTAAAACTCACACCTTGTGATCAATTCAAAGAAACTCTAGGCCCAAAGTACCTTCTAATAATTAGACTGTAAAGTGTGGTCTCCTTTTCTGCTCTAAATCCCATTCCCACTACCCCTGTTTTTCTGACATAAGAACATAAGAAATAGGAGCAGGAGTAGGCCATCTAGCCCTTCGAGCCTGCCCCGCCATTCAATAAGATCATGGCTGATCTGTCGTGGCTCAGTTCCACTTTCCGGCCCTCTCCCCATAACCCTTAATCCCCTCTCTTATCAAAGACCCATCAACCCGCGTCTTAAAAATAGTTAGCGAGGTAGCCTCCACCACTTCAATGGGCAGAGAATTTCAGAGATTCACCACCCTTTGAGTGAAGAAGTTCCTCCTCAGCTCTGTTCTAAACCGCCCCCCCTCTTTATCGTGAGGCTGTGCCCCCTAGTCCTACTATCCTTTCTGAGCGGGAAGAGTCTCTCCACCTCTATCCTATTCATCCCATTCATCATCTTATACATCTCAATGAGATCTCCCCTCATTCTTCTAAACTCTAACGAGTACAAGCCTAATTTATTCAGCCTCTCCTCATAGCTCAGCCCCCTCAACTCCGGCATCAGCCTAGTAAACCTCCTCTGCACTCCCTCCAAGGCCAAAATATCCTTGACTTCAGTTGGCTGCTGGGTTCCAGCAATACTTTGATTTTAAAATTTTCATCTTTGGCTTCAAATTCCTTCACTTGCCCCTAACTATCTCTGTAATCTCTACCTGCCCCCACAACCTCCAGAGAAATCTGTATCTCTTGAATATCCCCAATTTTCATCTCTCCACGATTGGTGGTTGTACCTTCAACTGATTGCTCTGGAATTCTCTGTCTTAATCTCCTTCTTTACAACCTACTTCTTTGTCCAAGCTTTATGTGACTCTGTGTCAAATTGTGTTTGGTAATCACTGCTGTGACTGATTTACTGTGTTAAAGATGCTGTACAATTGCAAGTTGCTGACGTTCCTGCTTGTTCCCTCTGTGTCCTGGGGACTGATGTCTGAACAAGTCACCATCTAACAGGGAGGGAAATTGGGAAAAAGAGAATCCAACCACGTGCAAAAAGGTGCGGAGAAATGTTTCAAAGTATGAATAATACCCGGAAGTCACAAAATAAATTACATAACTGGGTTCTTTCTCTGTAACTCAATTCCCAACATCTCAGTGGTACCTTTGACCCATCCCACTAAATCTCATTGGTTGTCTGACTCATCTGATGAGAATGTAGGTGGAGCCTTTTGTACTTTAAAGAGAGAGGATGCTACAGGGGACAGCAGTTGCAGTTTGGAGACAATTATTGGTGTGGCAATATTTGTGAGACGGTAATTACTGACAATCTGGGTGATTGTTGTTGAGAAGGAAGTAATTTGATCATTAATTGTTTTAAAATGTATAATGTGTGCTTTGGGTCTGTGTTTGTATTAATGTTTTTAATTTTCCTCTGTTGTTCAGTCAGCTCCTGTAGATTTTAAACCATGGCTGATGATGATGTTGCAGCTCTGGTGGTTGACAATGGATCTGGGATGTGTAAGGTTGGCTTTGCAGGAGATGATGCCCCCAGGGCTGTGTTCCCCTCCATTGTGGGACGGCCCCGTCACCAGGTGAGCTCTGCAAATAGAATGTACTAACTTGCTCTGGATTAATTCCTTGCCAAGAATGCTGGTTTCATGCTAATGACATTCCTTGAAGGAATGTCATTTGTAAATGCTTGGGAGGGGGCAATATAACTAACCAAACTTTTATGGGCAAGATGAATGGGTTTGTCTGCTGGTAGTGAGCAAAAATATTCTGCTTTACAAGAATTGAGCTGTGACCTGAATTAATTCTCGGTACATCAACCTTCCTAGATTTCTGTCCATCTCTCTCTCAACCTTCCTTTGCCAAAATTAATATGAAGCTCCTTTATTGAGCAGATGGAGGCCTGCCCAATGGGAAGCAGCCAGTGGAAGATTTTAGATCTAATTTTTTTTAGGACCAGTGTGTATCACCCAAGGTGAAGATTATCTGACTGAAACCATGGGAGTGGCCTTTTTCCTTTAGTGCACCATTTAAAGGGTATTGGTAATAAGAAACTGGCTGATTTTACTATTCCCCCTCAGCTTCCCAAGTCTGTTAGACTCCTTGTCCCAAAATCCATTCCCCTGAGACCTTGAAAGGTTGCAGGCATCAGTTGTGTGCCTCTGGAATGATGTTCCCTTGCCTTGTGCTCTTGTTCCACTACCAAAAAATGGCAATATATTGCCTTCCAGTTTTTTATCTAGAATTTGCTAGCAAGCAATTAATATTCATCTTCCAGTTATGGCTTGATGCTGCATGTTAATTTTTCAATTTGGGTCCCATTTTATTAACTGTTGGTAATGGCATTGGAGTCAACTATGATGCTTTTTATGAATGGAGCCTGGTCAAGTGGTTGACCAAGCTCTGTGGCTACATTCAGAATATGAAGTGCTCCCATGTCCTGAGGAATCTCCCTCTGAGATTAAGATCTTGCTGTGAGGAATATTGGTTATTCAACTAATTTTAAAATCAAATTATTTCCTGTAGAAACAAATCTGCATGTGAAGTTCCTTTTCAATTGGACAGTGATGCTCTAATCCATACAAGTCCTATAAATTTAGAATTGTTGTGTACCTGTACTAGCTGGCCAATCTTTCTTGGAGTAAGTGCATATAAACTTTGCAATACTGAACTCCCAATAAAAGATTGGGAATTGCAATTAAAACTTCCCCATGCTAGAGGAGATTAATTTATGATGTGGATTTGCCAGTTTTGGACTGGAGTAGGCACAATAAGTAGTCTCAACACTGGGTTAAAGTCCAACAGGTTTATTTGATAGCATGAGCTTTTGGAGCACTACTCTCCATCTGAAGAAGGAGCAGCACTCCAAAAGCTCATGCTAACAAATAAACCTGTTCAACTGGTGTTGAGACTACTTGACATAATCTAGTTAGCATTATGTCCTGTTGTAGCTAGTTGAGAATGGGGTTGTCAAGCAAGTCAGTAACATTTAGCTGTAATCACTAGGTCAGGTAACTAGCTACACCATCAAGGTAACTCTAGTACAAGGAGCTGGCTCTCAACAGCCGCTGGATGGGCTGTCAAACCATCTCGGCCTGAAGACTAGTGTTTACAATCGCATGGTCAATTGTACCAGCTGAATTGTACATAAGATGTAACAGATGAGTTTACTGAGGGATGAATGAACATTGGATGCTAAAAGAGGCACCTTTTTTCCTCATCAGTGGATCCTATACACTGGTACAAATAGACAAATGAGAACACCATCTCTTCCTCAGTATGGTTTGGACATTAAATGCATGAATGGTCACTATCCTCTTGATTGAGGAAGAGACATTGGTTTGATGTTGTAATGGAATCTTTATCTAAACTTGACCATAAATCAAATCAAACAAACATTCAAATGTCTGCTTTTATGAAGGCCAATGCAGCAGCATTTTCTGCACAGCAAGTTTTCACCAGGTTTGGGTGGAGGGGGAAGGAAATGAACAAAAATTTGGCTGCTTCTCTTGACTGATCAAAGCTCTCCCTTGAATGAATTTGTCATTGTTTCAACATCTAAAATTTAATTGACTAAACTGGCTCATCCCCCTCAAGCCAAGTGCCTCCATTACCTGATCTCTCAGGTGTCATCTAGGCCAATCACACTGAAGGACAACAACAAAAGTGTTAACTTTCTAGTTGATAGTTATTCATCTGATATAGTACCAGTGAGAGCATTCAACCAATCATGTCTGTAAATGATCCAATTAACCCCAGCTCTTTTACTTTGAAAAGTAACCAATTGACTGTCCTTCCAATGCCATCTGATTTGTAATGTGACATTTAGCTAAAAGGTCACTAACCAGAAGGCACTATTTGAAGATGGCAAAAGCATTCAGGAAACCAGCAGTTTTTCAGGTGTTACATGAGTAATGTAATTACATGTGGCCTCCTGTCGTACTTGTAGTTCCTATGGCATGTTTAATCTTTTTTAATTTCCCATTCTAGGGAGTGATGGTTGGAATGGGTCAGAAAGACAGTTACGTTGGTGATGAAGCTCAGAGCAAGAGAGGCATCCTGACCCTGAAGTACCCAATTGAGCATGGCATTGTGACCAACTGGGATGACATGGAGAAGATCTGGCACCACACCTTCTACAATGAACTGCGAGTGGCCCCAGAGGAGCATCCTGTTCTCCTCACGGAGGCACCTCTCAACCCCAAAGCCAACCGGGAGAAGATGACCCAGATCATGTTTGAGACCTTCAACACTCCAGCCATGTACGTTGCCATTCAGGCTGTGCTGTCCTTGTACGCCTCTGGCCGTACAACTGGCATTGTGTTAGATTCTGGTGATGGTGTTTCCCACACCGTGCCAATCTATGAAGGGTATGCCTTGCCTCATGCCATCCAGAGGTTAGACCTGGCTGGCCGGGATCTCACTGACTATGCAGTGAAGATCCTGACCGAGCGTGGCTACTCCTTCACTACCACGGCCGAGAGGGAGATTGTACGTGACATCAAGGAGAAACTTGCCTACGTGGCCCTAGATTTTGAATCTGAAATGCAGACAGCCAGCTCCTCTTCAGCCTTGGAGAAAAGCTATGAGCTCCCTGATGGCCAAGTCATTACCATTGGTAATGAGCGTTTCAGGTGCGCAGAAGCCCTTTTCCAACCATCCTTCCTTGGGATGGAATCTCATGGCATCCATGAGGCCTGTTACAATAGCATCATGAAATGTGATGTAGATATCAGGAAGGATTTGTATGCCAACACTGTCTTGTCTGGTGGAACCACCATGTTCCCAGGTGTTGCTGATCGGATGCAGAAGGAAATCACAGCCTTGGCTCCGAGCACAATGAGGATAAAGATCATTGCTCCACCTGAGAGGAAGTATTCAGTGTGGATTGGAGGCTCCATCTTGGCTTCACTCTCCACCTTCCAGCAAATGTGGATCAGTAAGCAGGAGTATGATGAGTCTGGCCCCTCCATAATCCATCGCAAGTGTTTCTAACCTTAAGCAGATCTGACTTGGTCAAATATTAACATTTAATGTGGTGGTTTTAAACACTCTTGCATGGTATATTAGTTAAGACTGGCCATATAGTTGCCTTGGCTAGGGCATTTTGAGGATGGAATAAGGCCTGTCCAGTTGCCCACTTGCTATCCTAGTAATCCCATCTAGCCTAATGGGAGCTGAGTGTTCACTTTCCTATGCATTATATGCTCAGACTGCGCCCCCACCCCCCGCCCCCCCCCGCCCTCCCCCTCCCCCCCCCCCCCCCCAAAAAGGACAAGATCTCCTGTGAACGGATCCACCCTTGCCAAGTGGCCTTGGATTTGAATCCTATTGACAGTAACATTTTGTACATATTAGTGTTGAATATGTGTCAGTCTAGGTTGACATGGTGTAGCAAGGTGCTGAGTAGGAGCTTTTACTAGGATTGTGGTAAGCAAAAGTTTATCTATTTGTTAAATCTCTGCAAATTAATTATGTCTTGCACCTGTGCAAGACCAATAAAATGATTTTTGACAGAACATCTTGTGACTTCTTATGGGGAATATTGCCATACACTAAAATACCACTCAGCCCATCATGTGCAATGACATCTAATTAATCTTGCAACCTGCTGCTCTCATTCAGAAGTCTTAAATTGAATCTCATGCCATGAATGGAATCTTATTACAATCTGGAGTCTTTAGTGTAACTTTCATTTGGTTGTAACATTAGCTCAGCACTACACTAAGTGTATCAGAGCAGTTAATATCCATGCTGGTCTCTAAAGATCAACTCATTTCACATTGAGTGCTTACAGGGAAAAGCAACATAAAATCCTACAGTGTTGGAAGCAGCCATTTGGCCCAGTAAGTCTGCACTGACTACAACCCCATAATCTCTATGCACAAAGGGCCTATTTGTGCTGTAGTTTTTTTTCTATGTAACTTCCAGATGGCTGCATCTGCAGGTAATTCACCCAACTGCAGCTCCTTATAGAATGTAGTAGATGCACTTGCCAAGAATAAAGAAAATTACAGCACAGGAACAGGCCCATCAGCCCTCCAAGACTACACTGACCATGCTGCCTCACTGAATTAAAATTCCCCAATGCTTCTAGGGACCACTCCCCTTTATTCCCTTCCCGTTCATGTATTTGTCAAGATGCCCCTTAAAAGTCACTACTGTATCTGCTTCCACTACCTTCTCCAGGGAATGAGTTCCAGGTATCCACTACCCTCTGATTTTAAAAGGAAAAAAAAATCTGCCTTGTACATCTCCTCTGAACCTTGCCCCTTAAGCCTATGCCCCTAGTGAGTGACTTTTCCACCCTGAAGAAAAAGCTTCTGACTAGCCATGCCCCTCATAATCTTGTAGACTTCTATCAGGTCTCTCCTCAACCTCTGTCATTCCAGTGAGAATAAACCAAGTTTCTCCAACCTCTCCTCATAGCTAATGCCCTCCATACCAGGCAACATCCTGGTAAATCTCTTCTGCACCTATCTGCAAAGCCTCCACAACCTTCTGGTATTGTGGTGACCAGAATTGAACATTATATTCCAACAGCAGCCTAATTAAAGTTGTATAAAGCTGCAACATGACTTACCAATTTTTAAACTCAATGACCCGGCCTATGGAGGCAAGCATGCTGTATGCCTTCTTAACTACCTTCTCCACCTGCATTGCCACTTTCAGTGACCTGTACACCCAGCTCCCTTTATCTATCAATACTCTTAAGGGTTCTGCCATTAACTATATATTTCCTATCTGGATTAGATCTTCTAAAATGCATTATCTCACATTTGTCCAGGTTAAACTCCATTTTCCATCTGCCCAAGTCTCCAATTGATCTAAATCCTGCTGTATCCTCTGATGGTCCTCATCGCTATCCGCAAATCCACCAACCTTTGTGTCGTCCGCAAACTTACTAATCAAACCAGTTACATTTTCCTCCAAATCATTTATATATATTACAAACAGCAAAGGTCCCAGCACTGATCCCTGAGGAACACCACTTGTCACAGCCCTCCATTCAGAAACGCATCCTTCCACTGTTACCCTCTGTCTTCTTTGACCGAGCCAGTTTTGTATCCACCTTGCCAGCTCATCTCTGATCCCGTGTGATCTCACCTTCTGCATCAGTTTGCCATGAGCGACCTTGTCAAAGACCTTACTGAAGTCCATGTAGATAACATCCGCTGCTCTACCCTCATCAATCATCATCGCTTCCTCAAAAAACTAAATCACTTAGGAACATGAAGGTGGCAGAAAGTGTCATAGACAGGGGTTTTAGAGACGTGGTCACACCCAAAGTGCAGGCAGATAGGTGGGTGACCACTAGAAGGGGCATGCAGTCAGTGCAGGAATCCCCTGTGGTCATCCCCCTCTCTAACAAGTATGCCATTTTGGATACTGTTGGGGTGGATGGCCTATCAGGGGATGATGTAGAGATGCAGGCGTTGGACTGGGGTTTAAGTCTGGTTGGATTTAAACCTGGTGTTGTGAGACTTCTTACTATCAGGGCTTAACAGCAGCAGCAACCAGAGCAGTGGCAATAGAGCTGGTCCTGTTAATAAGCAGGAAGGGACAAAGAGCGCTAAAGCAATAGTTTTAGGAATTCTATAGTAGGTGCTTCCGTGGATGTGAAAGCGGACTGGTGAGGCCACAGCTGGAGTACTGTGTGCAGTTTTGGTCACTGCTCTTGCGCAAGGATATTTTGGCCTTGGAGGGAGTGCAGAGGAGGTTCACTAGGCTGATACCGGAGAAGAGAGACTAAATAGACTGTACTTGTTGGAGTTTAGAAGGATGAGGGGGGATCTTATAGAGACGTATAAGATAATGAAGGGGATGGATAGGGTAGAGATAGGGAGATTCTTCCCGCTCAGAAAGGATAGCAGAACTAGAGGGCACAGCCTCAAGATAAGGGGGGAGCAGTTTAGACCAGAGTTGAGGAGGAACTTCTTCACTCAAAGGGTGGTGAATCTCTGGAATTCTCTGCCCGTTGAAGTGGTGGAGGCTACCTCGCTAAATTTATTTAAGTCACGGGTAGATAGGTTTTTGATAGACAGGGGAATTAAGGGTTGTGGGGAGAAAGCAGGAAAGTGGAACTGATTCACTTCAGATCAGCCATGATCTTATTGAATGGTGGGGCAGGCTCGAAGGGCTAGATGGCCTACTCCTGCTCCTATTTCTTATGTTCTTATGATTCCAGGATGGTATGTTGCCTCCCTGGTGCCAGGGTCCAGAATGACTCTGGGCAGAAAACATTCTGAAGGGAGAGGGTGAACAGTCAGAGGTTGTGGTACATATTGGTACTGACCACATAGGTAGGAAGAGTGATGAGGTCCTACAGCAGCAGTTTGGGGAGTTGGGTAGAAAGTTAAAAAGCAGGGCCGCTAGGGTTGTAATCTCAGGATTACTCTCTGTGCCACATGCCAGTGAGGCTTGAAATAGGAAGATAGTACAGCTCAACATCTGGCTAAACAGCTGTTGTAGGCAAGAGGGTTTCAGATATTTGGACTATTGGGATCTCCTCAGAGCAGGTGAGATCTATACAGGAAGGAAGAGTTGTATCTAAATTGGAGGGGCATAAATATTCAGGTCGGGAGGTTTGCTAATGTCACATGGGAGGATTTAAACTAGTTTGCTGGGAGGGGGTGGGGGGGGGGGCACGGGGGGAAGGGTGGGAACCAAAGCAAAGGTGAATTAACTGAAGGGGAACTAGAGAGTAGGCTGTAAGCCCAGAGGAAGAGCAGGCAGTGTGTGGTTGGTGATCAGAGGGTCTGGTGGACAGAGTGCATTTGTTTCAATGTGAGAAGTGTAACAGGTAAGACAGATGAATTTAGAGCTTGGATTAGTACTTGGAACTATGATGTTATTGCCATTACAGAGACTTGGTTAAGGGAAGGACAGGATTGACAGCTTAGCATTCCAGGATACAGATGTTTCAGACGGAATAGAGGGGGATATAAAAGGGGTGGGGAGTTGCACTACTGGTTAAGGAAAATATCACAGCTGTACTGTGGAAGGAAACTTTGGAGGGCTCATACAGCGAGGCAATATGAGTAGAGCTCAGGAATAGGAAAGGTGTAATCACAATGTTGGGGGTTTACTATAGGTTGTCCAACAGCCAGCAGGAAATAGAGGAACAGATATGTAGACAGATTTTGGCAAGGTGTAAAAGTAACAAGGTTGTTGTGGTGGGAGATTTTAACTTTCCCTAAATTGACAGAGATTCACTTAATGCTAGGAGCGTGGATGAGGCAAAGTTTGTAAGGAGCATCCAGGGGGGCTTCTTGAAACAGTATGTAGATAGTCCAACTAGGGAAGGGGCAGTACTGGACCTGGTGTTGGGAATGAGCCTGGCCAGGTAGTCAGAGTTTCAGTAGGAGAGCAGTTCAGGACCAGTGACCACAATTCAGTAAGCTTTAAGGTACTGATGGATAAAGGTAAGTGTAGTCCTCAAGTGAAGGTATAGGTATACATGGGGAGGTACAAATTGAATTAGACACTGGCTCAATAGAAGAAGCCAGAGAATGGTTGTGGAGGGTTGCTTCTCTGAGTAGAGGCCTGTGACGAGTGGGGTACCGCAGGGATCGGTGTTGGATCCATTGTTGTTTGTCATAGAACATAGAACATTACAATGCATTACAGGCCCTTTGGCCCTCGATGTTGTGCCGACCAGTGGAACCAATCTAATGACCCTCTAACCTAAACTATTCCAATGTTATCCATATGCCTATCCACTGACCATTTGAATGCCCTTAAAGTTGGCGAGTCCACAACTGCTGCAGGCAGGGCATTCCACGCCCTTACTACCCTCTGAGTAAAGAACCTACCTCTGACATCCGTCCTATAATTACCACCCCTTAATTTAAAGCTATGTCCCCTTGTGTTAGCCATCACCATCCGAGGAAAAAGGCTCTCGCTGTCCACCCCATCTAACCCTCTGATCATCTTGTATGCCTCAATTCGGTCACGTCTTAACCTTCTTCTCTCTAACGAAATTAACCTCAAGTCCCTCAGCCTTTCCTCATAAGACCTTCCCACCATTCCAGGCAACATCCTGGTAAACCTCCTCTGCACCCTTTCCAATGCCTCCACATCTTTCTTATAATACGGCGACCAGAACTGTACACAATACTCCAAGTGCAGCCGCACCAGAGTTTTGTACAGTTGTAACATGACCTCACGGCTCCAAAATTCAATCCCTCTGCCAATAAAAGCTAACACACCGTACGCCTTCTTAACAACCTTATTATCCTGGGTGCCAACTTTCAGGGATCTATGCACATGTACACCGAGATCTCTCTGTTCGTCATCACTACCAAAAGTCCTTCCATTAGCCCTATATTCTGTACCCCTGTTACTCTTACCAAAGTGAATCACCTCACACTTCTCCGTATTGAACTCCATCTGCCACCTCTCGGCCCAACTCTGCAGCTTATCTATGTCCCCCTGCAAACTGTAACATCCATCCTCACTATCTACAACTCCTCTGACTTTGGTGTTGTCAGCAAATTTACTAACCCATCCTTCTACACCCTCACCTAGGTCATTTATAAAAATGACAAACAGCAGTGGCCCCAAAACAGATCCCTGAGGCACACCACTAGTAACTGAACTCCAGGTTGAATATATCCCATCAACCGCCACCCTGTGTCTTCTATCAGCTAGCCAATTCCTGATCCAAACTGCTAAATCACCCTCAATCCCATGCATCTGCATTTTCTGCAGTAACCTACCACAGGGAACCTTATCAAACGCTTTGCTAAAATCCATATACACCATGTCAACTGCCTTACCTTTATCCACCTCTTTGGTCACCTTCTCAAAGAACTCGATAAGGTTTGTGAGGCACAACCTACCCTTCACAAAACCGGGTTGACTATCCCTAATCTATATCAATGATCTGGATAATAATGTGGTAAATTGGATCAGCAAATTTGCTGATGATACAAAGATTGGAGGTGTAGTGGACAGTGAAGAAGGTTTTCAAAACTTGCAGAGGGATTTGGAGCAACTAGAAAAATGGGCTGAAAAATGGCAAATGGAATTTAATGCAGACAAGTGTGAGGTATTGCACTTTGGAAGGACAAACCAAAGTAGAACGTACAGGGTAAATGGTAGGACTTTGAAGAGCGCAGTTGAACAGAGGGATCTGGGAATACAGGTACAGAATTCCCTAAAAGTGGTGTCACAGGTGGATAGGGTCATAAAGAGTGCTTTTGGTACATTGGCCTTTATAAATTGGAGTATTGAGTATAAAAGTTGGAGTGTCATGGTAAGGTTGTATAAGGCATTGGTGAGGCTGAATTTAGAGTATTGTGTACAGTTTTGGTAACCTAGTTACAGGAAGGATGTAAATAAGGTTGAAAGAGTGCAGAGAAGGTTCACAAGGATGTCACCAGGACTTGAGAAGCTGAGTTACAGAGAGAGATTGAATAGGTTAGGACTTTATTCCCTGGAGCGTAGAAGAATGAGGGGAGATTTGATAGAGGTGTATAAGATTTTGATGGGTATAGATAGAGTGAATGCAAGCAGGCTTTTTCCACTGAGGCTGGAGGAGAAAAAAACCAGAGGGCATGGGTTAAGGGTGAAAGGAGAAAAGTTTAAAGGGAATAATAGGGGGGGATTCTTCATGCAGAGAGTGGTGGGAGTGTGGAATGAGCTGCTGGATAAAGTGGTAAATGCAGGGTCACTTTTAACATTTTAAGAAAAACTTAGACAGATTCATGGATGAGAGGGGTGTGGAGGGATATGGTTCAAGTGCAGGTCAGTGGGACTGGGCAAAAAAATGGTTCGGCACAGATAAGAAGGGCCAGAAGGCCTGTTTCTGAGCTGGAATGTTCTGTGGTTCTATGATAGGGATTCAGGACCGGCACATTCCTATAAGGATGAAGGATAAGTATGGCAAGTTTCAGGAACCTTGGAAAACGAAAGGTATCGTGAGCCTAGTCAAAGAGAAAAAGGAAATTTATCAAAGCTAGGAGGCTGGGAACACATGAAGCAAGTGTGGAATACAAGGAAAGTAGAAAGAAACTTAAGGAGCCAGAAGGCCACAAAAGGATCATTGGTCAGCATGATTAAGGAAAATCGCAAGGCTTTTTATACATATATAAAGAGCAAGAGGGTAGCCAGGGAGAGGGTTAGCGCACTCAAGGACAGGGAGGGAATCTATGCATGGAGCCAGAGGAAATGGGTTAGGTATTAAATGAGTACTTTGCATCAGTATGCACCAAAGAGAAGGCCTTGGTGGATGATGAGTCTGGGAAAGGGTGTGTAGATAGTTTGAGTCATATTAAGATCAAAAAGGAAGAGGTAATGGGGTTCTTGAAAAACATTAAGGTAGACAAGTCCCCAGGGTCTAATGGGATATATCCCAGAATACTGAGAGAGGCAAGGGAGGAAATTGCTGGGGCCTTGAGAGAAATCTTTGTATCCTCACCGGCTACAGGGGAGGTAGACTTGCGGGGGGGGGAGGGAAACAGAGACTGATAGCCAAATTCTGCACACGAGGACGGCCTCAACCAGTATCTTGGGTTCATGTCACACTATCTGTAACCTCCATGACTTGCCTGGGCTTGCAAAATCTCATTAATTGTCCTGGCTGGAGACATTACACATCTCTTTAACCTGTGCTTAACCCTCTCTCAACTCACATTGTCTGTACCTTTAAGACTTAATTTACAAAATAATGGTTGGAACACCAGTCTTTACAGGTAATTGAGTTTGTGTCTTTATATGCCATTTATGAACAGAACTCCTACTTACCTGATGAAGGAGCAGCGCTCTGAAAGCTAACAGCTTTTGCTACCAAATAAGCCTGTTGGACTTTAACCTGGTGTTGTGAGACTTCTTTCACGGGACATCCCAGAGGATTGGAGATAGCCAATATTGTTCCTTTGTTTAAAAAAGGTAGAAAGAATAACTCAGATAATTATAGGCTGGTATGACAGTGCTAGGGAAATTGCTGGAGAGAATTCTTTGAGACAGGATTTATTCCCACTTGGAAATAAATAGATGTATTGGGGAGAGGCAACATGGTTTTGTGAAGGGGAGGTCGTGTCTCACTAACTTGATCGAGTTTTTCAAGGAAGTGACGAAGATGATTGATGACGGTAGGGCAGTGGTTGTTGTCTACATGGACTTCAGAAAGGCCTTTGACAAGGTCTTTCATGGCAGACTAGTGGTGTTCCTTGAGGTTCAGTGCTGGGACCATTGCTGTTTATGATATATGTAAAAACTGATCTGATTAGTAAGTTTGCTGATGACAAAGGTTGGTGGATTTGGGGATAGCGATGAGGACCATTAGAGGATACAGCAGGATATAGGTCGGTTGGAGACTTGGGCGGAGAGTTGGCAGATGGAGTTTAATCCGGCAAATGAGATAATGCATTTTGGAAGGTCTAATACAGATGGGAAATGTACAGTAAATGGCAAAACCCTTAAGAGTATTGATAGGCAAAGTGATCTGGGTGTACAGGTACACAGGTCACTGACAGTGGCAATGCAGGTGGAGAAGGTAGTCAAGAAGGCATACGGCATGCTTGCCTTCATCGCCCGGGGTATTGAGTTTAAAAATTGGCAGGTCATGTTGCAGCTTTATAGAACCTTAAGTTAGACCAGACTTGGAATACAGTGTTCAATTCTGATCACCACACTACCAGAAGGATGTGGAGGCTTTGGAGAGGGTACAGAAAAGATTTATCAGGATGTTGCCTGGTATGGAGGGCATTAGCTATGAGGAGAGGTTGGAAAAACTTGGTTTATTCTCACTGGAATGATGGAGGTCGAGGGACGAACTGATTGAAGTCTACAAGATTGAGGGCCATAGACAGAGTGGATAGATAGCTTTTTTCCAGAATAGAAGATTCAATTCCTAGGGGGCATAGGTTTAAAGGGGGTGCACGAGGCAAGTTTTTTAACACAGAGGGTGGTGGGTGCCTGGAACTCAATGCTGGGCGAGGTCATGGAAGCAGATACGATAGTGACTTTAGGGGTGTCTTGACAAATATATGAATATGATGGGAATGAAAGGATATGCTCCCCGGAAGGTTAGGGTATTTTAGTTGAGTCGGGCAGCATGGTCGGTGCAGGCTTGGAGGGCTGAAGGGTCTGTTCCTGTGCTGTAATTTTCATTGTTCTTTGTTAAACAGCAAGGACCCTTTCACCGCTCAGCATCACACCTCTGACAGGGCTATGCCAGTATCATTTTCCCTCATGTTTGGCGACAAACATGTGACTCCTTGGTGAATCTGTTATTACTGCAGGGAGAAGAAGAGGGATTTGAAGGGAATAAAGTGAATGGCACGGTTGTTGTTGCACCTGGAATTGTCAACAAGAGTCAATAATGAAATGGTCATCTCCCAGTCAAGGCCGTAAGGAACCACAGACTTTCCCCATTGTTGGTAACCTATTTTAAAATTAAGGAGTTCCCCCATTTAAGATTGAGATGAAGATTAATTTCTTCTTTCAAGAGTCTTGTTAGTGTCTGGAATTTTCATCTTTGAGAGTAATGGTGGGCTGGGTCATTGAATATATCCCAGGTTGAGTTTGAGAAATTTTTATCTCGTTCTTTATCAATTTGTAACCCTTCTAGTGTTAACTCTTGGGATTTAAGGTAACCACGGGCCAGGTTCATTTGCACTGTGCTGTCTGGATCTGGAATGCGCTGTTTGAAAGACAGGTTTAATAACAAGCTTTAATAACTGTCAAAGTAGAAAGTTCTGGAAATACTCAGCAATTCAGGTTGTATCTGTGGAGAGGGAGTTGAGGTTTCTGGTGCATTTTGGTCTGAAACATTGATCCTGAGACTGCCAGGCTTGCTGTGTCTGCCCAGAATTAGTAGCTTCTAGAATACTCTTCCAGCAATTGATGCAGCAATCTACCAACCATCTTGCAACAGAGGCAAATGTTATCTTGGGTTAAATAAAGCGCCAAATGAATCCTCCCTCTTTTACCTCACAAAATGTAAAACTAATATCACTAAAATTGCTGGAGCCAAAAAGTCATGAAGTGAATTTGTATAGCACCAGGCACAGCCTCAGGCTGAGGTTTCACTGAACTGGGTGAAAACCAAGGCATACCTGATGAAGGAGCAGTGCTTTTGCTACCAAATAAACCTGTTGGGCTTTAACCTGGTGCTGTGAGACTTCTTACTGTGTTTGAACTGAACCTGACAGAGATACTGGCCAAGGAATCCATCTGAGAGGATTCACCCTGGCCCAGGAGCACTGCACACTCACCCTCACCCTCTGCATCCACCCTCACCCTCTGCACCCTCCCTCACCTTCCGCAGCCTCCCTCACCCTCACCCTCCGCACGCTCCCTCACCCTCACCCTCCGCACCCTCACCCTCTGCACCCTCCCTCACCCTCTGCATCCACCCTCACCCTCCGCACCCTCCCTCACCCTCACCCACCGCACGCTCCCTCGCCCTCCGCACCCTCCCTCACCCTCTGCACTGTCCCTCACCCTCACCCTCCGCACCCTCCCTCACCCTCACCCTCTGCATGCTCCCTCACCCTCACACTCCGCACCCTCCCTCACCCTCACCCTCCGCACCCTCCCTCACCCTCACCCTCTGCACCCTCCCTCACCCTCACCCTCCGCACGGTCCCTCACCCTCACCCTCAACACGCTCCCTCACCCTCACCCTCCGCACCCTCCCTCACCTTCCGCACGCTCCCTCACCCTCACCCTCAACACGCTCCCTCACCCTCACCCTCCGCACCCTCCCTCACCCTCACCCTCTGCACCCTCCCTCACCCTCACCCTCCGCATGCTCCCTCACCCTCACCCTCCACACACTCCCTCACCCTCACCCTCCGCACCCTCCCTCACCCTCACCCTCTGCACCCTCCCTCTCCGTCACCCTCACCCTCCACACGCTCCCTCACCCTCCGCACCCTCACACTCTGCACCCTCCCTCACCCTCCGCACCCTCTCTCACCCTCACCCTCTGCACGCTCCCTCACCCTCACCCTCCGCACCCTCCCTCACCCTCTGCATCCACCCTCACCCTCCGCACCCTCCCTCACCCTCACCCTCCGCACGGTCCCTCACCCTCTGCACTGTCCCTCACCCTCACCCTCCGCACCCTCCCTCACCCTCACCCTCCGCACCCTCACCCTCTGCACCCTTTCTCACCCTCTGCATCCACCCTCACCCTCCGCACGGTCCCTCACCCTCTGCACTGTCCCTCACCCTCACCCTCCGCACCCTCCCTCACCCTCACCCTCTGCACGCTCCCTCACCCTCACCCTCTGCACGCTCCCTCACCCTCACCCTCCGCACCCTCACCCTCACCCTCCGCACCCTCACCCTCTGCACCCTCTCTCACCCTCTGCATCCACCCTCACCCTCCGCACCCTCCCTCACCCTCACCCTCTGCACGCTCCCTCAACCTCTGCACTGTCCCTCACCCTCACCCTCCACACCCTCCCTCACCCTCACCCTCCGCACGCTCCCTCACCCTCAGCCTCTGCACCCTCCCTCACCCTCAGCCTCTGCACCCTCCCTCACCCTCACCCTCCGCACCCTCCCTCACCCTCACCCTCTGCACCCTCCCTCACCCTCAGCCTCTGCACCCTCCCTCACCCTCACCCTCCCCACCCTCCCTCACCCTCACCCTCCGCACCCTCCCTCACCCTCACCCTCCCCACCCTCCCTCACCCTCACCCTCCCCACCCTCCCTCACCCTCACCCTCCCCACCCTCCCTCACCCTCACCCTCCGCACCCTCCCTCACCCTCACCCTCCCTCACCCTCCACACCCTCCCTCACCCTCACCCTCCCCACCCTCCCTCACCCTCACCCTCCGCACCCTCCCTCACCCTCACCCTCCGCACCCTCCCTCACCCTCCACACCTTCCCTCACCCTCACCCTCCACACCCTCCCTCACCCTCACCCTCCGCACACTCCCTCACACTCACCCTCATGGGTGGTCTCGGCAAGTGACAGTTGTGCAGTGGGCGGGGTTTCAGTGACAGTTGGGTAGTGGGTGGGGTTTAAGTGACAGTTGTGCAGTGGGCGGGGTTTCAGTGATTGGCAGGTGGATGATGGGCAGGGTTTCTGTGACAGTTGGGTAGTGGGCGGGGTTTCAGTGATTGGCAGGTGGATGGTGGGCAGGGTTTCTGTGACAGTTGGGTAGTGGGCGGGGTTTCAGTGATTGGCAGGTGGATGGTGGGCAGGGTTTCTGTGACAGTTGGGCAGTGGGCAGGGTTTTGGTGATTGGCAGGTGGATGATGGGCAGGGTTTCTGTGACAGTTGGGTAGTGGGCGGGGTTTCAGTGATTGGCAGGTGGATGGTGGGCAGGGTTTCTGTGACAGTTGGGCAGTGGGCAGGGTTTTGGTGATTGGCAGGTGGATGGTGGGCAGGGTTTCTGTGAGTGACAGTTGGGCAGTGGGCGGGGTTTTGGTGATTGGCAGGTGGATGGTGGGCAGGGTTTCTGTGAGTGACAGTTGGGCAGTGGGCGGGGTTTTGGTGATTGGCAGGTGGATGATGGGCAGGGTTTCTGTGACAGTTGGGTAGTGGGTGGGGTTTCAGTGATTGGCAGGTGGATGATGGGCACGGGTTCTGTGACAGTTGGGCAGTAGGCGGAGTTTTGGTGATTGGCAGGCGGATGATGGGCAGGGTTTCTGAGACAGTTGGGCAGTGGGCAGGGTTTTGGTGATTGGCAGGCGGATGATGGGCAGGGTTTCTGTGAGTGACAGTTGGGTAGTGGGTGGGGTTTCAGTGATTGGCAGGTGGATGATGGGCAGGGTTTCTGTGAGTGACAGTTGGGCAGTGGGTGGGGTTTCAGTGATTGGCAGGTGGATGATGGGCAGGGTTTCTGTGAGTGACAGTTGGGCAGTGGGCGGGGTTTTGGTGATTGGCAGGTGGATGATGGGCAGGGTTTCTGTGAGTGACAGTTGGGCAGTGGGCGGGGTTTTGGTGATTGGCAGGTGGATGATGGGCAGGGTTTCTGTGACAGTTGGGTAGTGGGTGGGGTTTTGGTGATTGGCAGGTGGATGATGGGCAGGGTTTCTGTGAGTGACAGTTGGGTAGTAGGCGGAGTTTTGGTGATTGGCAGGCAGATGATGGGCAGGGTTTCTGTGAGTGACAGTTGGGTAGTGGGCGGGGTTTTGGTGATTGGCAGGTGGATGATGGGCAGGGTTTCTGTGAGTGACAGTTGGGCAGTGGGTGGGGTTTTGGTGATTGGCAGGTGGATGATGGGCAGGGTTTCTGTGACAGTTGGGTAGTGGGCGGGGTTTTGGTGATTGGCAGGTGGATGATGGGCAGGGTTTCTGTGACAGTTGGGCAGTAGGCGGAGTTTTGGTGATTGGCAGTCGGATGATGGGCAGGGTTTCTGTGAGTGACAGTTGGGCAGTGGGCAGGGTTTCAGTGATTGGCAGGTAGATGATGGACGGGGTTTCTGTGAGTGACAGTTGGGCAGTGGGTGGGGTTTCAGTGATTGGCAGGTGGATGATGGGCAGGGTTTCTGTGAGTGACAGTTGGGCAGCGGGAGGGGTTTCAGTGATTGGCAGGTAGATGATGGACGGGGTTTCTGTGAGTGACAGTTGGGCAGTGGGCGGGGTTTTGGTGATCGGCAGGTAGATGATAGGCAGGGTTTCTGTGACAGTTGGGCAGTGGGTGGGGTTTCAGTGATTGGCAGGTAGATGATGGGCAGGGTTTCTGTGAGTGACAGTTGGGTAGTGGGCGGGGTTTTGGTGATTGGCAGGTGGATGATGGGCAGGGTTTCTGTGAGTGACAGTTGGGCAGTGGGTGGAATTTTGGTGATTGGCAGGCGGATGATGGGCAGGGTTTCTGTGAGTGACAGTTGGGCAGTGGGCGGGGTTGTGGTGATTGGCAGGCGGATGATGGGCAGGGTTTCTGTGAGTGACAGTTGGGCAGTGGGCGGGGTTGTGGTGATTGGCAGGTGGATGATGGGCAGGGTTTCTGTGAGTGACAGTTGGGCAGTGGGCTGGGTTTTGGTGATTGGCAGGTGGATGATGGGCAGGGTTTCTGTGAGTGACAGTTGGGCAGTGGGCGGGGTTTTGGTGATTGGCAGGTGGATGATGGGCAGGGTTTCTGTGAGTGACAGTTGGGCAGTGGGCGGGGTTTTGGTGATTGGCAGGTGGATGATGGGCAGGGTTTCTGTGAGTGACAGTTAGGTAGTGGGCGGGGTTTTGGTGATTGGCAGGTGGATGATGGGCAGGGTTTCTGTGAGTGACAGTTGGGCAGTGGGCGGGGTTTTGGTGATTGGCAGGTGGATGATGGGCAGGGTTTCTGTGACAGTTGGGCAATACATCGGCCTCGCAGGTGGAGGATGTGGTCAAGAAGGCGTATGGTGTACTGGCCTTCATTAATCGAGGGATTGAGTTTAGGAATCAGGAGGTAATGCTGCAACTTTATAAGACCCTTGTCAGGCCTCATTTGGAGTATTGTGCGCAGTTCTGGTCGCCTCACTATAGGAAAGATGTAGAAGCTATTGAGAGGGTACAGAGGAGATTTACAAGGATGTTGCCTGGACTGGGAGGCATGCCTTATGAAGTTAGGTTGAGGGAGCTGGGTCTCTTTTCCCTGGAGAGACGAAGGTTGAGAGGCGACCTGATAGAAGTTTATAAAATGTTGAGAGGAATAGATAGGGTGGATTCTCAGAGGCTATTTCCCCGGGTTGAAATGGTCGCTACGAGAGGACACAGGTTTAAGGTGCGGGGAGGAAAGTACAGAAGTGATGTTAGGGGTAAGTTTTTCACTCAGAGGGTGGTGAGTGAATGGAATCGGCTGCCGTCAGTGGTGGTGGAGGCGAACTCGCTGGGGTCTTTTAAAAGACTTCTGGATGAGTATATGGGGTTTTATGGGATTGGGGGTTATAGATAGGTCTATAGATTGGTAGGTGTTGATGTGATTGGCGCAACTTGTGGGCCGAAGGGCCTGTTTGTGCTGTAGTGTTCTATGTTCTATGTTCTAATAGGCGGGGTTTTGGTGATTGGCAGGTGGATGATGGGCAGGGTTTCTGTGACAGTTGGGCAGTGGGCGGGGTTTTGGTGATTGGCAGGTTGATGATGGGTAGGGTTTCTGTGACAGTTGGGCAGTGGGCGGGGTTTTGGTGATTGGCAGGTGGATGATGGGCAGGGTTTCTGTGACAGTTGTGTAGTGGACGGGGTTTTGGTGATTGGCAGGTGGATGATGGGCAGGGTTTCTGTGACAGTTGGGTAGTGGGTGGGGTTTTGGTGATTGGCAGGTGGATGATGGGCAGGGTTTCTGTGACGGTTGGGCAGTGGGTGGAGTTTTGGTGATTGGCAGGCGGATGATGGGCAGGGTTTCTGTGAGTGACAGTTGGGTAGTAGGCGGGGTTTTGGTGATTGGCAGGTGGATGATGGGCAGGGTTTCTGTGAGTGACAGTTGGGTAGTGGGTGGGGTTTTGGTGATTGGCAGGCGGATGATGGGCACGGTTTCTGTGACAGTTGGGTAGTGGGTGGAGTTTTGGTGATTGGCAGGTGGATGATGGGCAGGGTTTCTGTGAGTGACAGTTGGGTAGTGGGCGGTGTTTTGGTGATTGGCAGGTGGATGATGGGCAGGGTTCCTGTGAGTGACAGTTGGGTAGTAGGCGGGGTTTTGGTGATTGGCAGGTGGATGATGGGCAGGGTTTCTGTGAGTGACAGTTGGGTAGTGGGCGGGGTTTTGGTGATGGGCAGGTGGATGATGGGCAGGGTTTCTGTGAGTGACAGTTGGGTAGTAGGCGGGGTTTTGGTGATTGGCAGCTGGATGATGGGCAGGGTTTCTGTGACAGTTGGGTAGTGGGTGGAGTTTTGGTGATTGGCAGGTGGATGATGGGCAGGGTTTCTGTGACAGTTGGGTAGTGGGTGGAGTTTTGGTGATTGGCAGGCGGATGATGGGCAGGGTTTCTGTGAGTGACAGTTGGGTAGTGGGCGGGGTTTTGGTGATTGGCAGGTGGATGATGGGCAGGGTTTCTGTGAGTGACAGTTGGGTAGTAGGCGGGGTTTTGGTGATTGGCAGGTGGATGATGGGCAGGGTTTCTGTGAGTGACAGTTGGGTAGTAGGCGGGGTTTTGGTGATTGGCAGGTGGATGATGGGCAGGGTTTCTGTGAGTGACAGTTGGGTAGTGGGCGGGGTTTTGGTGATGGGCAGGTGGATGATGGGCAGGGTTTCTGTGAGTGACAGTTGGGTAGTAGGCGGGGTTTTGGTGATTGGCAGGTGGATGATGGGCAGGGTTTCTGTGAGTGACAGTTGGGTAGTAGGCGGGGTTTTGGTGATTGGCAGGTGGATGATGGGCAGGGTTTCTGTGAGTGACAGTTGGGTAGTGGGTGGGGTTTTGGTGATTGACAGGTGGATGATGGGCAGGGTTTCTGTGAGTGACAGTTGGGTAGTGGGTGGGGTTTTGGTGATTGGCAGGTGGATGATGGGCAGGGTTTCTGTGAGTGACAGTTGGGTAGTGGGTGGGGTTTTGGTGATTGGCAGGTGGATGATGGGCAGGGTTTCTGTGAGTGACAGTTGGGTAGTGGGTGGGGTTTTGGTGATTGGCAGGTGGATGATGGGCAGGGTTTCTGTGAGTGACAGTTGGGTAGTGGGCGGGGTTTTGGTGATTGGCAGGCGGATGATGGGCAGGGTTTCTGTGAGTGACAGTTGGGTAGTGGGTGGGGTTTTGGTGATTGGCAGGTGGATGATGGGCAGGGTTTCTGTGAGTGACAGTTGGGTAGTGGGTGGGGTTTTGGTGATTGGCAGGTGGATGATGGGCAGGGTTTCTGTGAGTGACAGTTGGGTAGTGGGTGGGGTTTTGGTGATTGGCAGGCGGATGATGGGCAGGGTTTCTGTGAGTGACAGTTGGGTAGTAGGCGGGGTTTTGGTGATTGGCAGGTGGATGATGGGCAGGGTTTCTGTGAGTGACAGTTGGGCAGTGGGCGGGGTTTTGGTGATTGGCAGGTGGATGATGGGCAGGGTTTCTGTGAGTGACAGTTGGGTAGTGGGTGGGGTTTTGGTGATTGGCAGGTGGATGATGGGCAGGGTTTCTGTGAGTGACAGTTGGGTAGTGGGCGGGGTTTCTGTGATTGACAGTTGGGTAGTGGGCGGGGTTTCTGTGAGTGACAGTTGGGTAGTGGGCGGGGTTTCTGTGATTGACAGTTGGGTAGTGGGCGGGGTTTCTGTGATTGACAGGTTTGTTGTGTTTTGCAATGAGGACACTAAGAAGTCTCACAACACCAGGTTAAAGTCCAATTGGTTTATTTGTAGCAAATGCCACTAGCTTTCAGAGCGCTGTTCCTTCATCAGGTGAGTGAGAGTTCTGATCACACACCCAATTTACAAAATAATGGTGGGAATGTGAGTCTTTACAGCTAATCAAGTCTTAAAGGTACAGACAATGTGAGTGGAGAGAGGGTTAAGCCCAGATTAAAGAGATGTGTATTGATTCCAGACAGGATAGTTAGTGAGATTGTGCAAACCCAGGTGAGTCACGGGGGTTACAGATAGTGTGACATGAACCCAAGATCCCGGGTGAGGCCGTCCTCGTGTGTGTGGAACACATAAGGATAAGTTGGCAGGACTTGTAAAATCTCACTAACTATCCTGTCTGGAATCAATACACATCCCTTTAACCTGGGCTTAACCCTCTCTCCACTCACATTGTCTGTACCTTTAAGACTTGATTAGCTGTAAAGACTCACATTCTAATCAGTATTCTGTAAACTGAGTGTGTGACTTTACATGCTCTGTTTGTGATCAGAACTCCCCAGTCACCTGACAAACGGACAGCCTATTCTGAAAGCTAGCGGCTTTTGCTGTTGGGCTGTAGCCGGGTGTTGTGAGGCTTCTTACCGAGCTTACCTCAGACCAACACCGCCATCTCCACATCCACAGGCCCCAGCGAAAGACAGCTGGGCGGGGTTATAGTGATTGACAGGCAGGTAGCAGGCGGGGTTACGGTGATTGACAGGCGGGGTGTGGGCGGGGTTACAGTGATTGACAGTCAGGTTGTGGGCGGGGTTACGATGATTGACATGTAGGATGTGGGCGGGGTTACGGTGATTGGCAGGCATGGTGTGGGCAGGTTTACGGTGATTGACAGGCAGGATGTGGGCGGGGTTACGGTGATTGACAGGCGGGCCGTCCTCGCGACACCGTCCGCTGTCCGGTTTCGGGCCTCAGGCCGTCCGAGGGCCGTAGGGAGGGTCAGACCGCGGAGTCCGGCGGCGCTATGGAGCGGGCCGGCGTGCCGGCGGTGAGTGAATCCGGAGTCACGCCGGGCTCTGCGGGCGGGGAGTAGGCCCGAGGGGAAGCCGAGCGTCCCAGAGTGGTTAGTGCAACACAGCCCGGGAGAGCGCCCCCAAACACCCGGAGGAACCCCCTAAAGACCCGGAGGAACCCCCTAAAGACCCCCAGGAAGCCCCTAAAGACCCGGAGGAACCCCCCAAACACCCGGAGGAACCCCCCAAAGACCCCCAGGGACCCCCTAAACACCCGGAGGAACCCCTAAAGACCCCCAGGAACCCCCCAAACACCCGGAGGAACCCCCCCAAAGACCCCCAGGGACCCCCTAAAGACCCCCAGGAAACCCCCAAACACCCGGAGGAACCCCCCCAAAGACCCCCAGGGACCCCCTAAACACCCGGAGGAACCCCCTAAAGACCCCCAGAAACCCCCCAAACACCCGGAGGAACCCCCCCAAAGACCCCCAGGGACCCCCTAAAGACCCCCAGGAAACCCCCAAACACCCGGAGGAACCCCCCAAACACCCGGAGGAACCCCCCAAAAGACCCCCAGGGACCTCCCATCACCCGGAGGAACCCCCCAAACAACCGGAGGAACCCCCTAAAGACCCCCAGGGACCCCCCCAAACACCCGGAGGAACCCCCCAAACACCCCCAGGGACCCCCCCAAACACCCGGAGGAACCCCCTAAAGACCCCCAGGGACCTCCCATCACCCGGAGGAACCCCCCAAACACCCGGAGGAACCCCCCAAACACCCGGAGGAACCCCTAAAGACCCCCAGGAACCCCCCAAACACCCCCAGGGACTCCCCGCCTCCCAGAGGAACCCCCTAAAGACCCCCAGGAACCCCCCAAACACCCGGAGGAACCCCCAGGAACCCCCCAAACAACCGGAGGAACCCCCTAAAGACCCCCAGGGACCCCCCCAAACACCCCCAGGAACCCCCTAAAGACCCCCAGGGACCCCCAAACACTCAGAGGAAGCCCCCCAAAGACCCCGAGGAACCCCCATAAAGTTCCGGAGGAACCCCCTCCCAAACACTCGGAGGACCCCCCCCCCCCCGCCGGAGAGCTCCCTAAAGACCGCCAGGAACTCCCTAAAGACTCCGAAAAAAAACCCCAAACGCCCCGCAGAAGTCCCCCCCCCGCAAACACCCCTAGGAACCCCCTAAAGACCCCGAAGAACCCCCCAGACACCCCAAGGAATCTCCTAAAAACCCCAAGGAGCCCCCTAAACACCACCAGCATCATCCCCTCAATACCCCAAATGGCCAGTCACCTCCTCAACACTCCCAACCACCCCATCAATCACACTGACCCAGTGCAATTAGATACCGAGTTAAGCTCCCCGTTCTCTGCTGTGTACTAATTTCTTTGTCGCTCCTGTGTCTGTGAGAAGCTGAAGAGGTTAGGCGGCTCCTAACAGAGGTCAGTGCAGCAATGTAGCTTGAATCAAACATTGAAGAACAGTTTAAATATCTGATGTTCTGGGTTGTGATTTGAACAGACAATCAGTGACCTGTTCCTTGCCCTGTACGAGATGGGATTTGAGGAGAGGCATGTACAGGCAGCGATGCAAGCTGGGATCTTCAATGTCCAGGATGCTACTGAATGGTGAGTGATTCAGTTCAGAAGCTGCATTGAAATCTTTCTCACTCATTCTGCTTACGCCACCAATAACAATTGGTTGCATTCATGTACTCTCCAGATTTCTGACGTTTGTCTACTCGTCTAACCGTGGCCTCTTAAAATCCTCTAATTCGAACCAGTCCGCCATTGGTCATTCCTTCAGCTGCCTGAGCCTGACCCTCTGGAAATTCTCCCACTCCATTTCGGAGCCGTGAGGTCATGTTACAACTGTACAAAACTCTGGTGCGGCCACACTTGGAGTATTGTGTACAGTTCTGGTCGCCGCATTATAAGAAAGATGTGGAGGCATTGGAAAGGGTGCAGAGGAGGTTTACCAGGATGTTGCCTGGTATGGTGGGAAGGTCTTATGAGGAAAGGCTGAGGGACTTGAGGTTATTTTCATTAGAGAGAAGAAGGTTACGAGGTGACCTAATTGAGGCATACAAGTTGATCAAAGGATTGGATAGGGTGGACAGTGAGAGCCTTTTACCTTGGATGGTGATGGCTAACACAAGGGGACATAGCTTTAAATTAAGGGGTGGTAATTATAGGACGGATGTCAGAGGGTAGTAAGGTCGTGGAATGCCCTGCCTGCAGCAGTTGTGGACTCGCCAACTTTAAGGGCATTCAAATGGTCAGTGGATAGGCATATGGATAACATTGGAATAGTTTAGGTTAGAGGGTCATTAGATTGGTTCCACTGGTCGGCGCAACATCGAGGGCCGAAGGGCCTGTACTGCGCTGTAATGTTCTATGTTCCATCATTTCCATCTTTTATTTCTCCCCCCTCATTTGAAAGATGCTTTGTCCAAGCCTTTGACCATTTGCTTCACTGTCTCCTAATTTATCGCAGTGTCATAAGAAGATAAGAAATAAGAAATAGGAGCAGGAGTAGGCCATCTAGCCCCTTGAGCCTGCCCCGCCATTCAATAAGATCATGGCTGATCTGTCGTGGCTCAGTTCCACCTTCCCGCCCTCTCCCCATAACCCTTAATCCCCTCTCTTATCAAAAACCCATCAACCCGCGTCTTAAATATATTTAGCAAGGTAGCCTCCACCACTTCAACGGGCAGAGAATTCCAGAGATTCACCACCCTTTGAGTGAAGAAGTTCCTCCTCAACTCCGTTCTAAACGACCCCCCTTTATCTTGAGACTGTGCCCTCTAGTCCTACTGTCCTTTCTGAGCGGGAAGAGCCTCTCCACCTCTATCCTATCCATCCCATTCATCATCTTATACGTCTCAATGAGATCTCCCCTCATTCTTCTAAACTCTAACGAGTACAAGCCTAGCTTATTCAGCCTCTCCTCATAGCTCAATCCCCTCAACTCCGGTATCAGCCTAGTAAACCTCCTCTGCGCTCCCGCCAAGGCCAAAATATCCTTGCGTAAGTGCGGCGACCAAAACTGCACACAGTACTCCAGCTGCGGCCTCACCAGTACCCTGTACAGTTACAGTGTCAATCTGTGTTCAGTAATTGCTGCTGAGAAGCACCTTGGAAAGTTGCACTATGTTGAAGGCACATTGTGTGTACACACTGTGGGAAACGCAGACTGTGTTGCTACGGTGCCCATGTAATTCCCAGTTAGCTGGCCGCCAGCCACCAGTATCTGACCCCCTGTTACCAGCTCCATTTGCACTGTTACCCCTTTCTGGACCATTGCAGAAGAAGCCTGGTTTTTGGAAACATCGGGAATGGCAAATGCTTGATCCTTTAGTCCCATCTGTGAGATGGAGGAGATGCTGAAGTCTGAGGTGCTTTTTTTTTGGGGTGAATTGTTAAGCCGAGGGTGCCTGCATTCTGGTAGATGTAGAAGATCCCATGGTAATATCCTGAAGGTGAGCAAGGATGTTCGTAGAATCTCGATGGAGTAGGAAGAGACCATTCGGCCCATCGAGCCTGCACCAACAACTATCCCACACAGCCCCTAACCCCACGTATTTACCAGGCTAATTCCCCCTGACACTAAGGAGCAATTTAACATGGGCAGTGCACACAACCTGCACATCTTTGGACTGTGAGAGGAAACTCTTCCGAGGAGAGGTTGGATAGACTGGGCTTGTATCCACGACAGTTTAGAAGAGAAGTGACCTGAGGCGTATTGATGGTGTGAATGTGGGAGAATCTAGAAGTAGGGGTCACTGTTTAAAAATAAAGTTATAGTTTATTTATTAGTCACAAGCATGCTTACATTAATACTGCAATGAAGTTACTGTGAAATTCCCCTAGTCATCACACTCTGGCGCCTGTGCGGGCACACTGAGGGAGAATTTAGCATGGCCAATTCACCCTAACCAGCACCTCTTTCAGACTGTGGGAGGAAACCAGAGCACTAGGAGGAAACCCACACAGAGACGTGGAGAACATGCAGACTCTGCGCAGATAGTGACCCGAGCTGGGAATCGAACCTGGTTCCCTGTGAGGCAGCAGTGCTAACCACTGTGCTGCCATGTCAGATCACTCATTTAAGACGGAGATGAGGAGAAAGTTTTTGTGAGAATGGTGAGTCGCTGGAACTCCTTCTCAAGGAAATGGAAGCAGAATCTTTGCACATTTTATTATCCAAGCGAGTAAATTCTTGATTAACAAGAGGGGGTGGTGTGAAAGGTTATCAGGTAGGCAGGCGGTTACAATCAGATCAGCCGTGATCTTATTGAATGAAGGAGCTAGCTTGAGGAGCTGAGTGGTTTACTTTGTATGTTTCTCAGCATGTTTGAACGATTGTGGGATTGATGATCGGAGCTGCAGCTGTGTTACACTCAGGGGGTGTATAGAGATTAATAACTTGTTAATTAATAACTTGAGCAAATTAAGCTGTTTTACGACTTGGTTTCAGGTTGCTCCAAGGAGGAGATCGTACCAAGAGAGGTCAGGAGTCGAGGGGCTCCGTTGCTGGGGCGATGTCAGCATTTAACCCACCATTTGTACCAGGACTGGCTCCAACACTGCCCCGTGCTGCAGACAGCCAGAGACACAACCCAGCCGAGACTGACAGCCCACCACAAGGTAACCATTACAAAGACTTGTGTTTCCCTACCCCCTCACGCTGCTGGGTTGCTGTTGTGAGTGGTTATGCTGCACCCATCTGTTGCCTGTTATAAATGGAGGTCTATCTGAGGCTGGTGGTGGTCTCGACTCTCACTGCACTATGTCAACTGAATCATAGAATCTCTATGGTGCAGAAGGAGGACATTTGGCTCGTTGAGTCTGCACCAACCACAATCCCATAACCCCACATATTTACCCTGCTAATACCCCTGACACTAAGGGTCAATTTATCATGGCCAATCCACCTAACCCACACATCTTTGGAGTGTGGGAGGAAACTGGAGCACCCAGAGGAAACCCACACAGACATGGGGAGAATGTGCAGACTCCCCACACACACAAACACACGCACACAGACCTGAGGCCAGAATTGAACCCGGGTCCCTGGTGCTGAGAGGCAGCAGTGGTAATTGCTGTGCTGCCCATCACTCAGTTGGTGTGGGGAAATTTGAGGGGGAGACGATGGTGTAGTGGCAATGCCACTGGACTAGTCACCGAGGGACACAGTCTCACCTAGGTTCAAACCCCATAGATCTGGAATGTAAATTTAATCTCAGTAAGGAAGGCTGTGCCGTAAAATCCGTCTGGTTCACTAATATCCTTTAGGGAAGGAAATCTGCTGCCTTGACCTAGTCTGGCCTACATGTGATTCCAGAGCCACAACAATCTGGCTGACTCTTAACTGTCTCTGAAATGGCTGAGTGAGGCACTCAGTTTAAGGATGGGCAACAAATGCTGGCCTGGCCAGTGACACCCACATCCCATGTCCAAATAAAAAAGAACAAAAATTTGTCACAGCCCAGATCAGGTTCCTGTGTTTTTAGCAGTTTTGAGGGTGGCACAGTGGTTAGCACTGCTGCCTCAAAGCCCCGGGACCTGGGTTTGATTCCCGGCTTGGGTCACTGTCTGTGTGGGGTTTGCATGTTCTCCTCATGTTTGCGTGGGTTCCCTCCAAATGCTCTGGTTTCCTTCCACACTCCAAAGATGTGCAGGTTAGGTTGATTGGCCATGGTAAATTGTCTCTTAGTGTCCAAAGATGTGTAGGTTAGGGATTAATGGGGGGAAATATGTGGAGTACGTGGGGATAGATGGGTGAGAGTGTTGTCAGTGCAGATATAATGGGCCAAATAGCCTCCTCCTGCACTGTAGGGATTCTATTTTTCTGAGTTATCAGCGAGCAGGAGTTTGTTTAGCTGCTTTATTACACAGCCAGTGTACTGAAAATTGCAGTCAGCTCAACCTAAGTACACAGCAGTTAGAACACAGGTGATTCCACATAACTGTTAGAGCAGAAGGTGGTCATTTAGCCTCTTGCTCCACCTGATCAGGGTTGGTATGTACTGTACTCCCTTTAACCACCTTGGTTCCAGAACAAAAATGTTGACATTTGCATTGGGCCCCAGTCACATCCTTTTCAGGGGCAATGTTCCAGATTTCCACTTCTCTTTGTAAGAGGAAGTGCTACCTGATGTTCCCCCTTAACATACTGGCTCCGATTGGAAAGGTCTCCCCCTTGCCCTTCAGAAACTAAGGCTGGTACCAAAATCTTTGCAAATTTGAAACATGTCAGTTAGATTCTCCTGTAATCGTCTCGAATCGAGCAAATACTAGCCTAGTCTACTCTAACCTCTTTTATTTTAACTCATAGTTCTGGTAGTTTTCTAAACTGTAGAATCCCTACAGTGCAGAAGGAGGCCGTTTGACCTATCGAGGCTGTGCCGATTACCATCCCACCCAGGCCCCATCCCCATAACCCCATGTATTTACCCTGCTAATCCCCATGACACCAAGGGCAATTTACCATGGCCAATCTATCTAACCTGTACATCTTTGGAGCACGGGAGAAAACCAGAGCATCTGGAGGAAATGTAGCAGGCACAGGAGAATACGCAAACTCCACACAGTGACCCAAGCCGGGAATTGAACCCAGGTCCCTGGCACTGTGAGGCAGCAATGCGAACCACCTGTCACTGTTAGCTTCCCTGTGTAAGAAACACCCGATGAAGGGGCAAACCCCGAAAGCTAGTGGGTTTATTATCAAATAAACCTGCTGGACTTTAACCTGGTGTTGTGAGACTCGTTACGTGTGTTTACCCCAGTCCAACACCGGCATCTCCACATTGAGAAACACAGGCCAGGATTCTCCCAAAGAAGTTCTAAGTGTTGAATTTGTGGGAAAACGGGACTAAATCACGCTGGTTTTCAGTGGGAAATCTGGTTCTGGGAGATGCAAAAGCTTGCAGGAATCCCAAGAATTGACCAGCTCCTAATTCTGCTGACCTGCTGCGCAGTGGGATGGGAAAGTTGCCCTCAGTTTCTCAAATACCTTCAGAGCATCTTCCCTAGCACCTCTCTTTAATCTAATCTTAAAGTTCCTGCTTCCAATACCTAAACCTATTGCTAAATCCTGCAGACATGTAGTTTTCTGAAGATGTCTTTGCAGCTCCTGTTTCAAATCTCTCTCGGTTAATCTGGTAACTATTTCTGTCCCTGTTTTACTTAACAACCTGTGTCCTCTGGTAATTCAGCCAGAACAAACAGTTTCTCCCTGTTTACTCTGTCTAACCCTGTCAGGTTGTTGTCTGTCCTCGCATGTCTTTATCATGTATCTGTCCTTCCTTCTCTGCTGCCATTTGACTCTTTTGGTTTTGTACCTTTGGTTTAGCTGAATCTTGCCCAGCCTTGCCCCTGTCCAGGAGAAACCCCAACCTGAAGGAACTTGAGGAGCAGCAGAGGGAGCATGTAGCTCAGCAAATCAAAGCGGAAAGGAGAAAGAAGCAGAAGGTAAATAATAATAATAATAATGTTGCAGTGAATCCATTGTCACCTCCATGTTGTTTTTCAGACTCCCCAAACATAAATGCTGGGGTTTCCCAGGGCTCAGGATTGGGCTGACAACACCAGGTTTTAGTCCAACCGATTTATTTGATAGTAAACTCACTAGCTTTCGAGGGGTTTCCCTCTTCATCAGGTGAATGGAGAGTTCTGGCCTCAGACAGAGCATATAACAGCACAGACTGTCTGTGCTTTATAGGCTCTGTCTGAGGCCAGAACTCTCCATTCACCTGATGAAGAGGGAAACCCCTCGAAAGCTAGTGAGTTTACTATCACATAAATCGGTTGGACTAAAACCTGGTGTTGTGAGACTTCTTACTCTCCAGTGATATACCACAGGGATCAGTGCTGGATCCTTTGCTGTTTGTAGTGTACATTAATGATGTAGGTGTGACAGTAGAAGGTATGATCAGTAGGGTTGCAGATGATAGAAAAATTGGTGGTGTGCTAAATAGCGAGGAGGAAAGCCTTAGATCTGCTGGTCAGATGGGCAGAGCAGTGGCAAATGGAATTTAACCCTGAAAAGTCTGAGGTGATGCATTATGGCAGGTGTAATGATGCAGGGGGTTACATAATGAACGACAGGACACTAGGAAGTACAGAGGACCAGAGGGACCTCGGGTGCATATCCAATGATCCGTGAAGGGTAGGTAAATAAAGTGGTTAAGAAGGCATAAGGGGCACTTGACTTTATCAGCTGAAGTATAGAATATAAGAGCAGGGAGATTATGATAGAGCTGTATAAAACACTTACTAGGTCACAGCTAGGGTACTGTGTGCAGTTCTGGTCACCACGCTGTTGGAAGGATGCGATTCCACTCTAGAAGGTGCAGAAGAGGTTCACCAGGGTGCTGCCCTGGGCTGGAGCGTGAGGGGTGGTTGGCTAGGATGGTATTGTTTTCCTTAGAGCAGAAAAGACTGAGGAGGCATTGTAATGGTGAGCATGTCGGAAAAACCCATCTGGCTCACTAATGTCCTTTAGGGAAGGAAATCTGCCGTCCTTACCCGGTCTGGCCTACATGTGATTCCAGATGCTCAGCAATATGGATGACTCTTGAGCGGTTTAGAACGGAGTTGAGGAGGAACTTCTTCACTCAAAGGGTGGTGAATCTCTGGAATTCTCTGCCCGTTGAAGTGGTGGAGGCTGCCTCGCTCAATATATTTAAGACGCGGTTTGATAGGTTTTTGATAAGAGAGGGGGGTTAAGGGTTATGGGGAGAGGGCGGGAATGTGGAACTGAGCCACGGCAGATCAGCCATGATCTTATTGAATGGCGGGGCAGGCTCGAAGGGCTAGATGGCCTACTCCTGCTCCTATTTCTTATGTTCTTAACTGCCCTCTGAAATGGCCTACCAAGCATGTTCACGGGGCAGTTAGGTATGGGTAAGAAATGCTTCCTTTGCCACTGATGCTCACATGCTGTGAAAGGATAAAGAATCCTGAAATCTGTGACAGGTGGGGTTACAAAATCAGATAGTGCTGGAAATCACACACACAAGCTGAATGACCCTGGGCCTTGTGAGATCCTGGGAAAATATTTTTCACTGCTATGGTGAGGGTGTGGGGAAAGTTCAGATAATTGGATGGCAATTTCAAAGGGCCAGTACAGACATAGTGGGCCGAAGGGCCTCCTTCAATGCCTTTTCATTCTCAGGATATTATTCTAGTTTGATCCAGAGAATCCATTAGCACCTGAAAAGCTTCGATTTCTCAGGACTCTTTTTACTATATCAGTAACAGATCCCAGTGCTGGAGCGGAGGGGGCTGACATCGGGGCCGGAGCGGAGGGGGCTGACATCGGGGCCGGAGCGGAGGGGGCCGGAGCGGAGGGGGTCGGAGCGGAGGGGGTCGACGTCAGGGTCGGAGCGGGGGGGGTCGGAGCGGAGGGGGGGGGGGGTCGACGTCGGGGTCGGAGCGGAGGGGGTTGGGGCCGGAGTGGGGGGGGGTCGACGTCGGGGTCGGAGCGGAGGGGGTCGGAGCGGAGGGGGTCGACGTCGGGGTCGGAGAGGAGGGGGTCGGGGCCGGAGCGGAGGGGGTGAGTGTTTTTTTTTGGATAACCAACATGTTTAATTTGCTGACTGCAGGATCACGAGTTGGCTTTGAAGAGAATTGCTGATGATCGTGAAAATCTGAAAGCAAAATTGTCTCCAGCTTGCCGGACGGACCCCCCTCAACAGGGCCAGAGGTTAGGGGGCAAAGTTCAAACTGCAGTGGGAAGCCACTGTATACTCATGGTGAGTTTTACTAAGCCTGGGTTCATTTGTCATGGCAGCTTCTGAAATGATTCATCCCTGGGAACTACAACTCAGGATTACGGGTATGCCGTGGATGTGCAGCATTCTGAGATCTGCGCTACCACGCGTACACACACTGCCTCTCTCCCCAACAGCACTCACCCTCACTCTCTCTCCATGCAGTTGCAGAAGGTGTGACACCTGCCCCTTCATCTCTACTCCCTGTTCAAGCCCCCAAACACTAATTCCAGGTGAAGCAGAGATTTACTTAGACTTTCAGTTTAGTCTACTATATTGGCTGATCTCAGTGCAGTCCCCATGACTCTGGGGAGATCAACCGAGGGCTGGGTGACTGCTTTATGGAACACTTTGGCTCAATCCACAAGCGTGACCCTAACCCTGCAGTTGCTTGCTGTTTCAGTTCGCCAACGTTTGCCCCCGCTGAGGGTAAATAGTGATTATTGTATATCTGTGTTATCTTTGCTTCTTCCAGCCTGTCTCCAGTTTCGATTGCTCACATTCCCCTTTCCTCCTTCAGATCAGGCTCCCATCGGGAGAGTCTCTCCGCCAGCGATTCCATCAGGATGACACGCTGCAGTGTGTGAAGGACTACATCATGCAGCAATGCCCCAAGCTTCACACTATCGCCCTCCTCCAAAGTTTTCCCAAGAAGCATTTCACTGCCAGTGACCTGAGCAGCACGTTGGGAGCTTTGGGACTGAGCCCCAATGCCACGCTGTGCGTACGGGATGAAGAGCAGAGAGCCACCTCCCAACCGAGTCTGCCGCCAGGCGCCTACAGACTGACAGCCCCCAGCGTTCCCAACACAGCAGTCCCAGCCAGCGATGATGCCCTGGTGCGGCCAACTACTCCACCCAAGCCTGAGGTTCACTTAGGATCGAGGCCACCTGGTCAGCGATCCTGGGGACAGGGAAAAGTGCTGGGACACAAGCCGACACAGGAGGTGGCAGCTGACAAGGTGGAGGAACGGCAACCCTCAGCCGGACGCGTACAGCAGCCTGAGCTCAGGAATGCCAGGATACCGGCACTAATGGAATATCCACCCAGGTCAACACACTTCTGGGGTAAGAGTCTCGAGCCTCTGGGATCTGATAATGTCTACCTTACATCAGAAGTTTTGAGAAAATGTCAGTCCCTGACCCTGGACCCATTTCAACAACAGAAACAGCGTCAGCAAATTCTGTAAGATACAGAATAAAACTCTCCCTACACTGTCCCCATCAAACATTCCCAGGACAGGTACAGCATGGGGTTAGATACAGAGTAAAGCTCCCTCTACACTGTCCCCATCAAACATTCCCAGGACAGGTACAGCATGGGGTTAGATACAGAGTAAAGCTCCCTCTACACTGTCCCCATCAAACACTCCCAGGACAGGTACAGCACGGGGTTAGATACAGAGTAAAGCTCCCTCTACGCTGTCCCCATCAAACACTCCCAGGACAGGTACAGCACGGGGTTAGATACAGAGTAAAGCTCCCTCTACACTGTCCCCATCAAACACTCCCAGGACAGGTACAGCACGGGGTTAGATACAGAATAAAACTCTCCCTACGCTGTCCCCATCAAACACTCCCAGGACAGGTACAGCACGGGGTTAGATACAGAGTAAAGCTCCCTCTACACTGTCCCCATCAAACATTCCCAGGACAGGTACAGCACAGGGTTAGATACAGAGTAAAGACCCCCCTACACTGTCTAATTAAACACTCCCAGGACAGGTAATACTTGGAAATAAGTGGACTTTTAGTGAGAGGCAACATGGTTTTGTGGAGGGGAGGTCGTGTCTCACGAACTTGATTGAGATTATTGAGGAAGTGATGAAGGTGATTGATGAGGGTGGGGCAGTGGATGTTGTCTACGTGGACTTCGGTAGGGCCTTTGACAAGGTCCCTCATGGCAGACTGGTGCAGAAGGTGAAGTCGCATGGGATCAGAGGTGAGCTGGCAAGGTGGATACAAAATTGGCTTGGTCAAAGAAGACAGAGGGTAGCAGTGGAAGGATGCGTTTCTGAATGGAGGGCTGTGACAAGTGGCATTCCTCTGGGATCAGTGCTGGGCCCTTTCCTGTTTGTAATATATATATAAATGATTTGGAGGAAAATGTAACGGATTAATTAGTAAGTTTGCAGACAACACAGAGGTTGTTGGATTTGCGGATAGCGATGAGGGCCATCAGAGGATACAGCAGGGTATAGATCAGTTGGAGTCTTGGGCAGAGAGATGGCAGATGGAGTTTAATCTGGACAAATATGAGGTGATGCATTTTGGAAGGTCTAATACAGATAGGAAATATACAGTAAATATACAGAAACCTTAAGAATATTGAGAGGCAAAGGGATCTGGATGTACAGGTACACTGATGGTGGCCATGCAGGCGGAGAAGATAGTCAAGAACACATACGGCATGCTTGCCTTCATCGGCCAGAGCATTGAGTTTAAAAATTGGGAAGTCATGTTGACGCTTTATAGAACCTTAGTGAGGCCACACTTGGAATATAGTGTTCAATTCTGGTCACTACTCTACCAGAAGGATGTGGAGGCTTTGGAGAGGGTACAGAAAAGATTCACCAGGATGTTGCCTGGTATGGAGGGCATTAGCTTTGAGGAGAGGTTGGAGAAACTTGGTTTGTTCTCACTGGAGCGACAGAGGTTGAGGGGAGCCCTGATGGAAAGCTACAAGATTATGAGGGGCATGGACAGAGTGGATAGCCAGAAGCTTTTTCCCTGGGTGGAAGAGCCAGTTATTAGGGGGCACAGGTTTAAGGTGCGAGGGGCAAGTTTTAAAAGAGATGTATGAGACACTTTTTTTTAAAGAGTGTGATGGGTACCTGGAACTCGTTGCCGGGGAAGTAGTGGAAGCAGATACAGGAGTGACTTTTAAGGGGCATCTTGACAAGTACATGAGTGAGACGGGAATAGAGGGATAGGATCCCTGGAAGGCTAGGGGGTTTAAGTTCAGTCGGGCAGCATGGTCAATGCAGGCTTGGAGGGCCTGTTCCTGTGCTGTAATTTTCTTTGTTCTTTGACACGTACAGCACAGGGTTAGATACAGAGTAAAGCTCCTACACTGTCCCCATGACATGTCTGATCCTCAGACAAGATCCAATCTCTCAATGTACCAGCACTCCCAGCTCAATGACAGGTAGCCAGAGTGAGACTGGCAGCTTGTTGAGTTAAGCGCCATTCCGAATGTGTGTCAGGAACTGGGCTGAGACTTTGGACTGAAGAGATTTTGTTTCCACCCAGGGAGCTGCGTTGTGTGTATGAACGTAGCAGCTGGTCTGTGCCGCAGCGGACTCCGCTAATCCGACAGTGTTTATGTTTTTGTGCAGGCCGGGGTCAGAAGCTGGCGGCAGCTGAACAGGGGGAGTTAGCAAACATCAATGAGGGAGAAGCTGATCGCCATGTTGAAGAAGCAGAGAACCTCATCGCAGAGGATCAACTCATTCCACCCGGTCAGTGAAGCTGAGCGGAGAGGGGAAATATTGACCCAAAGGTTCCAGCTCCTTGTTCAGAACTGACCAGTAGGAGGTGGACACAGGATAAGGTGGAGAATTGGGGATTAAGAGAGGCAGAAAGTTAGACCCTCAGGTTTAAATGCAGTGAGTGAGAACAGAGAAATGTTTGATTCTGGAATTTATACTGAACTGAATAAATTGAACTAGTTTTTGGGAAGTAGGAGTTGCTGGAAAGGCCAACCTAATTGGCTGTCTGTAATTGCCCTGTCAAGATGGTCAGGCCACTTTGACCACGAGAGCAGGGAAGGGTGGAGCTTTCCTTTCTGAAATAAGTGCTGCAATCTGACAGCTTCACCATCACTTGTACTTGTTGTATGAGGAGCCGATGAGGACTCTAGGTCTGTACTTGGAGTTTAGAAGGATGAGGGGGTTCTTACTGAAACTTACAGGATACTGCAAGGCCTGGATAGAGTGGATGTGGAGAAAATGTTAGGAAAAACTAGAACCAGAGGGCACAACCTCAGGCTGAAGGGATAATCCGTTAAAACATCAGAGAGTGATGAAGCTGTGGAACTCTTTACCGCAGAAGGCTGTGGAGGCCAGGTCATTGAGTGTCTTTAAGACAGAGATAGATAGGTTCCTGATTAATAAGGAGATCAGGAATTATGGGGAAAAGGCAGGAAAATGGGGATGAGGAAAATATCAGCTATGATTGAATGGCGGAGCAGACTCAATTGACCGAGTGGCTTAATTCTCCTCCTATGTCTTATGGTCTTATGTACTGATCCCAGCTCTTTCATTTTAAATTGAAACTAATTCTCAGACTTGCCTTAGTGGGATTTAAGCTGACATTCTCTGGATTACTGACCCAGTCACAGCCATTCCTCAGTGAGAGAAAGAGCAGTGAGAGCAAGCTCATCTCACTGTGGTCTCCTGAGCATCTCTATTTAAATTTTCACCATTGGTGGCTGAATCTTCAGCTGTCTACGCCCCAGCTCTGGAATTCTGTCCCCAGACCCCACTCTGTCTCTCGTGCACACTTTCCTCCAGTAAAACACTCCTTAAAACCAACCTCTGTGCTTCACTTTGCCCACCTGCCCTAACATCATCTTGTGTGACTCAGTGTCTTATTTCACTTTATGATGGAGGGGAGGCAGTGATGCAGTGGCAGTATCACTACACTAGTAATCCAGTGATACAGCCTAATGCTGCAGGCACACGGGTTCCAATCCTGCCACAGCAGCTGTTGGACTTCAAATTCAGTGAATAATTCGGGAATTGAAAAATTGGACTGTGCTGGTGGCCATGAAACATTGTCAGATTGTTATTAAAAAAAAAACTCAACTGGTTCACTGATGTCCTCATGATCCACAGCAATGCCATCTGAAATGGCCTAGCAAGCCACTCATTTGTAACAAACTAAGTCTAAAAAGAACTAAATTGGATGGACCACCCAATGGACCACCTAGGCACCTGACACAATCTGTCGACCCTACAAAGCCCATCTGGGAACTTGTGCCAAAATTGGGGGAGCATTTCACAGACTCACCTTCAGGCGGAGTGGAGTGGCGCATCCACAGAAGACAGTCCCAGAGTGGGGAGAGTAGCTCCAAGGGTCTGGACAGGCATTGAGTTTGAAAACAAAGTGAACAGTGACCTCAAAGGAAAAGCTGTGGTAAATTGATTGGCTGGAGTGTGGTGAGCTGGGACATTACCCACAGCGGCTAGAGAAGATAAAGGAACGCGGGAAAGAACAAGATTCAGAGCAGAGTGCTAGTCTGGAGCTCCTGAGGTGATGTCAGGATTTAAAAGTGACGCAGGATGAGTTGGAGCAGCTGATTGGGAGAGTGTGGTTGGGTAAGTATTTACTATGTGTATCGCTTCTAGTTTTATTATGGTTTAGAGTTTGTAAGGGCTGTATTCTATCGTAACATCCTGTATCTACTGCAAGAGTCACTGTGCCTTTGAAGCAGAAATTCGGCCAGAACCATTCTTGGGAAGTCTTTGAGATCTAATCGAATGATCAAACTACCAGTCATGTGAAGATGCAAGCAATCTGAAGAAATTGGCATTCTGCAGAGAGGTAGAAATTGTTCAATGCTTGAGGTTGCTGAGGAGGACTTAGCAGTGGACAGACCCAAAGAAAGAACACAACTGTTGGAGCAATTTGGCAATTCTGAAGAACTATCTCATTAAAAGATAAGAAGGAAGAAATGTTGAACATAAAAGTAGAGTTTGATGCAACCACAACAAGAAGAGTGTGACAGTTGACTAAAGCATGCAAAGCTTAAGAAGAAAGAGATCGTGACCAAATGTTAGATTCATCTTAGAAGAAACTCATGGGTAAACATGATTGGGTTTCGAAAACAGATGCATGGAATAAAGAATGACTTGGGTCGTTCTATTATTAAGCAGAAAATTGGTTGATATGGAAGATAAAAGGAAGTGATTAGTAAATGAAGCCTCTCAGCTGAAGGAGATGTGCAAAAACTAGATAAAGTGGCAATTCAGGCAGAGAAAGATCCTGAGATTATGTCCCAGCACAAAACTGCTAAAGTGGTCACACTGAGAGAAATACACGAGAACCAATATGATAACATGACCGATGGAAAGCATGCCAAAGGGAAGAAACCACCTCTATTTCCTTCACAAGTGACGAACCTCAATTATGAAGCATAGAAGCATAGATAGGAGCAGGAGGAGATCATTCAGCCCTTTGAGCCTGCTCTGCCATTCATTACGATCGTGGCTGATTGTCCAACTCAATAGCCTAATCCTGCTTTCTCCCCATAATCTTTGTTCCCATTTGCCCCAAGTGCTATATCCAGTCACCTCTTAAATGTACGTTCAAGGGGAATTTCACAGGAACTTCATTGCAGTGTTAATGTAAGCCTTACACGTGACTAATAAATGATATTTACTTTACATTCAATGTTTTGGCATCAACCACTTCCTGAGCTGTCAAGGCGCAAGACTGTTGCATTGCAGTGAAGGTACCTGCGTACATTGTAGGGCAAGTTGCTTGACAGAGAAAAGGATCAACAGTGGATTGGAGAATGATACCATCTGCAGAGTACAGTATGTGGTCCATGGTCAGCTCACAGTCTGGGAGAGAGCTTGGAAACCAGCAAGCCTGTATGGAAGAATCCCATGCAGGGCTATATTTGGAACTGTGCATAGTTGAAGCTTTCTGGAAGAAGTGTTGTGTTAAAGCCTCAAGGTCCCTCCACTGAACAATCGCCACATTGATTTACAAATGCCTAACTTGTATAATATTTATTTAGAAAGTGGGTTGAGTAAATCGATTTTGAAGATTAAGAATGTTAACGGGGCAGGAGGTGATGTTGTGTATGAGGTATCTGTCTCTTTAAGACAACACAGCAGAAGTGTGTCACCTGATTTGAGTAACCAATGAGGCTGGTGAGTAAGTGATCACCCCAGAAGCTGGAGCCCTCTCTCGGCAGGACTCCAAGGCAGCACAGAAACAGGCCATTCAGCCCATTGGGCTTGATGCTGGTTTGTGCTGCACATGAGCCTCCTGCCATTCTCATGATCTCATTCTGTCTTACCATATCCTCTGTTCCTGTCTACCTCACCTGTTCATCCAAATCCCTCTTAAATGTATCTCTGCTATCCATCTGAATCATTCCCTGTGGTGATGAGTTTTACATTCTCTCTACACTCTGGTTAAAGGCATTTCTCCCCAATGCTGCATTAGTGACTGACTGAGTCATAGAATCCTACCAGGCAGAAGGAGGCCATTCAGCCCATCAGGTCTGCACCGACTACATTCCCACCCAGATCCTATCCCCATAACCCATGCATTTACCCGAGCTAATCTCCTGACACTAAGAATAATTTAGCATGGCCAATCCACCTAATCCGCACATCTTTGGACTATGGGAGAAAACCCACATAGACACAGGGAGAACGTGCAAATGCTACAAAGGCAGTGACCCAAGCCGGGAATCAAACCTGGATCCCTGATGCTGTGAGGCAGCAGTGCTAACCACTGTGCCACCATACCATTATTTCTGACAGTTTAGCCTGTCAACTCCAGCATCTTCTATGTAAACCTTTGTTGTGCTTAGAGCAAGTAATTGAGAAGGCTACTGGAATCTTGGCCTTTGTTGCAAGGGGATGGAGTATAAATGTAGGGATACTTTGCTACAATAGTACAAAGCATTGGTGCGGCCACACCTAGAATTTACAGTTTTGGTTTAAGAGGGACACAATTGCATTAAAAGCAGTTCAGAGAAGGTTCACTCGACTGATTCCTAAGGTGAGGGATTTGATTTACGAGGATAGGTTTGAGCAGGTTGGCTCTATATGCATTGCAGTTCAGAAGAATGTGAAGTGATCTCATTGAAACAGAAGATTCTGAGGGGGTTTGAAAGAGTAGGTACTGAGAGAGTTCTGAGGGGTTTGGGAGGATAGGTACTGAGAGGGGTTTCCCATTGTGGGGGATTCCAGAACCAGAGGGATATAGTTTCAAATAAGGAGTCTCCCTTTTAAGATGGAGACGAGAATCCTAAAATAGAATCCCTACAGTACAGAAGGAAGCCATTCAGCCCATCGAGTCTCCTCCAACCACAATGCACCCAGGCCCCATTCCCGTAACCCCACATATTTATCCTGCTAATCTCCCTGACACTCGGGCAATTTAGCATGGCCAATCCACTTAACTCGCATATCTTTGTGCTGTGGGAAGAAACCATGTGGACACAGGGACAATGTGCAAACTCTGCACAGACACTGACCCAAGCCGGCAATCAAACCCTGGTCCCTGGCGCTGTGAGGCAGCAGTGCTTGCCACTGTGTTACCTCTAAAAATTTCTTCCCTGCGAGTCTTTAGTTTTTTTTAATTAATTCCTTGGATCTGTGCATTGCTGGCTAAGCCACTGTTTATAACCCATCTCTAACTGCCCTTATGTAGGTGATGTTGAGATGCCTTTGTGAGTTTTGCAGTGTTTGTGGTGTAGGTACACCCACAGTGCTGTTAGGGAGGGAGTTTCAAGATTTTGACCTAGCGACAGTGAAGGAATGGCTGATAGGTTTCCAAGTCAGGATGGTGAGTTGTTTGGATGGGACCCTCCAGGTGGCAGTGTTCCGATCTGTCTTCTACTTGTGGATGTTGGAGGTTGTGAGTTTGGAAGGTGCTGTCGAAGATTCCTTAAGTTGCCGCAGTGCATCTTGTAGGTGCTGCATATGGCTATCAGTGCATTAATGGAAGGAGTGAATGTTTATGGATTGGGTGCCAATCCAGCAGGCTGCTTTGTCCTGGACAGTGGCAAGCTTTGTGTTGTTGGAGCTGAACCAATCCAGGCATATGGAGAATACTCTATCATACTCCCAACCTGAGCCTTGTAGATGGTGGACAGGTTTTTGGGAGACAGGCAGTGAGTTACTCACTGCAGAATCGCCAGTCTCTGCGCTGCTCTGGTAGCCACTGATCCAGTTTAGTGTCTGATCGGTGATAACTCCCAGGATGTTGGTAGTGGGGGATTTGGCGATGGTAATGCCATTGAATGTCTAGAGTGATGGTTATTACCGAGCACTTGTGTGGCGCGGATGTTACTTACCACTTGTCAGCCCAAGCCTGGGTATAGTCCAGGTTTTGTTGCATTTGGACACGGACTGTGGAATCCTCTTCTCAGAGGACAGTGGAGGTTGGGTTATTGGGTATATTCAGGGCTGATTTAACTTTTCTGATCTACAGAAGAATTGAGGGCAAGTGGGGACAAGCTCAATCAGATCACCCATTGATCTTATGAAATGACAGAGCAGTCTCGAGAGGCTGAATGGCCAATTGCTGTTCCGAGTAATTATGATCTTATGTTCTTCAGTGTCTCTATATCTGCTTTTATGAATTGGGGTCTAAATTGGTGGATAGGAGTCAGAGTGATCTGCCAAGGCCAGACCTAAACTGTATTCCACTTACTCTCCAGCCTTTGACCCAGAAGTGATTTTTCGACAAAATGGAAACCGAATCAGAAGTGGGTTTGAACCCCGCTACCAGTGGCCCAATCAGGGCAACCGACTCAGGTGGGTGCAAACAGCCAATCCGGGGCTCCAATTTTAATCAACTCAGCTGATGTTTATGTAGCATTTTTATTGTAGTTAAAATATCTGAAGACTTGAAACCAGCAGAGTAATGAAACCGTCACTCCATCAGTCTGCAGGGGGCTACACTATTGGCTAACCAAAGACTTAATTCTGGTGTCCATGATCCTTCACAGCATGATACAGTGTTCAGGGAGTTTTACTCAGTATCTAGCCCCATGCTGCACCTGTCCTGGGAGTGTTTGATGGGGACAGTGTAGAGGAAGCTTTATTCTGTATCTAACCCCGTGCTGTACCTGTCCTGGGAGTGTTTGATGGGGGGACAGTGTAGAGGGAGCTTTACTCTGTATCTAACCCCGTGCTGTACCTGTCCTGGGAGTGTTTGATGGGGACAGTGTAGAGGGAGCTTTACTCTGTATCTAACCCCGTGCTGTCCCTGTACTGGGAGTGTTTGATGGGGAGACAGTGTAGAGGGAGCTTTATTCTGTATCTAACCCCGTGCTGTACCTGTCCTGGGAGTTTTTTATTGGGACAGTGTAGAGGGAGCTTTACTCTGTATCTAACCCCGTGCTGTACCTGTCCTGGGAGTGTTAACAAAGAACAACCCAGCACGGGAAACAGACCCTTCAGCCCAACGAGCCCACGCTGCCGTATCCTCCTACACCTACCCTGCCCTGCGTGTATGCGAGTGTTTGATGTGACGAGGATAAGTCAGAAATTTCATGTGGGTTTTTTCATTTTCCTGCTGCCAGTTGGAATGAGTCAGCCTAAAACCAGTCACACACTCTGCTTCCCTGCAGTTAGCTGAGTTGGGTGATGTGGAATGCTGGATCCACTGCCTTGCCAATACTTACTGATATCACTTTCCTTTGTGCCACAGGGAAGCTAGAGAGGAAGCAACCTATCAGGATGATCCGGGGCAGCGGGACCTGCCTACCGTAGCAGCTCAGGCTGCCATGGAGCGTCTGAACAAAGTGGCAGAGGTGGAGGCCAGCCCTTCCACACCATCCTCGCAGAAGAAGCCTTGTCGAGCCACGCTGGTACCTTCTCTCTTCAAGATGGCAACCGGAGGCGCGGTAGCATTGATGACAGGTGTGTGCAGGCACGTTCTGACTGCTTCAGGAAGGCTGGAATGGCCAGGTGGAGGTATAGGAGTTACAGCAGGACAGTAGGTCAAACCAATCATGATTTGTTTAAAAAAACCTTTGAATTCAGGTCTCTGTGAACATAAGCAGAGAGTCCAAAAGCAAGTACATGAGGCTAAACCTTTCTAAAATAAACAGCCTTAGCTGAAGTATTTTGTCTAGTTCTGAATCTCTCACTTATATTACTTATAAATATATCAATAAACAATCGAATGTACTCTCACAAGAGACACTGTTGTGTACATAAGTTATCAAATATATAGCATATCAAATCATTGGAAAGGATGCAAGAGGGATTTACTGAAATAATACCATTGATGAGGGAATTGCATTAATGTTGAGGACTGGGATTGATCTAATAGCAAAGAAAATTTTATCAAGACATTGAAATTTGTCAATAGTATGATTAGAGTTTCCACCGCAGGGGAGCAGAGAACACTGATTGAAATTTTTAAAATTTATTTTGTTAGTCACAAGTAAGGCTTACATTAACACTGCAATGAAGTTACTGTGAAATTTCCCTAGTCGCCACACTCCGGCACCTGTTCAGGTTAATGTACCTAACCAGTACGTCTTTCAGACTGTCGGAGGAAACCGGAGCTCCCAGAGGAAACCCATGCAGACACGAGGAGAATATGCAAACTTCACACAGACGGTGGCCGGGAATCGAACCCGGGTCCCTGGTGCTGTGAGGCAGCAGTGCTAATCACTGTGACACCCCTAAATGGCTAAATGAATCAGTCCTGTCAGACACAGGAAGCTGTGATCTGGATGGCGCCTCATGAAAGGGCAAGGGGAATACATTCAGTGGTTAGTACTGCTGCCTCACAGCACCAGGGACCCGGGTTCGATTCCAGCCTTGGGTTACTGTCTGTGTGGAATTTGCACATTTTCCCGTCTGCGTGGGTTTCCTCCGGGTGCTCCGGTTTCCTCCCACAGTCTGAAAGATGTGCTGGTTAGGTGCGTTTGTCTTGCTAAATTCTCCCTCAGTGTACCCAAACAGGTGCCAGAGTGTGGCGACTAGGGGATTTTCACAGTAACTTCATTGCAGTGTTAATGTAAGTCTACCTGTAACTCAAAAAAAAATTAACTAAGGGAATTGAATAAACATGTGGAGGCAATAATTTATTAATCTGCAGGGGTGGGAGTGGGGTAGAGGAGGGGAGTGTGCCTATTCTGGCTCATTAAAAGAGATATCCAGTTAGTTCCAATCAGTCAAATGGAATCTTTATGCTGTACCTTTCTATCATTTTCTATAAACTGTTGCCATCAGACACTCCCAGGTACAGCACGGGGTTAGATACGGAATAAAGCTCCCTCTACACTGTCCCCATCAAACACTCCCAGGACAGGTACAGCACGGGGTTAGATACAGAGTAAAACTCCCTCTACACTGTCCCCCCATCAAACACTCCCAGGACAGGTACAGCACGGGGTTAGATACAGAGTAAAACTCCCTCTACGCTGTCCCCCCATCAAACACTCCCAGGACAGGTACAGCAGGGGGTTAGATACAGAGTAAAGCTCTCTTTACACTGTTCCCCCATCAAACACTCCCAGGACAGGTACAGCACGGGGTTAGATACAGAGTAAAGCTCCCTCTACACTGTCCCCCATCAAACACTCCCAGGACAGGTACAGCAGGGGGTTAGATACAGAGTAAAGCTCTCTTTACACTGTTCCCCCATCAAACACTCCCAGGACAGGTACAGCACGGGGTTAGATACAGAGTAAAGCTCCCTCTACACTGTCCCCCATCAAACACTCCCAGGACAGGTACAGCACGGGGTTGGATTCTGGGGAAAGCTCCCTCCAGGGACAGCATCTGATCCTCTGCTTGGAGTTGTGCTTTGTGTTTGATTTATTTGTTCCTCTGCCTGCAGTTTGTTTGACTCTGCTATCTTGTTTGTATGTAGCTCCCAGTATGCAGTACAGTCGGAGTCTGGCCTGTCTGACCCCTGAACTTGCTGAACACCTTCTCCAACACATGATCAACGAGCGACTGCTCCGGCCCAAATCCTTCGAACTCTTCTTCGGGTGCCAGATACAGAAACTTGTTTTGAATTGCTACCCCTATGCCACCAACGAGCTACTCCGACAGCTCCGAGCATTCCATTCTCTCAAACATCTCAGCCTCACATCCTGCTCCCTCATCACAGGTACAGTTACAATTCTCCATTCGCATCTCCCTTTCCTCCAAACCCTCTTCTCTGGTTGGTAAGAATGTCATTTGCTCTTGGCTTGGGGGCATTATTGGCAAGCGGTACAGCAATTAGTTATTGTCTTCTGTGATTAAATGGTGATCTAACTCCTTGAAGCAGTCTTGGTATAACTGAGTGGCTAGCCCCCAGGCCATTTTAAAGGGTAGTTAATGCTGCTGCCATGTTAACTCAGCGGTAACTCGGAACACGGAGGCCTACGCTCGTGCTCTGGACGCACGTGCCCTAGAGACATGAGTTCAAATCCCAAACCAAAAGAGAAAATGCTGGAAAATCTCAGCAGGCCTGGCAGCATTAAAGTGAGAAAAGGGCTGACGTTTCGAGTCCCCATGACTCTTTGTCAAAGCGTTTTCTCTTTTGATTTCAGATTCCAGCATCCGCAGTAATTTGGTTTTATCCAGGGTTGAAGGCCTACCCTGGCAGCTACTGTGTTAGTTGGGGATTTCAATTAAATTAATTGAGGGATCTGAGCGTATAGGTCCATAGTTTCTTGAAACTGGCAACACAAACGGATAAGGTGGTCAAGAAGGCATATGACATGCTTAACTTCATTGTCAGGGCACAGAGCCTAAAAACTGACAAGTTATGTTGCAGCTGTAATGTATCTGCTTAGCAGCATTGAGTAAAGCTCACTCATTCTCATTCCTTCAGATTGAAGTGTAACATTACAGATAATAAAACTCTGTCCTGAGAGATCAGCTTCCCCTGACATTATGGCATGGGTTCCTTTGCCCTGGAAGTCTCTGCAGGAGCCTCGCTTTGCTATATTAAAGTGAATCTCTGCAACTTGCTCCCTCCAGCCCCACTCAATATATTACAGCTTGCACATTGCCACGTAGGTCTGGATAATTGTGAGTAAGCTGCATTGGTGCTTTCACAATGGTCCCTCTTTTGATATGGTACATCAGATTCCCTATTGAGTGCACTCTTTGTTGGGTTACGAATGGAGGGGAGGGGGCTATAATCAACCAGCTTGGTATTCAGGCACTTCTGCTCCATGGTGAGATGGTCTGTGATGCTTTCTGTGGTCACACAGCCTGAGATTCCCAGGTGAAAGGAGCTGGAGATGCATGGGAATGTACAGCGGCAGGAAGCAGGATTTTGGGTTGGGAAAGGAGGAAGAGAGAGACACTGGCATTTCTCCAGCTGTTTTCACCATCGTATGACTTTAAAATACTGCCCAGTCAGTGAAATACTCTTGGAAGTGTAGTTGTGACATAAGGAACACTCCAGAGTGCTACTTGAGGTTTCAATTCTCCACCCAAAGGACTAAGTTCCAGCATCATGTGAGCAATTGTACTTTTTGTGCTGAATCTTAGAGAAGGGTTTTCCATAGGAATGTTTTGCTTGATTGGAACATTTTAGACGTATTTGTTAAGGGTCATGGTTAGAACATAGAACATTACAGCGCAGAACAGGCCCTTCGGCCCACGATGTTGCGCCGACCAGTTTTTTTTTAAAAAAAACACTGACCCACTAATCTAAACCAATCCCTTTTCGTCCATAAACCTATCCACAGATCTCTTAAACGCCCCCAAACTAGGCGCATTTACAACCGCAGCAGGCAGGGCATTCCAATCCCTCACCACCCTCTGGGTAAAGAACCTACCCCTGACATCCGTCCTATAACTACCCCTCCTTAATTTAAAGCCATGCCCCCTCGTGCTAGCATTCTCCATCCGAGGAAAAAGGCTATCACTATCCACCCTATCTAAACCTCTAATCATCTTATATGTTTCAATAAGATCCCCTCTTAGCCTCCTCCTTTCCAGCGAAAACAACCCCAAATCCCTCAGTCTCTCCTCATATGACCTCCCCTCCATACCAGGCAACATCCTGGTAAACCTCCTCTGCACCCTCTCCAAAGCCTCCACGTCCTTCCTGTAATGTGGGGACCAGAACTGCACACAGTACTCCAAGTGCGGCCGCACCAGAGTTGTGTACAGTTGCAACATGACGCTGCGACTCCTAAATTCAATCCCCCTACCAATAAACACCAAGACACCGTATGCCTTCTTAACTACCTTATCTACTTGATTCCCAACTTTCAGGGATCTATGTACACATACACCTAGATCCCTCTGCTCCTCCACACTATTCAAAGTCCTCCCGTTAGCCCTATATTGAACACATCTGTTACTCCTACCGAAATGAATTACCTCACACTTCTCCGCATTAAACTCCATCCGCCACCTCGCAGCCCAGCTCTGCAACCTGTCTAAGTCACCCTGCAAACTATGACACCCTTCCTCACAATCTACCACACCACCGACTTTGGTGTCATCAGCAAACTTACTAATCCACCCAACTATACCCTCATCCAGATCATTAATAAAAATTACAAACAGCAGTGGCCCCAAAACAGATCCCTGAGGCACACCGCTCGTAACCGAACTCCATGACGAATATTCACCATCAACCACCACCCTCTCTCTCCTATCTGCCAGCCAGTTCCTGATCCAAGTACCTAGATTACCCCCAATCCCATACATCTGCATTTTCTGCAGAAGCCCACCATGGTGAACCTTATCAAACGCCTTACTAAAATCCATATATACCACGTCAACTGCCTTACCCCTATCCACCTCTTTGGTCACTTTCTCAAAGAACTCAATAAGGTTAGTAAGGCACGACCTACCTGCTACAAAACCATGCTGACTGTCTCTAATCAATTCATTACTCTCCAAATAACTATAAATCCTATCCCTAATAATTTTTTCTAAAACCTTGCCCACAACAGAAGTAAGACTCACCGGTCTATAATTCCCGGGGAAGTCTCTGTTCCCCTTCTTAAACAATGGGACAACATTCGCTATCCTCCAATCTTCCGGCACTATACCTGAGACCAACGATGACCTGAAGATCAGAGCCAGAGGCTCTGCAATCACCTCTCTAGCCTTGTTTTGTTTTTATTTGTAATTGGTAAAAGTTATTGCTAATTTTCTTCCTATACATGTTAACTGTATTCTTAAACTTTGTTTGATAAAAGCTCCTCAGTGGGTTGTTTGACTCATTCTTGAACTGAAACAGAGTCATAGAGGTTTACATCATGGAATCAGGTCCTTCGGCCCAACTTGTCTGTGCCGCCCTTTTTTTTAAAAACCCCTAAGCTAATCCCAATTGCCCACATTTGGCCCATATCCCTCTATACCCATCGTACCCATGTAACTATCTAAATGCTTTTTAAAAGATAAAATTGTACCCGCCTCTACTATTACCTCTGGCAGCTTGTTCCAAACGCTCACCACCCTCCGTGTGAAAACATTGCCCGTCTGGACACTTCTGTATCTTTCCCCTCTCACCTTAAACCTAGACCCTCTAGTTTTAGACTCCCCTACCTTCTGGGAAAAGATATTGACCATCTACCTTGTCTATGCCTCTCATTACTTTATAGACCTCTATAAGATCACACCTCAGCCTCCTACACTTCAGAGAAAGAAGTCCCAGTCTTTACAGCCTCTCCTTATATCTCAATCCATCAAGTCCCAGTAGCATCCTAGTAAATCTTTCCTGCACTCTTTCTAGTTTAATAAATCCTTTCTATAAAAGGGTGCCCAGAACTTAACAGTATTCCAAGTGTTGCCTTACCAATGTCTTGTGTAACTTCAACAAGACGTCCCAACTCCTGTGTTCAATGTTCTGACTGATAAAACAAGATGAGATGAAAACATCTCATGCTTACCCTAGCCAAATTCAAAGTGCAAAACTTGTGATCCAGGCTGACTTCGTAAAACACTTTTTGGAGTTTCTGACCAGAATTACAACAAGAGATCCTTGGTTTGCTATATCGTCTTAAAGTCAGAACCATTAACAGTGCAGCGCACTGACCCTCAGTACTGAGTCTCCGACAGTGCAGTACTCCTTCACTATTGAACTCTGACACTGCAACACTCATTCAGTACTGATCCTTGATCAGTGCATCGCTCCCTCAGTACTGACCCTCTGACAGCGCGGCACTCCGTCAGTACTGACCCTCTGACAGCGCGGCACTCCGTCAGTACTGACCCTCTGACAGCGCGGCACTCCGTCAGTACTGACCCTCTGACAGCGCGGCACTCCGTCAGTACTGACCCTCTGACAGCGCGGCACTCCGTCAGTACTGACCCTCTGACAGCGCGGCACTCCGTCAGTACTGACCCTCTGACAGCGCGGCACTCCGTCAGTACTGACCCTCTGACAGCGCGGCACTCCGTCAGTACTGACCCTCTGACAGCGCGGCACTCCGTCAGTACTGACCCTCTGACAGCGCGGCACTCCGTCAGTACTGACCCTCTGACAGCGCGGCACTCCGTCAGTACTGACCCTCTGACAGCGCGGCACTCCGTCAGTACTGACCCTCTGGCAGCGCGGCACTCCGTCAGTACTGACCCTCTGGCAGCGCGGCACTCCGTCAGTACTGACCCTCTGGCAGCGCGGCACTCCGTCAGTACTGACCCTCTGGCAGCGCGGCACTCCGTCAGTACTGACCCTCTGGCAGCGCGGCACTCCGTCAGTACTGACCCTCTGGCAGCGCGGCACTCCGTCAGCACTGACCCTCTGGCAGCGCGGCACTCCGTCAGCACTGACCCTCTGGCAGCGCGGCACTCCGTCAGCACTGACCCTCTGGCAGCGCGGCACTCCGTCAGCACTGACCCTCTGGCAGCGCGGCACTCCGTCAGCACTGACCCTCTGGCAGCGCGGCACTCCGTCAGCACTGACCCTCTGGCAGCGCGGCACTCCGTCAGCACTGACCCTCTGGCAGCGCGGCACTCCGTCAGCACTGACCCTCTGGCAGCGCGGCACTCCGTCAGCACTGACCCTCTGGCAGCGCGGCACTCCGTCAGCACTGACCCTCTGGCAGCGCGGCACTCCGTCAGCACTGACCCTCTGGCAGCGCGGCACTCCGTCAGCACTGACCCTCTGGCAGCGCGGCACTCCGTCAGCACTGACCCTCTGGCAGCGCGGCACTCCGTCAGCACTGACCCTCTGGCAGCGCGGCACTCCGTCAGCACTGACCCTCTGGCAGCGCGGCACTCCGTCAGCACTGACCCTCTGGCAGCGCGGCACTCCGTCAGCACTGACCCTCTGGCAGCGCGGCACTCCGTCAGCACTGACCCTCTGGCAGCGCGGCACTCCGTCAGCACTGACCCTCTGGCAGCGCGGCACTCCGTCAGCACTGACCCTCTGGCAGCGCGGCACTCCGTCAGCACTGACCCTCTGGCAGCGCGGCACTCCGTCAGCACTGACCCTCTGGCAGCGCGGCACTCCGTCAGCACTGACCCTCTGGCAGCGCGGCACTCCGTCAGCACTGACCCTCTGGCAGCGCGGCACTCCGTCAGCACTGACCCTCTGGCAGCGCGGCACTCCGTCAGCACTGACCCTCTGGCAGCGCGGCACTCCGTCAGCACTGACCCTCTGGCAGCGCGGCACTCCGTCAGCACTGACCCTCTGGCAGCGCGGCACTCCGTCAGCACTGACCCTCTGGCAGCGCGGCACTCCGTCAGCACTGACCCTCTGGCAGCGCGGCACTCCGTCAGCACTGACCCTCTGGCAGCGCGGCACTCCGTCAGCACTGACCCTCTGGCAGCGCGGCACTCCCTCAGCAGTGACCCTCTGGCAGCGCGGCACTCCGTCAGCACTGACCCTCTGACAGCGCGGCACTCCCTCAGCACTGACCCTCTGACAGCGCGGCACTCCCTCAGCACTGACCCTCTGACAGCGCGGCACTCCCTCAGCACTGACCCTCTGACAGCGCGGCACTCCCTCAGCACTGACCCTCTGACAGCGCGGCACTCCCTCAGCTCTGGAACTAAGAGGCTGGATTATGTGTTTGGTTGCTGGAGTAAGACTTGAACCCACAGCTTGCTGATATGTGGATGAGGTCAATGGGCTATAGATGTACACAGCAGGCCAGTATAACTGCCTCGGTTTCTCTCCTTCTGTTTTTGTCTCTGGCTGTAGATTCCGGGCTGGATGTTGTATCAAATTTGCAGCGTTTACAGTACCTGAACCTGGCAGCCTGCGTGAAACTCACAGATCACTGTCTCTGCAACCTCAACGGTCAGTCTCTGATTCTCACTCACTCCGAGGGTGGGGGGATGTTCTGCCAGGGTGATTCCACCAGTAAATAGTGCTTCTGCACACAAACAGCACAGTACAGGCCCTTCGGCCCTCAGTGTTGTGCTGAGCTATGTCCAAATCCAAGATCAAGCTATCCCACTCCCTATCATTCTGGAGTGCTCCATGTGTCTATCCAATAACCGCTTGAAAGTTCCTAAAGTGTCCGACTCCACTATCACAGCAGGCAGTGTATTCCACACCCCAACCACTCTCTGGGTAAAGAATCTATCTCGGACATCCCTCCTATATCTCCCACCATGAACCTTATAGTTATGCCCCCTAGTAACAGCTACATCCACCCGAGGAAATAGTCTCTGCACGTCCACTCTATCAATCCCCCTCATCATCTTATAAACTTGTGTAAGATGTATACATGTTTCAGCTGAGTGGAACGGGGCTGGCAGGGGGTTGTTAGCAGCCTGCCAAAGTCCGGCAACACGGAGGAGGTGCTGAGCCACTTCCTCTTGTCTGTCTCTCACTGTGGAGTCTGAATCTGAATGAAAGGCTGTGAATGCACCACAGGCCACTCAGTGTTTGGAAGAGTTTCAGCTTACTGTTTCAGGAATAAGACTGCCAATCCAACCATGAGCCCATCCCCTCCCCCTGATTTTTACAAGCCAACTGCTTGTTTTTTTTTATTCATTCGTGGGACATGGATGTCACTGGCTGGCCAGCATTTATTGCCTATCCCTAGTTACCCTTGAGAAGATGGTAGTGAGCTGGCTTCTCAAATTGCTGCAGTCCATGTTCTGTGTGTTGACACACAATGCTGTTAGGGAGGGAGTCCCAGGATTTTGACCCAGCACCTTTTGCAATTGTTCATCTCCATTGCTCCCTCCCCAGTCACGCTGTTCCCAGGAAGGTGTTCTGCACTGCTGCAGGGAGAGGGGACTGTGATACTGGGGTTACAGGTGTGAGGGTGGATGCTTATTCTCCACAGGGCAGCACAGTGGTTTGCACTGCTGCCTCACAATGCCAGGAACCCAGGTTCGATTCCCAGCTTGGGTCACTGTCTGTGTGGACTCTGCAAGTTCTCACCATGTCTGAATGGATTTCCTCCAAGTGCTCCGGTTTTCTCCCACAGTCTGAAAGGCTTGCTGGTTAGGTGCATCGGCTGTGCTAATTTCTTCCTAAGTGTACCCGAACAAGTGGTGGAATGTTGTGACAAGGGAATCTTCACAATAATTTCATTACAGTGTTAATGTAAGCTTATCTGTGACTAGTAAATAAATAAATTTAGACTGACACCTTCAGAACATTTGTACAGAAGTTGCCCCCAGGGATTCATTGGGCTGGGGCTATTAGCAGGATGAATGTATTGAATGTGGAGGAGGCGATTGGATGAAAGTTAAGAAATCTTGGGGAAATTGACTTGAGGGATCAAAGAGCAGGTAGGTCATGGTGGAGTTTGGAATTGGTGTCACTTCCTTGTCCTTTGTTTCATGAAATACTTTGATTTGATTTATTACTGTCACATGTATTAGCATCAAGTGAAAAGTATTGTTTCTTGCACACTATACAAACAAAGCATACTGTTCATAGAGAAGGAAAGGAGAGAGTGCAGAATGTAGTGTTACAGTCATAGCTAGGGTGTAGAGAAAGATCAACTTAATGTGAGGTAAGTCCATTCAAATGTCTGATGGCATAGGGAAGAAGCTGCTCTTGAGTCAGTTGGTTCGTGACCTCAGACTTTTGTATCTTTTTCCCAATGGCAGAAGGTGGAAGCGAGAATGTCAAGGATGCGTGGGGGTCCTTAATTATGCTGGCTGCTTTGCCAAGGCGGCGGGAAGTGTAGACAGAGTCAATGAATAGGAGGCTGGTTTGTGTGATAGATTGGGCTACATTCACGATCTTTCGTAGATACTCCCACAGTCCATGGGGTTTGGGTGTCTGTTTCAAAGATATTTAAAAATTCTTTCAAGGGATGTGGCTGTTGCTAGCTAGGCAGCATTTATTGGCCATCATCCTTGAGAGGTGCTGCCTTGAGCCGCTGCAGTCCATATGGTGTAGGTGCACTCATTGTGCAGTTAGGGAGGGAATTCCAGGATTTTGACCCAGTGACAATGAAGGAACAGTGATATATTCCCAAGCCAGGATGGTGAGTGTCTCAGGAGGGATCTTGCAGGTGATGGTGTTCCCAGGTATCTGCTGCCCTTGTTTTTTGATGGCAGCGGTTATGAGTTTTGAAGTGGTCGCACTGTCCACGGTGTTTCAATGTCTATTTCATTCCCCGAAGTTTTTCTGGATTCCTCTCTCTTTAAGGTTTGAATTCTCTTTCTCACCTGATCTTGGACCAGACCAAAGTAAGCGACTCAGGAATGACGGATTATCTGGCGCATGCTCCTGCATCACTCGTTCACCTCAGTCTGAATCAGACAGGCATCACTGAGACAATGCTGACAGCCTTACCCGCAACTGTTCCACAACTCCGGTTCCTGAGCATCAAACACACCAAGGTTAGTGAGTTATCACAAATAATCTTGTGCACTGCAAACTCAGCAGAGGAAGACCATTACAACGTGACAAGGCCATTCTGATTTGTAACTCCCATTTATCCTCTATTTTTCCATAATCCCTTTACTCGACAAAGTTCTGTCAATCTCTGCTAACCTTGGAGTTGAACTGAAAATAGCATGACAGAGAGTCCCAGACTTCCTTCCCCCTTTGTGTGGTGGGCTTCACTGAGATCCACATTTGACAGACTCTTGATGGAGCCCCAGGTTGGAATTGGGTGACCAGATAGGATCCTCTCCCGATCATTATCCTGGGCTTTCCATTCCTGATCCTTATCTGGCCTCTCTGCTTCCAGTCGTTACCCTGGGCTCCCTGCTCTGTTAAAGTGTGTGTTTTGGAAGGGAGGGATTATTTGTGTTGGGGTGGTGTTATAATGCATATTTTAGGGTTGGGGATAGTGTTACTTTGTGTGCCTGGACCCTCGTTGCTTCTCTTTGCCATCTCTCTCTACTTTTAGGTATGTGATGTCTCGGCACTGAAGGACCTGTCAGCTCTCCAGACTCTCCACCTGGATAGCAACAAGATCACCGAAAGCTCACTTCAGGCACTGAGCTCTCATCCCACTCTGTCCTCACTCAGTGTGTATGGACTGCAATCACTGAGCGGCGATGTTACATTGAAGATTATCTCAGGTTTGGTACTGATTCACTGAGCAATAACCCAGCCAACACCTTACATAGAACATTACAGCACAGTACAGGCCCTTCGGCCCTCAACGTTGTGCCAAGCTATGTCCAATCCCAAGATCAAGCTATCCCCTCCATGTGCCTATCCAATAACTGCTTGAAAGTTACTAAAGTGTCCGACTCCACTATCACAGCAGGCAGTCTATTCCACATCCCAACCATTCTCTGAGTAGAAAATCTACCTTTGACATCCTTCCTATATCTCCCACCATGAACCTCATAGTTATGCCCCCTAGTAACAGCTACATCCACCTGAGGAAATAGTCTCTGCACGTCCACTCTATCAATCCCTTTCATCATCTTATAAACCTCTATTAAGTCGCCTCTCATCCTCCTCCTTTGGTAGATAGGTTTTTGATAGGCAAGGGGATTAAGGGTTATGGGGAGAAGGCGGGAAAGTGGAACTGAGCCACGACAGATCAGCCATGATCTTATTGAATGGCGGGGCAGGCTCGAGGGGCTAGATGGCCTACTCCTGCTCCTATTTCTTATGTTCTTATGTTCTCCGCTCCAAAGAGAAAAGCCCCAGCTCCCTCAACCTTTCCACATAAGACCTACCCACCAAACCAGGCAGCATCCTGGTAAATCTCCTCTGCACTCTCTCCAATGCTTCCACATTATAGTGAGGTGACCAGAACTGAACACAATATTCCAAATGTGGCCTCACTAACGTCCGGTATAGCTGCAGCATAACCCCATGGCTATTAAACTCAAACCCCCTGTTAATAAACGCTAACACACTATAAGCCTTCTTCACGGCTCTATCCATCTGAGTGGCAACCTTCAGAGATCTGTGGATATGAACCCCAAGACCTCTCTGCTCCTCCACATTCCTCAGAACCCTGCTGTTGACCCTGTAATCCGCATTCAAGTTTGTCCTACCAAAATGAATCACCTCGCATTTGTCAGAGTTAAAGTCCATCTGCTACTTTTCGGCCCAGCTCTGCATCCTATCAATGTCTTTTTGCAAGAGCCCTCCACCTCATCCACTACTCCACCAATCTTGGTGTCATCAGCAAATTTACTAACCCACCCTTCAGTCCCCGCTTCCAAGTCATTGATAAAAATCACAAAAGGTAGAGGACCCAGCACTGATCCCTGTGGTACACGGCTGGTAACTGGCCTCCAGTCAGAAAATTTTCACACCACCATTCTCTGTCTTCTGTGATACAGCCAGTTACTTATCCAGTTGGCCAAATTTCCTTCTATCCCACACCTCCTTATCTTCTTCATGAGCCTACCATGGGGAACCTTATCAAATGCCTTACTAAAATCCATGTATACGACATCAACTGCTCTACCTTCATCTACACACTTAGTTACCTCCTCAAAGAATTCAATCAAATTTGTGAGGCAGGACTTACCCCTCACGAAACCGTGCTGAACCTTCCTCAGCTTTTTAAATCAACTGAACCTGGGACAGCCTCAACCCATTGAGCACTGGCCCATTCAAACTCATTTACCTTTGTATCTAACCCTGTGCTGTACCTGTCCTGGGAGTGTTTGATGGGGACAGTGTAGAGGGAGCTTTACTCTGTATCTAACCCTGTGCTGTACCTGTCCTGGGAGTGTTTGATGGGGACAGCGTAGAGGGAGCTTTACTCTGTATCTAACCCCGTGCTGTATCTGTCCTGGGAGTGTTTGATGGGGACAGTATGGAGGGAGCTTTACTCTGTATCTAACCCCATGCTGTACCTGTCCTGGGAGTGTTTGATGGGGACAGTATGGAGGGAGCTTTACTCTGTATCTAACCCTGTGCTGTACCTGTCCTGGGAGTGTTTGATGGGGTAAGAAGTCTCACAACACCAGGTTAAAGTCCTATCGTGAGAGTGTTTGATTGGGACAGTGTAGAGGGAGCTTTACACTGTATCGAAACCCATACTGAAACTGTCGTGGGAGTGTTTGATGGGGACAATGTAGAAGAAGCTTTATTCTGTAACTTACATGTCTACATGCAGCCTGAGGTTTGATGTTTCATTGTTGTGCTGGGTATTTGTTGTAGGTGATATAATTTTCACACACTGCTGTGCTGCTGCTGTGTTTAATAATGAAGATGTGGATACACATCTCTTTAAACTGTGATCAGTGCTCCTTCCACTCACATTATCAGCCACTTCAGGTCTTGAACAGCAGGTTAGGTATAAGGATTCGCATTCTAATCAGTAATCTCTAAACTGTCTGTGCTTTATATGCTCTGTCTGAGGCCAGAACTCTCCATTCATCTGACGAAGGGGCTAACCCCGAAAGCTTGTGAGTATATTATCAAATAAATAGGTTGGACTAAAACCTGGTGTTGTCAGACTTTTTACTGTGTTTAATAATGAAGACAGTGGACTGGTGTAGAGGGGACCTTTAGTTGGTAAAGTTTGCAGATGACACCAAGATTGGTGGCATAGTGGACAATGAAGAAGGTTACCTAGGATTGCAACGGGATCTTGATCAATTGGGCCACTGGGCTGATGAATATCAGCTGGAGTTTAATTTAGATAAATGAGAGGTGATGTATTTTGGTAGATTGAACCAGGGCAGGACAGAATCTCAGTTAAGTTGGCAAGAGTTATAGAACAAAGAGATCTAAGGGTACAGGTTCATAGTTCCTTGAAAGTGGAGTCACAAGTGGATAGTGTGGTGAAGGAGGCATTCAGCATGCTTTGTTTCATTGGTCAAATCATTGAATACAGGAGTTGGGACATCTTGTTGAAGTTTTACAAGACATTGGTAAGGCCATACTTGAAATACTACGCATAGTTCTGGTCACCCTATTACTAGAAACGATATTATTAAATTAGAGAGAGTGCAGAAGAGATTTACAAGGATGTTACCGGGACTTGATGGATTGAGTTATAAGGAGAGGCTGGCTAGACTGGGACTTTTTTCTCTGGAGTGTAGGAGGTTGAGGAGTGATCTTATAGAGGTCTATAAAATAATGAGGGGCGTAGACAAGATAGATAGTCAATATCTTTTCCCAAAGTTGGGGAGTCTAAAACTAGAGGGCATAGGTTTAAGGTGAGAGGGGAAAGATACAAAAGTATACAGAGGGGCAATTTTTTTGCGCAGAGGGTGGTGAGTGTCTGGAACAAGCTGCCAGAGGCAGTAGTAGAGGTGGGTACAATTTTAGAAAGCGTTCAGACGGTTACGTGGGTAAGATGTATGTAGAGGGATATTGGCCAAACATGGGCAATTGGGATTAGCTTCATGGTAAAAAATTGGGTAGTATGGACAAGTTGGGCTGAAGGGCCTGTTTCCATGCTGTAAACCCCTATGACTTTATAACACTCCCCCTATTTCTACTTCCTGTTCCAGGTCTCAATCTGACTCATCTCAAGCTCCCGGACAGGCACACGGTGAGCGACTCTGGACTCCACTTCTTATCTCAGCTGGAGGGACTGCTGGAGCTTGACCTCACTGACTTCACACAGGTTACAGACCAAGGCATCAGCCATCTCTCCAGATTACTGCGGTAACCTTTCGCCTGCTTTCTTCCAGCCTCCCCAGGCCAGGTTCACTAAATAAGCTGTGAATGTGGGACCCGATTGGAACGGTGCACGTGTGAGTCACATGCCTCGGACCTTGGGGCAAGTGCTGACTGATGGTAACGCTCTGGGCCCTTCAACAGCCAGGCTGTTCCAAGTGAAAATATTCCCAGCTCGGGGCAAGCACTGAGGCACACCATACGGTAGCCCTTACTGAGAGCCAAACTGACCAATCACAGCTTTGTCCCACATCTGTGGAGAGAGAATAGAGCAAAAATTTTGAACAAAGAACAGTTTAGCACAGGAACAGGCCCTTCGGCCCTCTAAGCCTGCACTGACCATGTGTTCCTAACTAGACCATTCATTTGTATCCCTCTATTCCCAGTCTGTTCATGTGGCTATCCAGATAAGTCTTAAATGATCCTAGCGTGTCTGCCTCAGCCACCTTGCATTCCAGGCCCCCACCGCCCTCTGTGTAAAATACATCCCCTGCATATCTGTATTGAACCTTGCCCCCCCACTTACCTTGAATTTGTGACCCCTTGTGTTTGTCATTTCTGACCTGGGAAAAACTTCCAACTGTTCACTTTATCTATACCCTTCATAATCTTATAAACCTCTGTCTTTCCAGGGAGAACAACCCCAGTTTACTCAATCTCTGCTCATAGCTAATATCCTCCATACCAGGCAACATCCTGGTAAACCTTTTTCTGCACTCTCTCCAAAGCCTTCACGTCCTTCTGGTAGTGTGGCGACCAGAACTGGATGCAGTATTCCAAATGTGGCCTAACCAATGTTCTATATAACTGCGACATCATACGCCAACTTTTATACTCGATGCCCCGTCCAGTAAAGGCAAGCATGCCGTATGCCTTCTTCACCACCTTTTCCACCTGTGCTGCCACCTTTAAGGATCTGTGGACTTGTACACTCAGATTCTTCTGTGTGCCTATACTCCTGATGGTTCTGCCATTTATTGTATAGTTCCCCCGCTACATTAGATCTACCGAAATGCATCACTTTGCATCTTCTGGATTAAATTCCATCTGCCATTTGTCTGCCCAATTTTCCAGCCTATCTATATCCTGCTGTATTCTCTGACAATATTCATCACCATCTGCAACTCCAGCAAACTCACTAATCAGACCAGCTACACCTCCTTCCAAATCATTTATATATCACAAACAGCAGAAGTCCCAGTACAGAGCCCTGCGGAACACAGCTAGTCATGATGTGAAGATGCCAGTGTTGGACTGGGGTAAACACAGTAAGAAGTCTCACAACACCAGGTTAAAGTCCAACAGGTTTATTTGGTAGCAAACGCCACTAGCTTTCGGGGCTCTGCCACTCACCTGACGAAGGGACAGAGCTCCGAAAGCTAGGAAGGTCTTGCCTGTTAAGCGCCTTGCATTTAAGCAGATGCACTCCCAGACCTCCAGGCCCACTGAGTTCATTCCCCCCGCCTCCCCAAAGATTGCTCTTCCTCTTAGGTAGCCTTGTCTTGGCCCCATGCTCGTCCCCAGTCTCTACGCCTGCTGACCTGTTCTGATCCCCACCCCCCTACCACATTAGTTTAAATCCACCTGAACCACGCTAGCAAAACTCCCAGCCAGGATATTGGTGCCCCTCCAGTTCAGGTGTAACCCGTCCTTCTTGTACACGTCCCATTCTCCCTGGAAGACTTCCAGTTATCCACGAATCTGAAACCCTCCCTCCTGCACCAGTTCTTTAGCCACATGTTCAGCTGCACTATCTCCCTGTTCCTAGCCTCACCAGCATGTAGCACAGGGAGCAATCCAGAGGTTGCTACCCTAGAGGCCTTCTACCTAACTCCCTAAATTGCTCTTGCAGGACCTGCCTGCTCTTTCTACCTACATCATTTGTACCAATGTGGACAATGACGTTTGTCTGATTACCCTCCCCTTTTAGGATGCTCTCTCCCCGTTCAGAGACATCCAGGATCCTAGCACCAGGGAGGCAAACTACCATCCTGAACTCTCGCTCATGTCCAAAGAACAACCTGTCTAACTATTGAGTCCCCCACTACTGTTGTTCTCCCATTCTTCTTCTTTCCCTTCTGAGCCACAGAGCCCGACTCCGTGCCGGAGACCTGGGCACCGTGGCTCTATCCAAAACTTGGAATCTAGATGACCCTTGGTCGAAACGCTGGCACTTGTGTGTGTGGTGAGTGCACACTGATATGTGTTCCTTGTACTTTTGAAGCATTTAATGGTGTGTGTTGTGAGACAGCAGCTTGCTAATGGCTGCCCTCTGTCTGTGTGTGTGTGTTTAGGTTGACGAAGCTTTCTCTGAGTAACACATTGATAACAGACGCTGGGTTAGTCCACCTGCAGCATCTGACAAATCTGGAGGAACTCTGTCTGGACCGCACCAATGTCAGCAGCAAGGGAGTGGCTCAGTGCATCAGGAATCTGCCTCACTTACAGGTCTGGGACAGAACTCACATATGCACTCACCGTGGCAGGAAATAGTCAGGAAGCTGGGAACTACTGGCCAGGCTGACCCTTATTAGCATGATGCTATTGAATGGCTTGTTAGGCCAATCAGGGGACAGTTTAGAGTCAACCACATTGCTGTGGGTCTGGAGTCACATATAGGCCAGACCAGGTAAGGATGGCAGATTTCCTTCCCTAAAGGACATTAATGAACCAGATGGATTTCTCCAACAATCGACAATGGTTTCATGGTCATCATTTTGAAGATGTTGTGCAGCGTAGAAGGATTGCATGCAGGTTAGAGGAGTGGCTACCCAAGGGAAAGGGTAGGAGTTGAGATAGAGGTGGGGACGAGGAGGCGGTGGAGAAAGGAATAGCTGGATGTATTTGAGGGGAGAGAGGGCGGTGTTGGGACTGGGTTGGGGACGAGCAGGAGGGAGGGAATAGTTGGAGAGGTAAGGGTCAGGGAGGAGGAGCTAAAGATGTGGGGGCAGAGGAGGAGTGTCGGTCAGAGGGCAGAGAGGATGAGGGTCAGGGAGGAAGGAGGGAATGTGTGGGGGTTGGGGCACAATCTCTTCCCGCTGCTCGGAGATCCTGTTACTCACTCGCACCTTGTGTGGTGGTCACTTTGAGAGCTTTTGCAGCAAGGTTGGTTCTGAGATGGTGCAGGAAGAGTGATTAGGGGATCAGTACTAGAACAAAGAAAATTACAGCACAGGAACAGGCCCTTCGGCCCTTCAAGCCTGCACCAAACATGCTGCCCGACTGAACTAAAACCCCCTACCCTTCCGGGGACCATATCCTTCTATTCCCATTCTATTCATGTATTTGTCAAGGCGCCCCTTAAAAGTCACTATTGTATCCGCTTCCACTATGTCCCCCGGCAATGAGTTCCAGGCACCCACCACCCTCTGTGAAGGAAAATGCTTGAACAGAAAAGTAATAACTGTCAGGAAAAACAGGATAGGCTGGGAACTTCCCTCTGGAATCAGGAAGATTGTGTAGGGGGGGGTGGGTTTGATAAGGTGAACATGGGCAAGGTGTTTCCACCTGTGGGCGAGGCCAGAACTTGAGGTCATCAATGTAAGATGCTCCCAAATAAATTCAATGGGGAACTCCGAGATTGTGAAACCCGTTTCCAGAGTTGAATAGCAGAGATATCATGATGGAGCAGCTGGATACACACCAGGGAGAGAGGAGCAGTAGATTATGTTGATAGAGGAAGAAGACTTAATGTTAGAGGTTTGTGCGCAGCATAGAGTGGTTGGTCCAAATGGCCTGGTTCAATGTTGTTATTACTGCTCCTGCAATGTGTCTGCCTCTGATCTGACATGGTCCATCCAGCAGTTAAAGCATCTCCTCCCTGGGGAGTTGAGTGAGTCCAGCAAGGGGAGGGAACGAACAGGGATGGTGGCAGGAGGTGGGGTGGGTGGGATTGTGGGGAGTGAACAGAGAGGGAGGCAGGAGATGGGGCGGTGGGGAGTGAACAGAGAAGGACATAGGAGGTGGGGCAGGCGGGATTGGGAAGGAGTGAACAGAGAGGGACATAGGAGGTGGGGTGGGAGGGATTGGGGGGAGTGAACAGAGAGGGAGGTGGGGAGGTTGTGGGAAGGTCTGGTTCATTTACTGCTGGGGCAGAGTAACTAACGCTGCTGCTTTCACAATGTTCAATGGCAGGTCTTGAGCCTTGCGTCGACCCGTGTAGGTGACACTGTGCTGACTCAGGGACTGCTGCACTGCAAACAACTGCTCAAACTGAATTTGAGCCGGACTCGCGTCACTGATCAAGGTACTCTTTCTCACTCCCCCACTGTCCCCCACACTCATTGCCCCCATAGGCTTCTGCTACTGAACTGAAACTCTTCCCCCAGGCACTCGGTCTCAATAACTGGTCACTGAATCTTGCATTGGGACCATAACACTCAGAAGCAAAAGCATGGCCTGAGCTTAGAGGGAAAATTTAATTCCATAGAATACAGTGCAGAAGGAGGCCATTTGGCCCATCAAGTCTGCACCAATTTGAAAGAGCATCTTACTCATGCCCACCCTTCCCAGCCGACCCCTGAAACCCCATACATTTATCATGGTCAATTCACCTAACCCGCACATCTTTGGATTGTAGGAGGAAACTCACGCAGACGCGGGGAGAACGTGCAAACTCTGCACAGGCAGTGACCCAAGCTGGGAATCGAACCCGGGCCCCTGGTGCTGTGAGGCAGCAGTGCTAACCCACTGCATCTTGCCTCTACGTTCTGATTCCTTTGATTTTAAGGCTATTCTGTGATACCCTTTTCCATGGTTTTTGGGGATCCACATTCGTTATCCACAGTATATTTCTTTGTTAATTTTCTTAATAATTTCATGCTTTATCAAACAAGATTTGCCTTTTATAAATTCTTGCTTCTTAACACATGTTAGAACAAAAGGCAGATTAAGGAATGGTAAGAGATATTTAAACTGAGGTAGGGATTTGAGCAGAGTTAATGGAACCTGATATTTTCCAGTGATTTTTGAAGTTTATTTATTAGTCACAAGTAGGCTTACATTAACACAGCAATGAAGTTACTGGATTGACTGCTTAAGAACAAGGTTAAATGGAAGAGCTTGAGAATGGAAGCTGGAAGAATTCTCTTCCTAAAGGATTATGAGCAGGAGAAAGTCACTCCCAGATGGAAGCAGGAATTGTTGAACAGCAGGTTAGGTTGGGGATTGACACTAAAGAGAGACAGACACGTGGGTTTAACATCCTGTGGGGCTTCAGAAGTGGTGGCATTTGTCTGGCCGTTTCTATGGTAATGCAATAAATGTTGATCTCCCCAGCCCCGTGAGAAGGCCCTGAGGATGGCCTTAACAATTCCTGAGACCAGGGAGACCAGTGATTTTGTGTGTGTGCTCTGCATTCCAGGCTTGCGACACCTCAGCCAGACCAAGGTGAGCCAGCTGAACCTCGATGGCACAGGCGTGACGCTGACCGGAATCAGTAACCTGATGTCCAGCAACCCCAGCATAACCAGCATCCGAGTTAGCAACCTGCACACGCTCTCTCCTCAACAGGTCTCTGACGAAGAGATGCCGCCTGAGGATTAAACAGCAGGTTGGAGGTGGGATGGGAACCCCTCAAACCGCTCCCTCCCACTCCGTTCCACCTCCATAGTCCCAGGAAAGCAGACATCAGGAGAAAGGGGATTCTGTTTCCAACACTCTTACATTGCACATGGAGAGAAACCTGTCCAATATTCCGCCTGATCTTCATCAGACACGCTGATTGCTGAACGCCCCTTTTCAGTGTTTCCTTCTCCTCCTTTCCTCCACCCCCACCCCCGGCAATCTTCCCACCCTTTATTTCAGATCCAGACAATATCTGGGGACGGCCACCACAAGCTGACCACATAGAATATAGAGTCAATTCCTCATCTAATATTGTACCTGTCCTGGGAGTGTCTGATGGGGGGACAGTGTAGAGGGTGCTTTACTCTGTATCTAACCCCGTGCTGTACCTGTCCTGGGAGTGTTTGATGGGGACAGTGTAGAGGGAGCTTTACTCTGTATCTAACCGCCTGCTGTACCTGTTCTGGGAGTGTTTGATGGGGACAGTGTAGAGGGAGCTTTACTCTGTATCTAACCCCGTGCTGTACCTGTCCTGGGAATGTTTGATGGGGACAGTGTAGAGGGAGTTTTACTCTGTATCTAACCCCGTGCTGTACCTGTCCTGGGAATGTTTGATGGGGGACAGTGTAGAGGGAGCTTTACTCTGTATCTAACCCCGTGCTGCACCTGTCCTGGGAGTGATTGATGGGGACAGTGTAGAGGGAGTTTTACTCTGTATCTAACCCCGTGCTGTACCTGTCCTGGGAATGTTTGATGGGGGACAGTGTAGAGGGAGCTTTACTCTGTATCTAACCCTGTGCTGTATCTGTCCTGGGAGTGTTTGATGGGGACAGTGTAGAGGGAGCTTTATTCTGTATCTAACCCCATGCTGTACCTGTCCTGGGAGTGTTTGATGGGGACAGTGTAGAGGGAGCTTTACTCTGTATCTAACCCCGTGCTGTACCTGTCCTGGGATAATTGGAGATTGTCCCTAGCTATGTCCAATAAGTTTCTAAGCTTCAGCACCCTGGTCTCAGCTGCTTTCCACCTCTGAATGTTGATGATCTTCCTGATTTCTGAGCTTGAGTGAAGTCTGGATCAGAGTGTTGATTCCCATTCTTGGTGAAATTTCTGTGACTGAGTCTGCCCCCCACCTCCCTCCACTCCCTCTGGGTAAAATTGAGCAGTGGTTGGAGGGAGGGAGGTTTGATATTTGTACGACAATATCACTGATGCCTTGAACTGTGATCCCATGAATTTGGACAATGAGTGTTTGTGAAAGAGAAAAGTTTGATTACTAAAAACTGCGTGACCCTGCTGAGTGTGATTATTTACTGTGTTTGGACTTGGGACAGGGAGTCCCCTTCCCCGGACAGATTGCAGCATCGCTTCTTCTGTACAAGGAGGACAGAAGTAAACCTTTCGAGTGGGGCAGGGGCTCGGTATTTTGCTGATCTCGTTCTCCCTACCCACTGCACTCAGTCTCACCCTCTGTCTCTCTTCCCCTTGATCTCATGCTCTACCCCTTTCTCTACCTAACCACCTGCCCTTCCTTGCCCCCACCTGTCCCCTTCTTTCCCCCCCCGAACATCTTCCTTTGCCCCCCCAGCCCTTTCTCGCCTCTGCCCTCGCTCTCAGCTTGTCTGCTGTGATTCTGCTGTTACTGACTGGCTGCAATCTAAATCGTGATATTCACTATTATGTAGTTTGCAGTTGGACATGAATGCAATAAATATGCAATTAATATTTCCTCTTTGCTGAAACTCTTTGCATCTCTCTGTCTTCCTGTTGTGATAAGTTCTCTTCTCAGTTTACCCTCCAGCTCCTCATCCCTTTCCCATTGGACTCTCACTTTCTGATTTATTCTTACCAAGAGCATTGAATCTTCTGTAGCTTTTAAAAACACCGCTTAGAAATGTAACCACCCAAGGAAGGAGGTTCAGGCATCCAGGTGTACAGCATGAGGGGTAGGAACAGGAACCACGAGGTAGGTTGTTGCATAAAGTTAAATCTCTCAGGATTCAGGGTGAGGTATCTAAATGGATACAAAATTGGCTTCTTGACAGTGTAGAGAGTTGTTTTTCAAACTGGAGGCCTGTGACCAGCGGTGTGCCTCAGGGATTGGTGCTGGGTCCACTGTTGTTTGTCATTTATATTAATGATTTGGATGAGAATATAGGAGGCATTGTTAGTAAGTTTGCAGATGGCACCAAGATTGGTGGCATAGTGGATATTGAAGAAAGTTATCTCCAATTGCAACGGAATCTTGATCAATTGGGTCAGTGGGCTGACAAATGGTACATGGTATTTACTTGAGACAAATGTGAGGTGATGCATTTTGGTAGATTGAACCAGGGCAGGACTTACTCAGTTAATGGTAGGGAAGTGGGGAGAGTTACAGAATAATGAGTTCTAGGGGTACATGTTCATAACTCCTTGATAGTGGAGTCGCAGGTGGACAGAGTGATGAAGAAGGTATTCGGCATGCTTGGTTTCATTGGTCAGAACATTGAATACAGGAGTTGGGACGTCTTGTTGAAGTTATGCAAGACATTGGCAAGGCCACTCTTGGAATACTGTATACAGTTCCGGTCACCCTATTACAGAAACAAAATTATTAAACTAGAGTAGCCAAGACTAGTGGGCGAGAAGAGGATTGGGAGAGGTTGAAATATCAACAAAGAATGACAAAGAAGTTGATAAAGAAGGGTAGGATAAACTATGAAGCTGGGCTAGCGCTTAATATAAAAAATGATAGTAAGAGTTTTTATAAATATATAAAAAGGAAGAGGCTGGCTAGGGTGAATGTTGGACCCTTAAAGGATGACAGGGGGGACTTAGTGGTAGGGGATGGGGAAATGGTTGAGGCCTTGAATAACTTTTTTGTTTCGGTCTTCACGGAGGAGGATGTGAATAATTTGCCGGGTGTTAGCGATGGAAAGATGGTAGGAGTGGAGGGCCTGAATGACATTATTGTTACTAGAGAGGCAGTGCTTGAAAGACTGGAGGGACTGATTGTGGACGAGTCCCCAGGACCAGATGGAATGCATCCAAGGGTTCTGAAAAAAATGGCGGAGGTGATAGTGGATGCCTTGATGATCATTTTCCAAACATCGCTGGATTCCAGGGAAGTGCCAGAAGATTGGAAAATGGCTAATGTTACGCCGTTGTTTAAGAAGGGTGGCAGGCAAAAGGCAGGGAATTATAGGCCAGTTAGTTTAACGTCTGTTGTAGGTAAAATGTTAGAATCCGTGATCAAGGAGAAAAAAGCAAGGCATCTTGAGGAGAATTGTTTGATAGAGCAGACACAGCACGGTTTCGTTAAAGGGAAGTCGTGTCTGACAAATTTATTGGAGTTCTATGAGGATGTGTCGAGGGCAGTGGATAGAGGAGAGCCGGTGGATGTGGTGTTTCTTGATTTTCAGAAGGCGTTTGATAAGGTGCCGCACAAGAGGTTATTACAGAAGGTCAGGCGACATGGAGTTGGGGGTAGGGTGTTAGCATGGATAGAGGATTGGTTGTCAAATAGGAGGCAGAGAGTGGGGGTCAATGGGTGCTATTTGGATTGGCAGTTGGTGACTAGTGGAGTGCCCCAGGGGTTGGTGCTGGGGCCTCAGCTATTTACCATTTATATAGATGATCTGGAGGAGGGAACCGAGTGTATGGTGTCGAAATTTGCTGATGACACCAAGATTGGTGGAACGGCAAATTGTGCGGAGGGTGTGGAAAGTCTGCAGAAGGATCTAGATAGGCTGGGCGAATGGGCCAGGAACTGGCAAATGGAATTTAATGTTGGCAAGTGTGAAGTTGTCCACTTTGGTAGGAATAATGGTAGGAAGGACTATTACTTACGTGGCGAAAAACTGCAGCAGGCAACGGTGCAGAGGGACCTCGGGGTCCTTGTGCATGAGTCGCAAAAACCCAGCCTGCAGGTGCAGCAGGTGGTCAGGAAGGCGAATGGGATGCTGGCCTTCATAGCGAGGGGGATTGAATATAGAAGTAGGGAGGTCTTGCTGCAACTGTACAGGGTACTGGTGAGGCCGCAGCTGGAGTACTGTGTGCACTTTTGGTTGCCGCACTTACGCAAGGATATTTTGGCCTTGGAGGGAGTGCAGAGGAGGTTTACTAGGCTGATACCGGAGCTGAGGGGGTTGAACTATGAGGAGAGGCTGAATAAACTAGGTTTGTACTCGTTAGAGTTTAGAAGAATGAGGGGAGATCTCATTGAGACATATAAGATGATGAATGGGATGGATAGGATAGAGGTGGAGAGGTTCTTCCCGCTCAGAAAGGACAGTAGGACTAGAGGGCACAGCCTCAAGATAAAGGGGGGTCAGTTTAGATCGGAGTTGAGGAAGAACTTCTTCACTCAAAGGGTGGTGAATCTCTGGAATTCTCTGCCCGTTGAAGTGGTGGAGGCTGCCTCGCTAAATATATTTAAGACGCGGGTTGATAGGTTTTTGATAGGCAAGGGGATTAAGGGTTATGGGGAGAGGGCGGGAATGTGGAACTGAGACACGACAGATCAGCCATGATCTTATTGAATGGCGGGGCAGGCTCGAGGGGCTAGATGGCCTTCTCCTGCTCCTATTTCTTATGTTCTTATGAAAGAGTGCAGAAAAGATTTACTAGGATGCTACCGGGACTTGATGGATTGAGTTATAAGGAGAGGCTGAGGGGTGACCTTATAGAGGTCTATTAAAAAAAATGAGGGGCATTGACAAGGCAGATAGTCAATATCTTTTCCCAAAGGTAGGGGAGTCTAAAACTAGAGGGCATAGGTTTAAGGTGAGAGGGGAGAAATACAGAAGTGTCCAGCGGGGCAATTTTTTCACTCAGAGGGTGGTGAGTGTCTGGAACAAGCTGCCAGAGGTAGTAGTAGAGGCGGGTACAATTTTGTCTTTTAAAAATCACTTAGATAGTTACATGGGTAAGATGGGTATAGAGGGATATGGGCCAAATGTAGGCAGTTGGGATTAGCTTAGGGTTTTTTTTAAAAAAAGGGCGGCATGGACAAGTTGGGCCGAAGGGCCTGTTTCCATCTTGTAAACATTTATGATTCTTAAGGATGTACGTATAGAAAAGCTAATACTGTGTTTAGTGGGCTGGAATACAATGGAACCCTTTACCATCTCAATAATATTCAGCACACAGATGTTGACTGTGTTCTTTACACGGAACGGTCGAATGTAAGAATCTCTACTGTATAAAATGTGAAGAAAATCATTGAATGTTATCAAAATCTTACAAAGGAAGTTTCCATAGCAACTTGCTGGCTGAAGAATACCGGCCAGGCCTGTTATCTCTGTCAAGGACATCTCGAACAAAGTCAAGATAGGGTTGGATCTCATGACCCACACATGAGCCAATCATCTGTGAAAACGATTTTCAAAAGGGAGGGGAAAAAAAATCACTTCAGACAGGAAAATTTAAAGTTTATTAGTGTTAACATAAGCTTACATTTGCAGTTATTATGAAAATGCCCTAGTTGCCAAAATCCGGTGCCTGTTCAGGTACGCAGAGGGAGAATTTAGCATGGCCAATACGCCCAACTGGCACATCTTTCAGAGTGTGGGTGGAAACCAGAGCACCCGGAGGAAACCCACGCAGAAACAGGAAGAACATGCCAACTCCACACAAAGTGACCCAAGCCAGAAATCAAACTGGCACTGTGAGGCAGCAGTGCTAACCACTGTGCTGCCATGCTGTCCAACTGCACTGCTGTGCCTTCAGAGAAAGTATTTGTGAAGTGCTGCATGCTGATCAGTGTTCAAGCAGAGGAATTTTGGGAGAGATCTCCCTGGCCCTGGGGTTTGCGGAAGAAGCAGAGGAAGATCGTGCGCAGATAGGAAACTCCCAGCTTCAGGAATTGACTTTGTCCATTTGCCTTCCAGGAGCTGTGAACAGTGCCAGTCACAGGCCTTTCTTACCTGTTTAGCTTATGTTTCACATTTAAACATAATTGCTGCTAAATAAATGACTCTAAAATTACTTGTGAGCAGAACCCCCTTTTTGGGTAATGGGTGACTCCCAAACATTAAATTAAGCTGAGAATTCAGGTATTTCCATACCATAATCTACTCACTTTGTTTCTGTAATCCTTCATCACCTAATCCAACTAAAATTTACTGATAAAATTACAATTGACCCCCACCTCAGCAGGTTTTTGGAGAAGGGAGTTCCAGATTTGCTCCCCCCTCTTTAGCGAGAACTAATTTCCTCACCCCTGAACGGCTGGCATCTGGTAGGTCAGATTCCTGGAGAGCTCGCTTCCCTTTGACAGCAATCTCCCAGAACCTTTCTCCTAGAAAAATGGCAGAGAGTATCTCAGGGCTCGGTGAGAGAGGCAATGATGTCTGGGTTTGGCAGTCTCCTATCAATGAGGCTGCAAGTGGGGGACATCTGGGCAGCAATGAGATGACAACTTGCATTTGTATAGTGTGGTCAACACAATAAAAGGAGCATTATTAGGTAAAACCCTGACAACCAAACTACAGTGGAGCACTGTATGCAGTTCTGGTTACCTCATTATAGGAAGGATGACCAGACAGAGTACAGGAATGAGATGAATAATCTGGTGAACTGCTGCAGCAACAATAATCTCTCTCTCAATGTCAACAAAACGAAGATTGGCATCGACTTCAGGAAGCGTAGTGGAGAACATGCCCCTGTCTATATCAATGGGGACCAAATAGAAATGGTCGAGAGTCTCAAGTTTTAGGTGTCCATATCATCAACAACCTGTCCTGGTGCCCCTGGACACTATAGTTAATGCCCACCAACGCCTTTACTTTCTCAGAAAACTAAGGAAATTTGGCATGGTCTCTCACCAACTTTTACAGATGTACTGTAGAATGGTTATTGTTGTCACAGCAGTTCACCAGATTCTCATTCCTGTACTCTGTCTCCTCATCCTTCCTATAATGAGGTGACCAGAACTATATACAGTGCTCCATTATTGGGTAGGTTTTACCCAATAATGCTGGTTGTATCACAGCTTGGTATGGACTCCTGCTCTGCCCAAGACTGCAAGAAACTACAAAAGGTCGTGAATGTAGCCCAGTCCATCACGCCTCCCATCCACTGACTCTGTCTACACATCCCGCTGCCTCAACAAAGCAACCAGCATCATTATGGACTCCAAGCACCCTGGACATTCTCTTCTACATTTCTCCATCGGGAAAAAGATACAAAAGTTTGAGGTCTTGTACCAACCGATTCAAGAACAGCTTCTTCCCTGCTGCTGGACCTACCTCACACTAAGTTGATCTTTCTCTGCACCCTAGTTATGACTGTAACACTACATTCTGCACTCTCTCCTCTATGAACGGTATGCTTTATATAGCACAAGAGACAATACTTTTCACTATATACTAATTCATGTAACAATAAAAGCAAAGAAAACATTCTTTCTCTCAGAGGGTGGTGGGAATCTGGAATGCACTGGGAAGATATTGGATGCTGGAAACCTTACAACCGTTAAAACTTATTTGGATAAACACTTGAAACATAACGTTCAGGAAAATGGGACAAGTGCAGGAAAATGGGATTAGGGTAACAATGGTAGTTATCGTCACTGCAGACTTGATGGGCCGAAGGACCTTTTCCATGCTGTATGAGTCTGACATTAAGATAATAGTGCAGGTGTCGAGGCTTAGAGGTGAAGATATCTTAAGGGGCTGGGGTGGGCTTTGGAGAAGATAATGGATAGATTTCCACAATAGGAAGATAGAGAGGAGTGAAGCAGTGGAAGAATTTGGAAATCAGAATGAGAATTTGAAACAAGGATGCGCTGCTGTCCTGGGAGCTGTTGTAGGCCAGCAAGCAAGGCGCAGGGACCGAGTGTGAGACAAACAGTATCACTTTGAATGAAATCCGGTTAAACCAGGGTTCATGACAGATCAGCCATGATCTTATTGAATGGCGGGGCAGGCTCGAAGGTTCAAAACTAGTTAGCCAGGACTGTGCTGGAATAGATGAGTTTGAAATGAGATTAATCATCAGAACAGACCATCAGCAAAATAAAAAAAGCACTAAGGAATTGAAAGAATTTATTTTTTACTGTAAGTTTACAAGATGAGTACATTAGCAGAATTAGATATGTTCTAGAGCTTGGTATCACTGGCATATTAATATATATTTTTCTGCGTATACTTCCCAAAGACTGAGGGCAGGATAGGAATTCATAGGAAGATTCAGCATGCAGGGGGGAGCTGACAGAATGACGGAGTCAGGGTACCAGCTAGAGGTATGGACAATACACTGAGGAGACATTCGCTCACCATCACACACGAGGAAAGGACAAGCAAAACCCTCCCCCAGGGCCACCTCAAACACCATTCCAGAAAAACACTCTTCTAAAAGGCGATGGCCATCGGCTTTGGGGAAATTTTCCTCAGCGACACGTGGCCTTGAGCTCCGGGACCGCAAGGAATTGGGGAAGGGGTTGGGGGGGGGGGGGGGGGCAACAGGTTTGATCCACTCAGTGAGCATGATGCGGAGATGCCAGCATTGGACTGGGGTGGGGACACAGTAAGGAGTCTCACAACAGCAGGTTAAAGTCCAATAGGTTTATTTGGAATCACGAGCTTTCAGAGCACTGCTCCTTCATCTCACCAGAGCAAGGAGCAGTTGGACTTTAATCTGGTGTTGTGAGACTTCTTACTGTGCCCGCTCAGTAAGGTCCTCAAACTCCTGATTGTAGAAGAAAGGGAAGTGACAGGGTGAGAGAGAGAAAGATTCTTACAATACAGGGAGAATGATCAGGCAATGGGAGATAAAAGCAAATTACTGCAGATGCTGGAATCTGAAACCAAAAGAGAAAATGCTGGAAAATCTCAGCAGGTCTGGCAGCATCTGTAAGAGAAAAGAACTGATGTTTCAAGTCCAGGTGCCCCTTTGTCAGAGCTGGCTATGGGAGGTGTTCAGTAGATCAGAGAAGCAGCAGCAAACAGCACAGACCAGGGCACTGAAAAACTCAGTCTGGTCTGGCAGCAACTGTGGAAAGAGAAACACTGGACACTTTGAGTGTGAACCTGGTCTGTTTAGTACATACACCCTCCCTGTGTGAACCCGGGCCTTGGAGAGTGGCTGGGAGAGAGAGAGAGAGGCCGGGGCAGAGACAGAGAAAGGCAGGGGCAGAGAGAGAGAGTCATAGAGGTTTACAGCATGGAACAGGCCCTTTGGCCCAACTTGTCCATGCCACCCTTTTTTTAAACCCCTAAGCTGATCCCAATTGCTTGCATTTGGCCCATATCCCTCTATACCCATCGTACCCCCATGTAATTATCTAAATGCTTTTTATATTAAAAAAATTGTACCTGCCTCTACTACTGCCTCTGGCAGCTTCTTATGTTTGTTCCAGACACTCACCGCCCCCTGTATCAAAAAATTGCCCCTCTGGACACTTTTGTATCTCTCCCCTCTCATCTTAAACCTATACCCTCTAGTTTTAGACTCCCCTACCTTTGGGAAAAGATATTGACTATCTAGCTGATCTGTTCCCCTCATTATTTTATAGACCTCTATAAGATCACCCCTCAGCCTCCTACACTCCAGAGAAAAAAGTCCCAGTCTATCCAGCCTCTCCTTATAACTCAAACCATCAAGTCCCTGTAGCATCCTAGAAAATTTTTTCTGCACTCTTTCTAGTTTAATAATATCCTTTCTACAATAGGGTGACCAGAATTGCACACAGTATTACAGGTATGGCCTTAGCAATGTCTTGTACAACTTCAACAAGACGTCCCAACTCCTGTATTCAATGTTCTGACCGATGAAACCAAGCATGCCGAATGCCTTCTTCACCACTCTGTCCACCTTCAAGGAACTATGACTCCACTTTCAAGGAGTTATGAACATGTACCCCTAGATCTCTTGGTTCTGTAACTCTCCTCAATGCCCTACCATTAACTGAGTAAGTCCTGCCCTGGTTCAGTCTGCCATTCATCAGCCCACTGGTCCAATTGATCAAGATCCTGTTGCAATTGGAGATAACTTTCTTCACTGTCCATTATGCCACCAATCTTGGTGCCATCTGCAAACTTACTAGCCATGCCCCCTATATTCTCATCCAAATCATTAATATAAATAACAAATAACAGTGGGCCCAGCACTGAACCCTGAGGCACATCGCTGGTCACAGGCCTCCAGTTTGAAAAACTCTCTACAACCAACTTCTGGCTTCTGTCAAGAAGCTAATTTTGTATCCATTTAGATACCTCACCCTGGATCCTGTGAGATTTAACCTTATGCAACAACTTACCATGCGGTACCTTGTCAAAGGCTTTGCTAAAGTCCATGTAGACAACATCAACTGCACTGCCCTCATCTACCTTCTTGGTTACCCCTTCAAAAAACTCAATCAAATTTGTGAGACATGATTTTCCACTCACAAAGCCATGCTGACTGTCCCTAATCAGTCCTTGTGTCTCTAAATGCCTGTAGATCCTGTCTCTCAAAATATCTTCCAACAATTTACCCACCACAGATGTGAGGCTCACTGGTCTGTAGTTCCCAGGCTTTTCCCTGCAGCCCTTATTAAACAAAGGCACAACATTTGCCACCCTCCAATCTTCAGGCACCTCACCTGTGACTATCAATGATTCAAATATCTCTGCTCGGGGACCCACAATTTCCTCCCTAGCCTCCCCCAGCGTCCTGGGATACACTTCATCAGGTCCCGGGGATTTATCTACCTTGATGGGCTTTAAGACTTCCAGCACCTCCTTCTCTGTAATATGTACACTCCTCAAAACATCAATATTTATTTCCCCAAGTTCCAGAAGCAGAGAGAGGTCAAGGCAAGAAAGAGAAGTCGGCGTAGGGAGAGAGAGAGAGACTGGAGCAGGAAGAGAGAGAGGCCAGGGCACATCAGAATCGCATCTGATGTGGTTTATTTGACCATCTCATTCCAGATTCAACAGAACTGGAATCAACACCATCCCAAGAGTGAGTGACGGCCCTGAGAGTGAGTGACAGACCCGGGAGTGAGTGACGGCCCCGAGAGTGAGTGACGGCCCCGAGAGTGAGTGACGGCCCCGGGAGTGAGTGACGGCCCCGAGAGTGAGTGACGGCCCCGGGAGTGAGTGACAGACCCGGGAGTGAGTGACGGCCCCGAGAGTGAGTGACGGCCCCGGGAGTGAGTGACGGCCCCGAGAGTGAGTGACGGCCCCGGGAGTGAGTGACAGACCCGGGAGTGAGTGACAGACCCGGGAGTGAGTGACGGCCCCGGGAGTGAGTGACGGCCCCGGGAGTGAGTGACGGCCCCGAGAGTGAGTGACAGATCTGGGAGTGAGTGACAGACCCGGGAGTGAGTGACGGCCCCGAGAGTGAGTGACGGCCCCGGGAGTGAGTGACGGCCCCGAGAGTGAGTGACGGCCCCGGGAGTGAGTGACGGACCCGAGAGTGAGTGACAGTCCCGAGAGTGAGTGACGGACCCGAGAGTGAGTGACGGCCCTGAGAGTGAGTGACAGACCCGGGAGTGAGTGACAGACCCGGGAGTGAGTGACGGCCCCGGGAGTGAGTGACGGCCCCGGGAGTGAGTGACGGCCCCGGGAGTGAGTGACGGCCCCGAGAGTGAGTGACGGCCCCGAGAGTGAGTGACAGTCCCGAGAGTGAGTGATAGCCCCGAGAATGAGTGACAGTCTCGGGGAGTGAGTGACAGCCCCGGGGAGTGAGTGACAGCCCCGGGGAGTGAGTGATAGCCCCGGGGAGTGAGTGATAGCCTCGGGGAGTGAGTGATAGCCCTGAGAATGAGTGACAGTCTCGGGGAGTGAGTGATAGCCTCGGGGAGTGAGTGATAGCCCCGGGGAGTGAGTGATAGCCTCGGGGAGTGAGTGATAGCCCCGGGGAGTGAGTGATAGCCGCGGGGAGTGAGTGATAGCCTGGGGAGTGAGTGACAGACGGAGGGCGTCAGGTTAAGGAAGAGATGAAATGATTTGCATACCAAGAATTCACCAAACACCAGACGCCGTGTTGTTGGTAATAGGAGAGAACAGAATGCCTACCATCCCACTCTGTCCCATTGATTCAGCACCGAACCTTACCCAGACTTACTCTGTAACCCTAAAGATAAAGGCAAAACACTGCGGATGTTGGAATCTGAAACAAAAACAGAAAATCTCAGCTCTGACGAAGGGCCACACAGACTGGAAACGTTGGTTCTATTCTCTCTCCAGATGCTGTCAGACCTGCTGAGGTTTGCCAGCATTCTCTGTTTTTGTTACCCCCAACCCCATATATTTACCCCACTAATCCTCCTCATCTATACATCTTTGGACACTTCAGGGACAATTTAGCATGGCCAATCCACCTCATCTGCACATCTTTGGACTGTGGGAGGAAACTGGAGCACCCGGAGGAAACCCACGCAGACAGTGACGTGGGGGCTGGAATCGAACCCGGGTCCCTGGCATTGTGAGGCAGCAGTGCTAACCCACCGTGCCGTCCTACTACATGGCCAAGTGCTGAGACCCGGTGCTGGGGGTTGGGGGGGGGGTGGGGGGGGGGGGGGCGGGTGGGGGGGGGGGTTGGTGGGGGGGGTTGCTGGGCGTCTCTGGTTGGAATTGCTCCTTTTTGACCAACAGGCAGCATCTGGAGAAACTCCGCTGTAGTTTCATTCTCAGCTGCCGGATCACGGGACTGCGTCTTGGCCAATGGAAAACAGGGAGAAGGACTGAGACCGAGGGAGACCGAGGGAGGCTGGAATCTCACTCTCTGAATTTGGTATTAAGTGTTGATAACAAAATAAAGCACTTATCAAAGCTTTATCAAATTATTTTAGAAAATGTTCCGATGCCTGGTTGTGTTGATATTGTGTATTGTGCCTGCCACTCTTCCCATGAATGTTCTGTACATTAATTCCAGGAATATTGAAGGAGGACAGACAGGCTCTGCAGAGGGCTGTCTGACAGTCAGTGTCTCTGATGGAGTTGAGTTTCTGATGGATTTTGGTGAATGGTTCACAGATCCATTAGGGTTGCCTGCTTTGTCCCACGTTCTTGCTTCTTGCTGCTCTTGCCTTCAGACAGCCTCAGTTTCTGCTGCGTGGTTTTTATTTCTGAATGGAACTTTATTGTGTTTATACTCCCTCCCTCCCTCTCGTGGTCCTGCTGTGGCGCTGGGACTCCTCACCTTCCCCTGGAACTCCCGTGGGGTCAGCAGGCAAACTCTTCAAAGTTGCCCAGGGTAGGGTGGCGAGGCAGCATGTTGGGGGTGAAGGCCATACTCTCTGAGTGACTCCTCAGTGTGTCACAGGTACTCTGCAAAAGAGTGAGGGTGGACGTTAGTGGGCAGGCGAGAAGGACAACCCTACTTTATACTGGGGCATCAGCACACCCCACTCACATTGTCTGTACCTTTAAGACTTGATTAGCTGTAAAGACTCACATTCTAATCATTATTCTATAAATTGAGTTTATACGCCCTGAACAGAACTCCCACTTACCCAACGAAGGGGCAGCGCTCCAAAAGCTAGTGGTTTTTGCTACCAAATAAATCTGTTGGACTTTAACCTGGTGTTCCAACACTTCTCACTGTGTTAACATTGGAATAGAGGGTAGCGGCAAAGACTTGCATTCTGATCATTATTCTGTAAAATAGGGTGGGGATCGAGGGTGAGGGTGGGGAGTGTGGGCGAGGGTGGGGATCGAGGGTGAGGGTGGGGATCGAGGGTGAGGGTGGGGAGTGTGAGCGAGGGTGGGGAGTGTGTGAGGGTGGGGAGTGTGGGTGAGGGTGGGGAGTGTGTGAGGGTGGGGAGTGTGGGTGAGGGTGGGGAGTGTGGGCGAGGGTGGGGAGTGTGGGCGAGGGTGGGGAGTGTGTGTGAGGGTGGGGAGTGTGTGTGAGGGTGGGGAGTGTGTGAGGGTGGGGAGTGTGGGCGAGGGTGGGGAGTGTGGGTGAGGGTGGGGAGTGTGTGTGAGGGTGGGGAGTGTGTGAGGGTGGGGAGTGTGGGCGAGGGTGGGGAGTGTGGGTGAGGGTGGGGAGTGTGGGCGAGGGTGGGAGTGTGGGCGAGGGTGGGGAGTGTGGGCGAGGGTGGGGAGTGTGAGTGAGGGTGGGGAGTGTGAGTGAGGGTGGGGAGTTGTGTGTGAGGGTGGGGAGTGTGTGAGGGTGGGGAGTGTGGGCGAGGGTGGGGAGTGTGGGTGAGGGTGGGGTGTGTGGGCGAGGGTGGGGATCGAGGGTGAGGGTGGGGGATCGAGGGTGAGGGTGGGGAGTGTGGGCGAGGGTGGGGAGTGTGGGTGAGGGTGGGGTGTGTGGGCGAGGGTGGGGATCGAGGGTGAGGGTGGGGAGTGTGGGTGAGGGTGGGGAGTGTGGGCGAGGGTGGGGAGTGTGGGCGAGGGTGGGGAGTGTGGGCGAGGGTGGGGAGTGTGGGCGAGGGTGGGGAGTGTGGCGAGGGTGGGGAGTGTGGGTGAGGGTGGGGAGTGTGGGCGAGGGTGGGGATCGAGAGTGAGGGTGGGGAGTGTGGGCGAGGGTGGGGATCGAGAGTGAGGGTGGGGAGTGTGGGCGAGGGTGGGGAGTGTGAGTGAGGGTGGGGATTGTGGGTGAGGGTGGGGATTGTGGGTGAGGGTGGGGAGTGTGGGTGAGGGTGGGGATCGAGGGTGAGGGTGGGGATCGAGGGTGAGGGTGGGAGTGTGGGCGAGGGTGGGGAGTGTGAGTGAGGGTGGGGATTGTGGGTGAGGTGGGGATTGTGGGTGAGGGTGGGGAGTGTGGGTGAGGGTGGGGATTGTGGGTGAGGGTGGGGAGTGTGGGTGAGGGTGGGGATTGTGGGTGAGGGTGGGGAGTGTGGGTGAGGGTGGGGATCGAGGGTGGGGAGTGTGAGTGAGGGTGGGGTGTGTGGGTGAGGGTGGGGAGTGTGGGCGAGGGTGGGGTGTGTGGGTGAGGGTGGGGAGTGTGGGCGAGGGTGGGGAGTGTGGGCGAGGGTGGGGAGTGTGGGCGAGGGTGGGAGTGTGGGCGAGGGGTGGGAGTGTGGGTGAGGGTGGGGAGTGTGGGTGAGGGTGGGAGTGTGGGCGAGGGTGGGGATCGAGGGTGGGGAGTGTGGGCGAGGGTGGGGATCGAGGGTGGGGAGTGTGGGTGAGGGTGGGGAGTGTGGGCGAGGGTGGGAGTGTGGGTGAGGGTGGGGAGTGTGGGTGAGGGTGGGGAGTGTGGGCGAGGGTGGGGAGTGTGGGTGAGGGTGGGGAGTGTGGGTGAGGGTGGGGAGTGTGGGCGAGGGTGGGGATCGAGGGTGGGGAGTGTGGGCGAGGGTGGGGATCGAGGGTGGGGAGTGTGGGTGAGGGTGGGAGTGTGGGCGAGGGTGGGGAGTGTGGGTGAGGGTGGGAGTGTGGGTGAGGGTGGGGAGTGTGTGTGAGGGTGGGGAGTGTGGTGAGGGTGGGGAGTGTGGGCGAGGGTGGGGAGTGTGGGCGAGGGTGGGAGTGTGGGCGAGGGTGGGGAGTGTGGGCGAGGGTGGGGAGTGGGGTGAGGGTGGGGAGTGTGGGCGAGGGTGGGGAGTGTGGGCGAGGGTGGGGAGTGTGGGTGAGGGTGGGGAGTGTGGGTGAGGGTGGGGAGTGTGGGTGAGGGTGGGGAGTGTGGGCGAGGGTGGGGATCGAGGGTGGGGAGTGTGAGCGAGGGTGGGGAGTGTGGGTGAGGGTGGGGAGTGTGGGTGAGGGTGGGGGAGTGTGGGTGAGGGTGGGGAGTGTGGGCGAGGGTGGGGATCGAGGGTGGGGAGTGTGGGCGAGGGTGGGATCGAGGGTGGGGAGTGTGGGTGAGGGTGGGGAGTGTGGGCGAGGGTGGGGAGTGTGGGTGAGGGTGGGAGTGTGGCGAGGGTGGGGAGTGTGGGCGAGGGTGGGGAGTGTGGGCGAGGGTGGGGAGTGTGGGTGAGGGTGGGGAGTGTGGGGTGAGGGTGGGGAGTGTGTGTGAGGGTGGGGAGTGTGGTGTGAGGGTGGGGAGTGTGGGCGAGGGTGGGAGTGTGGGCGAGGGTGGGGAGTGTGGGCGAGGTGGGGAGTGTGGGCGAGGGTGGGGAGTGTGTGTGAGGGTGGGGAGTGTGGGTGAGGGTGGGGAGTGTGTGTGAGGGTGGGGAGTGTGGGCGAGGGTGGGGAGTGTGGGCGAGGGTGGGGAGTGTGGGCGAGGGTGGGGAGTGTGGGCGAGGGTGGGGAGTGTGGGCGAGGGTGGGGAGTGTGTGTGAGGGTGGGGAGTGTGGGTGAGGGTGGGGAGTGTGGGTGAGGGTGGGGAGTGTGGGTGAGGGTGGGGAGTGTGGGCGAGGGTGGGGATCGAGGGTGGGAGTGTGGGCGAGGGTGGGGATCGAGGGTGGGGAGTGTGGGTGAGGGTGGGGAGTGTGGGTGAGGGTGGGGAGTGTGGGTGAGGGTGGGGAGTGTGGGCGAGGGTGGGGATCGAGGGTGGGGAGTTGTGGGCGAGGGTGGGGATCGAGGGTGGGAGTGTGGGCGAGGGTGGGGAGTGTGGGCGAGGGTGGGGAGTGGTGGGCGAGGGTGGGGAGTGTGGGCGAGGGGTGGGGAGTGTGTGTGAGGGTGGGGAGTGTGGGTGAGGGTGGGGAGTGTGGGCGGGGTGGGGAGTGTGGGCGAGGGTGGGAGTGTGGGCGAGGGTGGGGAGTGTGTGTGAGGGTGGGAGTGTGGGTGAGGGTGGGATCGAGGGTGAGGGTGGGGGATCGAGGGTGAGGGTGGGGAGTGTGGGTGAGGTGGGGAGTGTGGGCGAGGGTGGGGAGTGTGGTGTGGGTGGGAGTGTGGGTGAGGGTGGGAGTGTGGGTGAGGGTGGGGAGTGTGGGTGAGGGTGGGGATCTGTTTGTGGGGTGTTTAGTGACCCTGGTCCAATTCCTTTGCCACTGAGATCATTTTGATTGAATTC